>NC_048223.1:43418588-43421588 GCF_002007445.2 Ailuropoda melanoleuca
TGGGGGACTGGGATAGGCCAGTGATGGGTATTAAGGAGGGCCCATATTGCATGGTGCACTGGGTGTTATACGCAAATAACGAATCATGGAACATTACATCAAAAACTAAGGATATACTGTATGGTGACTAACATAACATAATAAAACATTATTATAAAAAAAACAAAAAAAATCCAGAAAAAAAAAAGGTATACTTACTTCTATATATAGGCTTTTTGGAGGTTTCATATCCTGTGTGATGTCTACACTTTCATCTCCTCCCAGTGACCTCATGTAAGTAGCAAGGGACTTTTTATAATGACTGAACCATTCCATCTGTAAACATAAACAGTCATTTGACAATGTTATAAGAAAACAAACTTGAAGAAATTGTATAGTCATCCTTTCATAAATAGCACATTTCCCCACATAGATCACTACTGACCATTCATTCATTTAAACTACAAGTATTACTAATTGCCTGCTATGAACCAGGCACTGGTCTGGGGATTTAGGATGGATCATTTGACAAAGTGAACAAAAATCTCTATGCTCCCAAAAGTTACATGCTAGAATACTTAATCACAGACCTAAGGAACATTCGACCAGATACAGAACCATGAAGAAAACATCATTTCAGAATTATGATTTCTCCAAACTCTGCATTGAATGTTTTTCTGAAAACTATAACACCCTGCTGAGAAAAATACTCAAGTGTCCATCAACTGATGAGTGGATAAGGTATGTGTTTCCATACAGGAGAATATTACTCAGCCATACATCAGAACGAAGTCTGATACATGTGAGCACATGGATGAAGCTTAAAAACATGCTAAGTGAAAGGTACAAAAGGCCACATACTGCATGATTCCACTTAAATGAAAAATCCATAATGCGTAAATCTATATAGAAAGAAGGTAGATCAGTAACCTCCAGGGGCTGGGAAGATGGGAGAGAATATGGAGTAACTGATAATGGAAACAGAGTTTCTTTTGGGGGTGATGAAAATGTTCTGGAATAAGATGGTGGTAATAGATGAGCAACTCTGAATATACAGAAAAACCCAAAAAAACAAAAGCAAAAAAACCCCTCAATTGTATACTTTAAAAAGGTAAACATTATGGTATACAAGTTATATCTCAGTCAATCTGTTATTTTTTTCATTGTTGAGAGATATTAAAGAAGACATAAATATATGGAGGGATTTCCACATACATGATTCAGTATTATAATCATATCAACTCACCTATAGATTCAATTCAATCTCAATTAAAAAAATAGAACCTAAAAATTGAGTCTAACAAAATATTGAGTGTAAAATTTACATGGAAATGCAAAGGGCCAGAAATAGTTGAGACACTTGAAAAAGAACAAGATGGTAATAGTTACTCAAGACTTATAATAAATTTACAATAATTACAACAGTGTGAAATTGGTGTGAGGACAGACAGATTAGCAAAACAGAAGAGAAATTTCCCTATCCCAAATCCTCAGATATACTGACACTGATTTATCACAAAAGTGGCACCACATAGAGCAATGGGGAAAGGAGGACCTTTTCAATTACGTGCTACTGGATCACCTCAATATCCGTATTCAAAATGCAACTTTATGCACAGAAATCAATGCCAGTACTGTAGATCTCCTCATGAAAGGTAAACACAACAGCTCCTAAAAGATTCCATAGAAAAACATCGTCATAATCCTCATCAGAAAGCGTGTGTGTGTGCAGGTGTGCACGAGCCCTCGGGTTTAATAACGCACCTGAACGGCTCACAGAACTCTGGAAAGCTCTACACTTACATTCACAACTTTATCATAGTGAAAGGGATTTGAATCACTACGAGACAAAGGAAGAGACAGGGGTGAGGTCTAGGAAGGTACTATAGGGGCCAAGGGTAGGTCACCCCAAGATGGCCAATTTGGCATGAAGACTGCAATTAAAACCCAGCAGATTCAGGAAAAGCTCTTTACCTCCCTTACAACTGCCTTAAAAAAATGTAGATAGAGGATCTGCTCCAGGGAGAGAGCTCCCACCATACACAACTACATTATACCAAGAACAAGGTATGGTAGACAGGGAGGGACCTAGCAAATCCTATCTGATCAACGTCCTTTGTCTCATTGTTTCCGTGGGCTTAGCAAACATCTGTTTACCAAACATTTGTTCTTTTTCATTCTTCCTGAGGATTACATTCTTCCCCTTTGAAGTCCTTGGGGCTCCTGGCTGGCTCCATTGGTAAAGCATATGACTCTTGATCCTCTTGATCTGAGAGTCTTGAGTTCAAGCCCCACGCTGGGCATAGAGCTTACTTAACAAGAACAAAAAAGACATATATACCTCATTTTGCCTGTTTTTGGAATTTCCGTGTCTGTGTGGATTCCCTGTATGTATGAAATTTGATTTTCTCCTTTTTATCTGTCTCATGTTGGGTCACCTGGGTGGCTTAGCCAGTTAAGTGTCTGACTCTTGACTTTGGCTCAGGTCACTATCTCAGGGTTGTGAGACTGAGCCCCAAGTTGGGCTCTGCGCTCAGCACAAAGTCTGCTTAAGATTCTCTCCCTCTGCCCCTCCTCCTGCTTGTGCACGTGTATGCCCTCTTTCTCTAATGAATAAATAAATAAATAAATTAAATCTTTAAAAAAAAATCTGTCTCATGTCAGTTTGATTCTTAGTCTGGCTAAAAGGACCTTAAGGGGACACAGGACATTCTTGCTCCCTGACAGTAAGCAAACATGAAGCTTCTAGTGTCCTCTCCCTATGGAATCATGACACACTGCCCTCCTGGCACAATGATATGTAACAATACACACAAAGTACTATCAACCAGGGAGGCTCACACAAGCTTTAGTGTCCAGAATCTTTCCTGAGGTTTCATCACATTGGCACCATTGCTAAAATACTATTCATGTGACTGAGCTCCATCTCTAGCTCCCCTCTCCTCTCTGGAAGTTTGACTGGCATCAAGAGATTCAAAGCTCCAAACCTAAGGAGATAGCAGGACCCCCCAAATTTGTAGC
>NC_048223.1:43421688-43428519 GCF_002007445.2 Ailuropoda melanoleuca
CAAAAGGAGTCCCTTATGTTAAGCCCTACTTTGCCAAACCAAGACCTAACTTAATTACGGCTTCAGCTCTCTCAGAAATGGAATCTTAAACCACTCCTTCGAGAATTGCCTGATCAGCACTAGTGAGGTAATCTGCCTGACAGACCCTTGCCATCCCCAAAGGAAAGAGACCAGACAATAACCAGCCTGCTTTTTTGCCCAGTGTAACTTCCTTGTTTGTTCCCACTTCTGCCTGTAAAAGCCTTTCATTCTGTGCAACTCCCTCCTCCAAGCTCCTATCTGCTGGATTAGATGCTGCCTGATGCAGGAACTGTTGAATAAAGCCAATAAGATCTTTAAAATGCACTCAGTTGAATTTTTGGTTTTTTGTAACAGCAGGTAATGCAGTTGCATATAAAGCACCTGAAAACAAGCTATACTGTAGTGTAAAACATTTTTGTCTCTGGCAGGAGAATAAGGCTTTTTCACAGCAGGACAATTCTGCCAACATCCTCATGATTTTTTGTTTTCTTCTCTGGGAACAAAGAGACATTTATGGATTGCTCTTGTGTATTTTATTAAAGCCTTAACTTTTTCAATTCTGTTGAGTGAAATTACCCCCAATACTCGCTGTGTTCAAATAAGATTTTGAAGATTGTTCTTCGGGTTTTCACGTGTGAACTAAGAAGAATTTAACCAGCAGTTTGTCTTGGGGAATGAATCCTGGCTTTACTGTTTTGTTCATTCTGAGAGAATATGAGATAGCATATATGTTGTGCAAACCTTTATATGTTATATATTACATATATATTTTATGTACCAAGTTGCCCCTTGAACAACATGGGGGATAGGGATACCTAACCCCGTGCAGTCAAAAAACTGTAACTTTTGACTCCATGAAACTTAACTACCAATAGCCTACTGTTAACCAGAAGCCTTACTAATAAACAGTTGATTAACACATATTTTCTATGTTATGTGTATTATACACTGTATTCCTACAGAAGGTAAGCTATATATAAGAAAATGATATGAAGAGAATCATAAGGAAGAGAAAAGGTAGCAGGGGTGGCTATATTAATATCAGTATATTTCAGAGCAAAGAATATTACAAGAGATAAAGCAAATCATTTCGTAATGACAGCTCAGTTAATCAATAGGGTATACAACTTGGAATATTTGTATATGTAATTGACAGAGCTTCGAAATCCGTAAAGCAGAAATAGAACTGTGAGGTAAATAGATACATCCATGGTTATAGCCAGAGATTTCAACAAGTGATAGAAGTAGGAGGCAGAAAACCAGCAAGGATGTAGCTGACTTCAACGGCACTGTCTACCAACTCCACTTGATTGGCAGTCTGTCCAGCAAAGGTGGGTAGAGACATGTTCTCTTCAAGTGCACATCAAACCAGATAGATCATATTCTAGGCCATAAAACAAGTCTCAAGAACTTTAAAAGAATTTAAGTCATGCAAAGTCTGTGTTCTGACCATAAGGAATTAAATTAGAAATCAGTAAAAACAAGATGTCTGGAAAATCCTGAAATGTTTGAGAAGTGAATAACACACTTTTGAATAAGCCATGGGACATGGAAGAAATCCAAGAGGAAATTAGAAAGTAGTCCAAACTGAATGAAAATAAAGACATTGTATGTTCCTAAAGCATCCTTAGTTTATAGCACCAAATAAAGCCCATAGGAAGGAAGAAAGGTCTTCGATGACTTCAGTCTCCATATTAAGAAACCAATAAACAAAAAGTGGGAATTAAACCCAAAGTAAAAAAAAAACAAAACATAATAAAGATCAAAAGAGAAATCAAAGAAATCGAAAGTGAAAATAATAATGTTAATAGCAGGTTTAATCTGTAATAGGCAAAAATGGGAAATGGTCCAGGGTGCCTGGCTGGCTCAGTCGGTGGAGCATGTGACTCTTGATCTTGGGGCTGTTAAGTTTGAGCCCCATATTGGGTGGAGAGATTACTTAAAAATAAAACCTTTAAACAAAGAAAACGCATCCAAAACCCATCAGCAAGTATGTGTAAAAACGAGTTGCATAGCCACACAGTGGAATATTACTCAGCAATCAAAAGGAATAAACTTGGACCACAAAGGATACTGAAGGCAGTGAAATGACTGCAGTATACTATAGCAGTAGATACCTGTCATTATAAAGTTGTCTGAACTCTTAGAATGTACAACACCAGGAGCGAACCCTGAAGTAAGTGGATTCTGGGTGGTAAAGATGTGTCAGTATTGCTTCATCAGTTGTAACAAAGGTACCGCTCTGGTGCTAGGTGTTGATTGTAGGGGAGGCTGTGCATGTGTGTGGGGCAGAGGTCTGTGATAAATCTCAGTACCTTCTGTTCAGTTTTGCTTTGAACCTAAAACTCTAAAAAATAAAAGTTTTTTTTTTTTTTAAAGAATGATACAGGCAATAATGAACAAACAAAGGAATCTCAAAGTAATTATGCTGAGTGAAAGAAGCCAGTCAAAAGATACCCATTTATATGAAATTATCCTATAGTTGCAGACAGTAGATCTGTGATGGGGGTGGGGAGTGGGGACCAGAGAAGAGCAAGAGGGAGGAATTTAAAGGGGCAAGATGAACTTTTGGGGTGATGGGTGTGTTCACTATCTTGATTGTGGTGATGGTTTCAAAAGTGTTTACATGTGTTAAAACTGATAAAATCATACACTTTAAATATTTGCAGTTCGTATCAATCAGTTCTTTTTCAGAGTTGTTTAAAAAACAAAACAAATGTTATAGAGCTTTTACATGAGCATTTTGAAAGAAATTTTTTTCCCCAGCTTTCATTCTCACCTGTGTACTTGCCACCACCCGGAACTTCTGTGGGTATGGCTGCCACTAGCCTTTGGGATTCTGAGCATACTTGGGTGATCTGAAACCCTAAGGAGAAAACCCAGGAGAAGTGAATTTTATAATTTTTCATTATAAAAATTTTCTAGATATCTGACAGTATTTGATTCATTCCAAATGAGTATTCAGTTGAATAGGAAGAATGGACCAGACTTTGAGGCCTAGGACCTGAGCTCATTCCCCAGCTGAGGCCTTACCTTGAGCAAGTTATTTTAATAGCTATAAGCTTAGTTTCCACATCTGTATACCGGTAGTGTTATCTGTCCTGCCTACTTCACTGAGTTGTACTAAGATTGCAACAAGATCAGATCAGCATTATGCAAGTATACAGTAGCATAATGCTTTTCTCTCTCTGTCTACTCTATCTTCTTTTTCTGTTAATTTAAAAGAAGTTCACAAGAGACACCTACTTTACATGTTAATTTGTTTTCCCAGTATTTATGTGTTTCTTTGAGATACTAAATTACCTATATTGCTGATACATGTTCAGTCCTTGTATTTTTGCTTTGCATTGCCACAGGTTTCAGAACCTTCTCAGATACCTTTGTTTGCTGTGAAAATAGGTTTGCAAAGCAGGTAGTTTCTTGTTCTAGTTGGTATGGAATGCTTAGTTCTGATAAATCCAGAGCTAGACAAGCAGAATGCTGCTTGAGTGAGCAGCTAAATGAAAGGGGAGCTATACTGATTTCCCAAATGAGACAGCCTTTTGGAAATATTTTTTATTGTGGAAAAATATATGTAACAGTTTACCATTTGTAAATGCACAATTCCATGGGATTAAGCACATCCACAAGTTGTACAGCCATCACTACTCCCCACCTCTAGAACTGTTTCGTCTTCCAGAACTGAAACTCAGTATGCATTAAATGCTAACAACCCCCTCCCAACCCCAGCCCCTAATGACAACTGTTAAACTTGCTGACTACTCTAGGTTCCACATAGAAGTGGAATTCTAGAACATTTGTCCTTTTGTGTCTGGCTTATTTCGCTTCACATGAGGTCTTCGAGGTTCATCTGCATTGTGACAGATGTCATAATTTCCTTTTTAAGGTTGAATAATATTCCATTGTGGGTACATACCTCATTTTCTTTGAGACGTCTTTATTTTTATTAGCACTGAGGAGAATTTTTTAAAAATTTCTATGCTTGCACTGTTGATAAAATAGAAAAGCAATGTATTAAAAAAAAAGAGAGGGACGCCTGGGTGGCTGAGTTGGTTAAGCGGCTGCCTTCAACTCGGGTCATGATCCCAGGGTCCTGGGATTGAGTTCCGCCTCGGACTCCCTGCTCAGCGGAGAGCCTGCTTCTCCCTCCCCCTCAGCCCCTGCTCGTGCCCTCTGTCTCTCTATCTCTCTCTTGAATAAATAAATAAAATCTTAAGGGAAAAAAAAAAGGAAAACAGTGTATTGATTTTTGTCAATGTGTACCTTCCCACCATTTGTGCTTTAGCTCTTATCGCCATCGAAAATCAGGACTTGTGCTGTTCTGACTCGGGCCAGGAAGAGCAAAACCCTGTATGCGATGCTGAAAAGATGTCATTACACTGGCCCCATTTAGGGAATGAGGCCAGAAGTTTATCTTCTCGTTCGTAACCGGTACTGCTTCCATAAATGAAAGAGAGGATACAGGAATAAGAGCCCTAGAATGGAATCTGGGTGTTTCTAGAACCAGTTTTGTCCTGAAACCAGGTCCTTGTTGGACCAAAGCAGACAGAAAACAGGACCACAGGTGTGAAGAGGAAGGCAGGAAAGGTGGAGGAAGCCCATGGTGCCATTCCTGAGGAGCAGGAGTTCCCAATACTGGCTTGGGGTTCATGGTAGTTTTGAACTAAATTTTTGCTGTGTGGAAGGGAAATGAAAAAATAAGGACAGTGTAAAGAGTATCTGATAAAGGTTAATTTGTATAGTGTGTGAATTCTGAGACAGTGTCCTTTGTATCTTTTTTGGTGTTAAAATATTCTTATCAGATTAGCTAGTTTTAGAAATCCTTACATGGTAAAATTAAAAACTTGGCAACACTGTGTCAGTCCTCATTTTGCAGAAGATTTTGCTAGTTCATGACCTACAAAAATCTAGGAATCGGTCTTTTTGTGGGGCGGAGTTGGGGAGGGCAGGTAGGGGTAGGTTGAGGGGTGAATTGAGTCTGCTGCTGACTCCAGGTTGTGACTCTACTTATGAGGGCTGGTCACAGTGCGATCCTGAGATCCGATGCGTGGCTGCCACCACTTAGGTGCAGCAGGCAGGTATGGGTCCTTCGCGCTTAAATGCCTGTGTTGACCCAGGGGGCCTGTGTGTAGGAGCGGAGGCTGCCACACCAGGTCTTGGTCCGTGGCCCCTCAACAGTAGTAGGAAGGTTGTGTTTGCAGAGCTTTTAAAGCAACGATCTTCCTGATTCACCTGCATCTCTTGTGTCCCAGACTCCCCTGTCTTTCAAAAACAGCATTTGGCAAGTTGGTATTTGCTGACGATGGGCGAAAAGAAGATGAAGGAGAGTGTTGAGGCAGAACAGTCCCGAAGAAGTAAAGACAGGAAAAGGGAAGAGTCAATAAACGTAGGCACAGGAAGAATTTATAAAAATAACATCAGTACTTCGTACCAGATAGCATCCTCTCCAGCACTTTGCATGCATTAACTTACGAAATGTTCACAACTACCTCCTGAGGTGGGGTGCATTATCCCACATGAGGAAACTGTGTCACACATAGTCTGTAGCTTGTCTGTGGTCCCACGGCCATCGCAGGCCTTGCCAGGCAGGCCCCAGGGCCTGCGTCCTAGCCACTGTGCTCCTGCCTGTGCTGGGGCTGTCTCTTGTACACGTACTATTAGAAGAGGGAAACAGCGTAGGTTGAAAATACTGGGCCAGTGTCTCAGGAGGGAAACCAGGGCTTCAACCAGGGCGTTGCTTTCCTTCTCTGACCGCATTAGCGGCCACGGCACAGTGCTAAGGGGTGGGCTTCTGCGGTCACAGGCCTGCCGCAGAGCCTTTCCTCGGGTTGATGGCCTCCTTTGGGACCTTCTCAGTAGCTTAGCACCTCCCATCTTGTCAGTTTTGGAGTCGCTGACAGTGTCTGGGTCCTTGCTGCAGAGGCTGTGGGGAAACCAGACCTCCAAGGAGAGCATTGTATGAAACTCACCTTGTCAGCCCCTTCTGGCTCTCTAATGAGTGAGTGTGCATCATGGGGACCTCTAGTCATCAACATGAGGGACCACAAACATTGAAGGGTGAGTCTTTCCAGGGCACCTGTCGTCAATTTAAGTAGCGATTTCTGTATTATCGGTGTGCACTCTTTTAATAAAGAGTCTGGAACCTCAGTCTTCCCAGATAGGAAAATTAAAGAGTATGGGGTGCCTGGGTGGCTCAGTTAGTTAAGTGACCAACTCTTGATTTCAGCTTGGCTCTTGATCTCGGGGTTGTCAGTTTGAGCTCCACAGTGTGGAGCCTACTTTAAAAAAAGTGTATGGGGGGCAGGTTCACTCACATCTAAAAATAGTCCTTTGTTAAAAAATTTACTTATGGCTCTTTTAAAGAGCTGGTTTTTCCAGTGCGGATTTGTGAAGTGGCTCACTGTCTATTTTGTAAGTGCTGTGCACGCACGTCAGCTGTTTCACCCTGTGGGCACATCTCCGCTGCTCACCAAGCTTCCAGTCTGGGGCCTTGCCCACTTGAAATGAGGTATGTGTGCCTCTTCTAGGTGGGAGCATTGCACAGCAGGTTGGGTTCTCCTTGCCCTCCTTCCTAAAGCCATTTGTGGAGGTGGTGACGTTGTAGAGTGCTGGAGCCTCCTGTGAGATTCCTGAGTGGTGAGGGTCAGTGGAAGCCCAGACAACCTGTGCTGGACGCAGAGCCAGAGCAAGAGAACTGTGTCTGTGTGCCACCAGACTTGCCGGTGGTTGGTGGCTGCAACATGATGTAGTCTGTTCCTGCTGATACAATTGTGAAATCTCTGTTATTATATAAAAGGAATATATGTAAAA
>NC_048223.1:43428938-43454636 GCF_002007445.2 Ailuropoda melanoleuca
GACGTTCAAAAGGATTAAATGTAAAAATGAAACCAAAAGTACTAGAAGAAAACATGAGAGAAATTCTTTATAGTCTTGCAATGAAAGTCTTTCTAATTAAAAGTTGAATTCTGTTAAAAGGTTTTTAAAAAATTTCACTTCGTAAACATGGAAAACATCTGCATGACATACCCAATGACAAAAGACAAGAACATTTTGCAACTCATATAGATGAGCTAATTCCCCTGATAAAGAACTTCAAGGTATTGAAAAGTAAAAGCTCAAAACCAGTGGAAAAATGTGCGAAGGACATGTAGAATTCATAGAGAAAAAAATTACCATAACCCTTCAGTGTGTGAAAGGGCGCTCAATCACGCTCATTCGTAATTAGGGAAATCAAATTAAAACTATACCAAGGTGCCATTTCTCACCTGTCAGACTGGCAAACATGCATCTTCATCAACCACGTTGTTAGTGAGGCTTTGAGGGAGACAGGGATTTGTGAGAGTTGTCTCTTACAGGTGCATTTACTCTTCGATCTGTTTCCATTCTAGTACCCTCCTCTGTGCACTTGCACATGAAAATTATGTGTGTACAAAATGATTCATAGTGGCATTGATTATTGGAAACCCTGAGAGTTCAGCAGTGGGAGACTGGGTTAATCACCTGTTGCTGTATCAACCCGGTGAAATACTATGGAGCTGCACAAAAGGTATGAATTAATATGGAGCAATTGCCTGAACATGTTGTTGAGAGAGAAAAATCAAGGTGTAAAACAGTTTATAATGTGTAGTAGGCCACCTTTTGTACGAAAGAAAGAAAAGGAAGAAATGAGAACATGTACCCATAGTTGCATAAGGAAACGCTGGAAGGAAAAGTGAGTAGCTAATAAAAATGATTATCTGGGCACTAGGGTGACAGGATGCATGGAGACAAGTCAGCAGTGAGACTTTATATTGTTTTATTTCTTTTTAACTATTTACATATATGACCTCAAAAAAATTATTGGTGACCTGAAAGTAAACATGCAGAGTGTAATGTCCTATTAGTTAGGATGCCACTAGCTACTGTACCAAATCAGTAGGACAGCCAGACACCCATCGCTCGACTCCCGTTACCTTGGTGAGCTCTGTGCACGTAGCTCTCCCTGCCCCCTAGGCGGGCTAGGGAGCATAGTCCCAACTAGGGAGATACCTCCCACCACCAGCTCTACCCTAGTGTAGGGGGGTGCAGACTTTTGGTGGTCTGCTAGCTGTCTCCACCACAGACCCTAACTTTGTAAGTCATAATCGGTATGGAATCGAGCTTATACAGACATACTGCATTAGTACATTGTCAGTGGTTGTTTAGGATCATGCGATATGAGGTGATTTTTATTCTCTTTTTAATGCTTTTTTGGCAACTTGCAAATTTTCTACATTTATCTGTTAATCAGGGAGGGCATAAAGCTAGGAAAAAGTAATCCCTGTTGAATATTGCAAGTATATTTCCTTTCCGTCTCACAGACTGTGTTGCAGAGAGGATGTCCGTGTAGAGTCTTCCTGACATGCTGGGACGATGGAGGCTGTGCAGTCACCTCTTCAGAGTGGGGTCGCTCAGTCAGAGAGCAGGTCCCACTGAGTGTTTGCTCACATTGACCTCACTGGTATTGTCAGTTTCTTATTTTTTGCAAATAACATGGGGGAAGATAGAATATCACTGTTTCATTTCTACATGTTATACCTAATGCTACTTGTTTTGATAATAGGAAGTATCTCATAATAGCTGTGTAGCCCTTTATATCTGAAGATAAGTTTCCAGAATATTGCTTCATTGTGAGTTTTAACTTGTTCTGTTAAAATGGAAGGAAAATGATTTCGAGAGCTTTTTCTGTGAAGTCTCAGGATGGCCTTGACCAAGGGCTGGGTGGCATGTCTTGGGGCATTCAGTCTGCTCTTGTTACCTGCCCTGTGAGGTTCAGCAGCAGCAGGATTGTCACTAGGGTGCAGAGGGAAATGCTTATGTCGTGTCTTCTAAAGCTGCTTTTTAAAAAAAAATTATTTATTGATTTATTTTAAAGATTTTAATTATTTGTCAGAGAGAGAGAGAGCACAAACATGGGAAACTGCAGGCAGAGGGAGAAACAGGCTCCCTGCTGAGCAAGGAGCCCAATGTGGGACTCGATCCCAGGACTCTGGGATCATGACCTGATCCAAAGGCAGCCACTTAACTGATTGAGCCACCCAGGTGCCCCTCAAGCTGCTTTTTATACCTTCATATTCCAGTAGTTTTATTGACAAGTCTGCCATCTACTGAAATTAAAGTTAAATCTTGATCAAAGACGACAATCTCATCGACCAACATTATAATGAAAAGTAAAAGGTTAATCAGTGTTTTATTTACTGCTTGGCATATAGTAGATATTTGATAAGTATTTGGTAAATGAGTGGAAATTCAAGTGACGAAACAAGACTTTTCATCTGCTGTCACCTCTACCATAAAATATTATTCCAAATGTTGTAGATATTGCGGGAAGATAAAAAGTTAAAAGATAAACCTATAAGGAAGAGCCAAAATTATCATTGCTTGCTTGCAGATGATAACTACCCATCTGGATAACTCCAATAAAAATCAACTAGANCTAGTAACTAACCAGCTGGAAAAATATAACTATTTTATGGTAGCAGCAAAAAATATACAGTATCTAAAAATAAGCATAGGAAATATGTAGAATGTTTATCAAGAAAATTATTTAGCTTTACTAAAAGCATAACATAATATTTGCTTAAGTCGAAATATATATTTCATTTTTAGGTAAGAAGCTACATATTGGGGGCACCTGGGTGGCTCAGTTGGTTGGGTGTCTGCGTTTGGCTCAGGTCGTGATCCCAGGGTCCCGGGATAGAGCCCCGCATCGGGCTCCCTGCTCAGTGGGGAGCCTGCTTCTCCCTCTCCTCCCCACTCGTGCTCTCTCTCAAACAAACAAACAAACAAACAAACAAAGAAATAATATCTTTAAAAAAAAAAAAACTACAGATTGAAAAGATGCTTCTTCCCCAAATAGATTTAATGCAGTCTGTCCAGATCAGTCTGCCTCAGTTGTCCTTTAGGGAAGGCAGGGTGCAAGGCTATGAGTGAGTCTTGGGCACATGGGGCTCCCATGGTTGCAAATGGCAAGCTGTAGTGTAGATCAGGCACTCGGCATTTGGCCAAAGGACAGTCAGAGGTATGAGGCTGCCCTACATATCTTGGTCCCGAGCACACCATAGCCCATCTCCAGCTTTCATCTCTCTAGGAACAGAGCAAGAAGGCTGGGGACTCTCAGTGTGTTTTCTAAAATTTCATGTATCTTTTCTGCTTTTAGCATACCTGACCCTCTGCAGTCCAGAAATCCGTGTACCTTTCCTACCTTCAGCCTTTTGGTGGGATGGAACAGTGGCCCCACTCTAATCAGTGAGGTGGGGGTCCAGAGGGTTTTTCCAAATTGTCCTTCTGATTGGGGTCCCAGTCTGAGCCCCTTTCACATGCACCTGGAGCCACTGGGTCACATGTCTTATGTCCCTGCATTCTGCCTTAGGACATTCCTGGAGGTATCAGCTGAATTCCCAGGACTCCTGCTTTCCAGCTTCCAAAACGTTGGTATCTCTCCTCTCATTCTTTGCCCCTAGGGTTTTATGCTTTTTACAACAAAGTGTGTTGTCATTTTAGTGGGGGTTTGGGAGGGAACAGTTAAATCTACCATCTTTAACTGTGTGTGTTCAAGGTGGCATTTTAGATAGAAACTATCAGGTAACTATTTAGGATATAAACTCAGAGCCGTACCTCCCACTATGTGCCAAGATACAGCCCACATGGATTGAATGTGAAGTTCCAAGCCCTAAAAGATAAATGAGTATGTTTATCCAGTCTCAAGGGCAAAGAAGAACATCTACCTGTAAAGTAGAGGAAGAAATTATAAAGAAAAAGGCTAATACAATATAAGAATACATAAAAATTAGAAGTTCTCCTATAATTGGGAAGAAGAGGCACAGCATAGGGAATATAGTCAGTGGTACTGTAGTGGTGTTGTATGGTGACAGGTGGGAGGTACAGTTGTGAGCACAGCATAATACATAGAGATGCTGAATCACTGTTGTGCGCCTGAAGCTAAAGTAATATTGTGTGTCAACTATACTCAAACCTTTTTTTAAAAAGAAAAAAAAAAAGGAGAACCATCTTACATTATTGGTGGGAATGCACAGTGCATCCACTCTGGAAAACAGTATGGAGGTTCCTCAAAAAATTAAAAATAGAACTACCCTATGACCCAGCAATTGCACTAAGTATTTATCCAAAGGATACAAACATAATGATTCGAAGGGGCACATTCACCCCTGTGTTTATAGTGGCAATGTCCACAATAGCCAAACTATGGAAAGAACCCAGGTGTCCATCGACAGATAAATGGATAAAGAAGATGTGGTGGGGTACCTGGGTGGCTCAGTCAGTTATGCATCTGACTCTTGATTTGGCTCAGGTCATGATCTCAGGGTTGTGAGATCAAGTCCCATCTCGGGCTCTGCTTAGTGGGGAGTCTGCTTCTCTTTCTCTCTTCCTTCCTCTTCCCCCTCTTCTGTCTCTGCCCCTCCCCCCACTTGCACACACACACATACACACACACACAGGAATATTACTCAGCCATCAAAAAGAATAAAATTTTGCCATTTGCAACAACTTGGAGAGAACTAGAGGGTATTATGCTAAGCAAGCTAAGTCAGTCAGAGAAAGACAAATACCATGTGATTTCATTCATAAGTGGAATTTAAGAAACAGATCAGATGGACATAGGGGAAGGGATGGAAAAATAAGATAAAAACAGGGAGGCAAAACCATAAGAGACCCTTAACTGTAGGAAACAAACTGAGGGTTGCTGGTCAGGAGGTGGGTAGGGGGATGGGTAAGTGGGTGATGGGCATTAAGGAGAGCACTTGATGTATTGAGCACCTGGTGTTATATACAACTGATGAATCACTGAACTCTACCCTGAAACTAATAATACATTATGTGTTAACTAAATTGGATTTAAATAAAAAATTCAAAAAAAAAATTCTCCTATAATTAAAAAAAGATTCTTAATAAAAAGACAAATGATAAGTAAAGGAAATGCTTTTTAAAATGTAAAATGTCAGACCAAGGGGTAATATCCTTAATAAATGTAAGAGAAGAGTCCCAATTAGTTGGATGACCAGGGAGACCTTTTGAGGAAGTCGTGTTGAAGCTGAGGCCCGGAGGAGGTGCAGGCCTGGAGGCACGGGAACCCAGTCCGAGGTGGGGAAGCACTTTGCCCATGCGAGCGGCTGAGAGGAGCTGGAGGGTCAGTGATGGGCAGCAGCGTGGGTCAGATGTTCTTGCTGGGCTCAAGGGGTAGTGATATGAACAAATTGCATTTTAAAAAGGTCTCCCTGTCTATATAATAGAAAGCTAGTAAGGTGGGGCTTTCAGAAGGCCAGGGTATTGGTCTGAAAGTGGGGTATGTTCACCCAGGGAGTATATGAAACATAGTGGGGTATGGGAAGGAAATTTTGAGACTTCTAATTATATTCGTATTCAGAAATGAACCAACATACACATGCAGACCAATTATACATGTGTATAATTTAATAAGTACATATATATGGAGGGCATGCTCCAAAAAATGTTGATGGAATGTGTGATCACAAAAGTTTGGGCCCACTGATCTGGGTAGGCTGTGTTGTTGGCCTGCCCCAGAGAGACAGCGTTTGGATGGTTAGAGGCAGATGGAGTTGAGATGTGTTCTGGAGATTTGGTGTGGGTTGCAAGTGGAGGTAGGGGTGAGGAGGGAGTGTTAGGAATGATTCCTGGGGACCTGTTGTGGGCCTTGGGCACATGGTGTTTGCTGAGGTGGAGAGCCTGGAGGAGAAGCAGATTTACGGGAGGAGAGGGTCAAAGATCAAGAACATGGTTTTGGACATGCTACTTTGAGTGGCCTGTGAGACTCCAAATGGAGATGCTGAGGAGACTCCTCAGTCCTTTGGGCTCCACGTTGTTGGTCTTACCTGAGGGCCCTCCGGCAGGGAAAGGAGTGTTGGTCAGGACAGACCAGGTCATGCTGCAGAACCCCTGCCTCTCAGGAGTGTTTCTCACTTCTGCTGCGTTGCCCGCCGCTCCTAAAGTCTCTTCTTGCTCACTTCCTTAGTCTCTAACTTTAAAGGGAGTAGGGACGTGTATCCTACCATGGACCCAGTGGGCGGAGAACCAGAGGTAATTGGTGAGCAGCATTGGCCCACTGCCAGTAATTCCACAGAGGAACTCATGGGCCCGCCATCTTTAATAGATGACAGTGGGGGAGCACCAGGCATGCATAGCAGAGAACACTGTGCCCTCCCGGCCTTCATGTGGCTCAGGGCATGCCCTGGAGGGACTCAGCCAGAACTTCTCAAGGAAGGTCCTTTGACTCAGTAGAAGGTTCAAGTACCCTCAGGCCCGAGGGCTGCAGGAGAAGCCAGGAGGGTCCCACGGTGAGCTGTTGAGGCTGGGTGGAGACCACCCCTGAGGAGACTGCTGGCCCCACAGGAAGACCTGTGCCTGGTTGTGGCCTAGCTTCGCTTCTGATGCTGCACATGGCATTACTGGGGTCATTTCTGGGCATCAAACTACTGCTTTTAAGCACTGGTGTGGTTAAAGAGTATGTAATTTAAGCTACCGGAGCAAAAAATTAGAGCTCAGGTGGATGATTTGGCCAAGGAAGGGGCCCCTATCAGTGAGGGTCGGACAGGCCAGGATGTGTTTGCCCACTCCCAGCCCCCACAGAGGCCCTCTCCATTCAGCTTAACATTGCCTGCTCCGTGCATAAGATGCTGAGCTAAGTATTTCACTTCCTTGCTCATGTATTCTGCACAAGGGGCCTTATAGGTCGATTCATTTAGTTGAGGAAACTGAGGCTCCAAGTGAGTTTGCCCAGGGGTCTGGGCTGTGAGGGGTGACAAGCCAGCTCAGCCCTGCTTTGGTGCAATGTTCACCCCAGAGGGAAACACACACTAAGGCCCTAGCTGCCTCAGAGGGCTGTTTTGCTTAATTGGGAGCCTCTCTTTGGGTCTTTGCCCAGTCTGTTCCCTCCTCTGATAGAGGAATCAGGGCAGGTTGCTTGAACATCTGTCCCGGGAATAGTAAGATGAAAAGCCAGTCACTATCAGATAGGAGGCCAGAGGGGAAGCAGGCACCACTCCCATACCATCCAACTCAGCAGGGCCTTCCGGATTCTCATGCGGTTTCCCATAGCTGGAGAAGGTAGCTGAGGCCCTTTTGTGGAGGAGCGTGTTCTTCTGTGGTGCATCTGAGGGATTCTTATGGAGGGGCCTGTGCAGGTGGAGTCAGTCCCCAGGGTGGTGCATGAAAGCTTTGGTCCTGGTTGTGGGAAGTTGAGCAGGTCTGGGGCAGCAGGGGCTGGCAGGGGTCACACCCCCAGGAAAGCCAGGGCGGCCATGTTCCCCACAGTTTTAAACCCTTGGTTGTCAAAGCAATGGATGGGAAAGCCACTGTCTGGAAGTGCACAGGTGTACTTGAATAAAGAACCTTGCAAGCGCTGGGTGTTGATTGATACATGGCATCTTGAGGGGAGTATGAGGCATGTGCCAGCTGCCGCGTAGAGGGCCCACAGGATGTGCAAACCTGAGCAGTGTCGGGGCCAGGGGGAGAGAGGAACCAGCAGGAAGAGTTACTGTGGGGGCCTGATCTTGGGGGTCTTTTCCTTTTCTGTTTTACAGATGCTATTTGACCCTTAAGGTATATTTTCCTTTTTTAGCTCTAAGTGCAGAAACTACATTTATATAAACAAGCTTCCTTGGCTCCTCAGTTTGGCTCTCTTCTCTCAGGAGAGGGACTCTCCTGTGTCCATCAGTGTTTCATACTGTTACCCTCGTTTCACAGCTCAGAGTGGGGGAAAAAGGAGACCGCCTCCTTAAAGTATAAATGACAGTTTTTATTTGGTGGCATGCAATCAGAGATCTTTTAAAAAATAATGCCTTTTGAATTTGCTCAAAGAAAATATTTTGCTCTTTTATCAGGAAATGGTAAAAATAAAATTGAAGAAATGATAACTTCATCTAACAGGGAGCTTTCTTAGGTTGTGTTCAGAGACACAGCATTTCTCCTTAAGCACGAGGAACTCGGCCTCATTTTTTTTTTTCAGTATTGCCCTTAAAATTAGGGATAGGAAGCTGTGGGATTTTTTTTTAAAGATTTCATTTATTTATTTGACACAGAGAGATAGAGTGAGCACAAGCAGGGGGAGCAGCAGGCAGAGGGAGAGGGAGAAGCAGGCTCCCCGCTGAGGAAGGAGCCCGATGTGGGGCTTAATGCCAGGGCCCTGAGATCATGACCTGAGCTGAAGGCAGATAGTTAACTGACTGAGCCACCTAGGTGCCCTAGGAATCTGTGTTTTAACATCTTCATTTATTTAAAATCTTCCACTTTCCTTGTGAGGGCGATAGCAGAGAATGAAGGTAAGCCTGTGCTAGTCCTGACAGAGTCTAAAACAGGTTCACTTCCTAATGCCAGTTGGCTCAGAATACCCAGCTGTAGCTGCTCAGAGGATGTGATAGCATTTCTTTGAGGGGGCCCTGGGGGAATGACTGTACCATTATTTTTTCTATCTCCTGGTCCAAGTACAAAGTCTTGGACAGCTCAGACCTCTTAGAAAACAATAAGGTCTCCATTGTTCAAAGCAGTTTAATGATGTTTGGCGTATCTCTTTAGAAGGCACAGAAGGAGAAGAAGATAGGAAAGAGAAAACAAAGTCAGATTAAGAGAAGGGACAGACATGTGATTGAGGCAGGTTTCTAATTATGAGCTGCTGGAGAGGCTGAACACTGTCAGCATAAGAAAGTGGAAAGGGGGCCGCCTGTGTGGCACAGCGGTTAAGCGTCTGCCTTTGGCTCAGGGCGTGATCCTGGCGTTGTGGGATCGAGCCCCACATCAGGCTCCTCTGCTATGAGCCTGCTTCTTCCTCTCCCACTCCCCCTGCTGTGTTCCCTCTCTCGCTGGCTGTCTCTATCTCTGTCGAATAAATAAAATAAAATCTTAAAAAAAAAAAAGAAAGCGGAAAGGATGGGCAAAAGCTACGCAGACCAGACAAGTTCATTTATTTACATATATATGTTTATGTGTATATTTATATATTTACGTGTGTGTTTTATATATATATACATATATATATACACACACACATATATATATATATATAAAACCTTAATTTTTTCTGACAGTACAGTTGTGTTTTGCATAGGATTTTGTGAACTTAATTCTTTGGCTTGCAGCACTTCTGTGGTGTTGCCATGTTCCCGAGGCTCCTTGAGATCCTGTGCATCTGTATAAATGGTGTGACCCAAGAGTGGAGTGGTGGAGACTGTAGGGTTTTCTATGTATGGTATCATGTCATCTACAAATAATGAAAGTTTTATTTCTTACTTACCAATTTGGATGCATTGTATTTCTTTTTCTTGTCTGATTGATGTGGCCAGGACTTCTAGTACCATGTTGAATAAAAGTGACGATAGTGGACATCCTTGTCTTGTTCCTAGACCATAGAAGAAAAGCTCTTGGTTTTTCCCCATTAAGGATGATGTTAGCTGTTGGTTTTTCATATATGGACTTTATTATGTTGAGTTATGTTTCCTCTAGACCTACTTTGTTGAGAGTTTTTACCAGGAATGAACGTTGTACTTTGTCAAATGCTTTTTCTGCATCTGTTGGCAGGATCATGTGGATGGATCAATGAGTCCATGGATCAATGGATCATATCTTATGTATATTTATATATTTACGTGTGATATATATATATATATATATATATATATATATAAAACCTTAATTTTTTTCTGACAGTACAGTTGTGTTTTGCATAGGATTTTGTGAACTTAATTCTTGGCTTGCAGCACTTCTGTGGTGTTGCCATGTTCCCGAGGCTTCTTGAGATCCTGTGCATCTGTATAAATGGTGTGACCCAAGAGTGGAGTGGTGGAGACTGTAGGGTTTTCTATGTATGGTATCATGTCATCTACAAATAATGAAAGTTTTATTTCTTANGTGAAAGTTTTATTTCTTCCTTACCAATTTGGATCCATTTTATTTCTTTTTCTTGTCTGATTGATGTGGCCAGGACTTCTAGTACCATGTTGAATAAAACTGATGATAGTGGACATCCTTGTCTTGTTCCTTGACCATAGAAGAAAAGCTCTTGGCTTTTCCCCATTAAGGATGATGTTAGCTGTTGGTTTTTCCTATATGGACTTTATTAAGTTGAGTTATGTTTCCTCTAGACCTACTTTGTTGAGAGTTTTTACCAGGAATGAACGTTGTACTTTGTCAAANTTTTTGAATTCGTTGAGACTTGTTTTGTGGCCTAACATGTTATCTCTTCTGGAGAACATTCTGTGTGCACTTGAAAAGAATGAATATTCTGCTGTTTTAGGATGGAGTGTTTTGAATATGTGTTTTAAAATCAGTGTGTTGTTCAAAGCCTTTGTTTCCTTATTGATGTGAGTGGGGTGTTAAAATCCCCCACTATTATTGTATTACTGTTGATAAGTTCCTTTATGTTTGTTATTAATTGTTTTATGTATTTAGGTACTTTCATGTTGGGTGCATAAATATTTATAATTGTTATATCTCTTGTTGGATTGTCCCCTTTATTATTATATTGTGTTTCTTTGTTTTAGTCTAGTTTGCCCAATACAAGCATTGCTATCCTGGCTTCATTTTTGACATCCATTTGCATGGTAAATGTTTCTCTATCCCTTCACTTTTCAATTTGCAGGTGTCTTTTGGTCTGAAATGAGCCTCTTATAGGCAGTGTATAGATGTGTCTTCGTTTTTTATCCATTCTGTCACACTATGTCTTTTGATTGNTAGTAACAGTAGGTATTAACTCTTCATTAAATGTTGGATAGAATTTGACTGTGAAGCTGTCTGGTCCTGGATTTTAGTTTGTTGGGCATTTTTTGATTACTGATTTGACCTCTTGGCTGGTAATTGGTCTATTCAAATTTTCTGTTTCTTCTTGCTTCAGTTTTGGTAGGTTATATGTGTCTGGGAATTTATCCATTTCTTCTAGGTTGACCAATCTGTTGGCATATAGTTTTTCGTAATATCTTCTACAATTGTATTTTTATTATGTCAGTTGTTATTTCTCCTCTTTTTCTCATGATTTTGTTTATATTATATCACTCTCTCTGTGTGTGTGTCTTTTTTATAAGTCTGGCTAGAGTTTTATCAATTTTGTTGATGTTTTCAAAGATCCANGATGGCTCTACTCATTTTTCTGCTTTAATGATCATAGGGCAGTAATTCTTTGATCAAGGGTTTATGGCACACATACTAGGCATGGCATTGATTAGACAAAGGTGTAGGACAAGGTCTTTGTTGGGAGGAGTTCATTACATTGGAGAAGAAGAAAGCTTTCCTCTGCCGGTTGAGATTGAAATAGTTGGGCCTGTGAGTTGACTGACAATAGACAGATTAACTGGAGAAGTTTATTATGCACATGGGAGTAATCAAAGGAGAGAGAATCTTCTTCGAACAGCTAGAGGGAAAAGGTTTATATACTGGTTTAATAAAGGGAGGGGCAGGATTAGGATTAACCTTTACAGGATGGAAGGTTCTGAAGAGCTGTGTTTACACAGTTTTTTCAGAATGTCCTGGTGCCCAGGGTCAGTCATCTCCCTAACTGGAGACATCCCTGGNTTGATGTTTTCAAAGATCCAGTGCAGCTTCTGGTTTCATTGATCTGTTTTATGTTTTTTTAAGTTACTGTGTCATTTATTTCTGCTCTCATCTTTATTTCCTTCCTTCTGCTGGTTTGGGGTTTTGCTATTCTTATTTTTCTAGCTCCTTTAGGTGTAAGGTTAGGTTGTTTTTTTTTGAGATTTTTCTTGCCTCTTGAGTTGGTCTGTATTGCAGTAAACTTCCCTCATAGAACTGCTTTTGCTGTATCCCAAATGTTTTGGACCATTGTGTTTTCATTTTCATTTGTTTCCAAGTAATTTTTGATTTCTTCTTTGATTTCTTGGTTGACTCATTCATTGTTTTGTAGCATGTTATTTAACCTCCATGTATTTGTGGTCTTTCCAGGTTTTTTCTTGTGGTTGATTTCTACTTTCATAGCATTTGGCCAGAAAAGATACATGGTGTGACTTGATCATTTTGAATTCGTTGAAACTTGTTTTGTGGCCTAACATGTTATCTCTTCTGGAGAACATACTGTGTGCACTTGAAAAGAACGAATATTCTGCTGTTTTAGGATGGAGTGTTTTGAATATGTGTTTTAAAATCAGTGTGTTGTTCAAAGCCTTTNCGAGGTGACCTTTAAGCCGTTTCTGATGGGTTATCAGTCCCCACATTCCCCCCATTGCAACTTCCCAAGCAGTTTCCCAAACAAGGGGCTGGTTGGTTGCCGCAGAGAAAAGACTCAGTATAGAGGTAGAGATAACAGATCTGCAACGGAAAGAAGAATATAGAACGAGGAAGTGAAACAGAAAACAAAGATTAGTGGCCGGAGCAGATTATGAACCCACTGGAGCAGATTATGAACCCCCTGTCTCCGTCCAGAGGGCAGTCAGTTGAGAGGATTTTTTAAACACTGAGTTTGAGAGAGTGGTGGAGTGGAGGTGGCAGGGGCAACACAATGGGTTTCCTGGTTTGAAGTGAGTATTTTTGGCAGTGCTGTCCAATACACTGTTACGGAGACGAGCCCTTTGGAGCTTACATCAAGTTGAGTGGCTTCAGCTTGCAAGACTGCTTCTCATCCTCGAGGAGGGTGGAAACTACAAAACAGTCGAGTTCCAGTATGGGTCTGGGTGGACAGGTTGTAGTTTTCAGTCACCCCATGTCAGGAAGGTGGGCGAAAAATCAGAAGTGTTTCACTGGAGGGTTGTAATCAGATATTAAAGGAAATGGGGGTGGGGTGGGTCGTGCCTGGTTGGCACTGTTGGTAGAGCGTGTGACTCTTAATCCCTGGGTTGTAAATTCAGGCCCCACGTTGAGTGGAGAGATTACTTAAAATCTTTAAAAGAAAACGGGAAGAACTGAGAATTTGGTAAGGACTGACAAAATTTGCAAGTTGGCAGGATCCAGTCCGGTTTATGAGTAGATAATAAAAGCTCAGAGATAATAAGCAGAACAGAATCTGATAACCCACGAGGTTTTCTGTTGAAATATAAAATTTCTTGATACGGTCACTTCCTTCTTTCATCAAGGATAATCAAGAGTAAGATGATTTTTCTTTACAAAATACTTCATTTCTCATTCGATTTGGCCTGATTATTTACAAAAGTGCAGCAAGAATGCCAATTGAACACATAGGCCTTTTTAAGTTTGATTTGGTAGAACTTTTTATAAGGAATCTCAGATGAAACTTCTAAAAACCACTCAAAACTAGGAAGCCAAGCCAGGAACTGCAGTACCTATAGCTTTGGATGAATTCCTCTCTTCTCAAAGTCCCCAGAATATCTTACGGTCCTTGGGCTTGCCAGACAGTGACCTGTAAGTAAGGCTGGGCCCTTTTAGGTCAGGTCCCAGGACTGTTTTTCCAAGAGAGCTTTGTAAGCATTGGCTCCAAAAAGTAGACCTTAGTTCCTTGGAGCTGTCTGGTTATATGTGATTATTATTCTCAAACATGACGTCGAGTCAAACTGTAACTGTAACTGATCGCAAACAGTTTCAGAGGAGGACCAGTGTAAAACAACTATCTGCCGAGGACAAACGACTTAAAATGGCCACAGTGGAAGATCAGATGAGAGTTCATTATAAAAAAGACAATTGACGAGGAAATTTGGTTATTTCTATGACAGATAGCATTTAAAATCTTAACCAGAGTTATGATTGGTTATACTAGGCACATACTAGGCACATTATGCCAGGTATACATTGTACCAGGACATATCATGGATAGTGAGGGCATTGACACATTTCTAGGAACTGCATACAATTTCTGAAATATTTATATTACTAATATTTGCTCATATAAATATAACCTAGGGAAGGTTAAACATCTCTCCTTTTTTTTTTAAGATTTTATTTATTTGAGAGAGAGAGAGAGAGAGACAGATAGTGACAGAGATAACAAAAGAGAGCACAAGCAGGGAGGAGAGGGAGAAGCAGACTCCCCACTGAGCAGAGAGCCTGACACTGGGCTCCATTCCAGGACCCCGGGATCATGACCTGAGCCAAAGGCAGATGCTTAACCAGCTGAACCACCCAGGCACTCCTAAACATCTCTTCTTATTTGACAATGCTTCTATGCAACTCAACATATGAAACCTAATTTTTTTTTAAATGATTTTTTATTATATTATGTTAGTCACCATACAGTACATCCCCGGATTCCGATGTAAAGTTCGATGCTCCATTTGTTGCGTATAACACCCAGTGTACCATGCAATACGTGCCCTCCTTACCACCCATCACCAGTCTATCCCATTCCCCCACCCCCTCCCCTCTGAAGTCTTCAGTTTGTTTCTCATAGTCCATAGTCTCTCATGTTTCATTCCCCCTTCTGATTACCCCCCTTTTCTTTATCCCTTTCTTCCCCTACCGATCCTCCTAGTTCTTATGTTCCATAGATGAGAGAAATCATATGATAATTGTCTTTCTCTGCTTGACTTATTTCACTTAGCATTATCTCCTCCAGTGCCGTCCATGTTGCAGCAAATGTTGAGAATTCGTTCTTTCTGATAGCTGAGTAATATTCCATTGTATATATGGACCACAGCTTCTTAATCCAGTCATCTGTTGAAGGGCATCTCGGCTCCTTCCATGATTTGGCTATTGTGGACAATGCAGCTATGAACATTGGGGTGCATATGGCCCTTCTCTTTACTACGTCTGTATCTTTGGGGTAAACACCCAGTAGTGCAATGGCTGGGTCATAGGGTAGTTCAATTTTTAACTTTTTAAGGGACCTCCACACTGTTTTCCAGAGTGGCTGTACCAACTTGCATTCCCACCAACAATGTAGGAGGGATCCCCTTTCTCCACATCCTCTCCAGCAATTGTTGTTTCTTGACCTGTCAATTTTTGCCATTCTAACTGGCGTAAGGTGGTATCTCAGTGTGGTTTTGATTTGAATTTCCCTGATGGCTAAAGATTTTGAACATTTTTTCATGTGTCTGTTAGCCATTTGTATGTCTTCATTGGAAAAGTGTCTGTTCATATCTTTTTTTATTTTTTTAAAAGATTTTATTTATTTATTTATTTATTTTTTAATTCTGTCGCATACATTTGAGAGAGTTGTATATTTTAAATGATCAGTATTTACTGTATACCAAAAATTATTTCCTATTTAAACTTAACAAGTTTTATTTATTTAATTAAAAAGTTTTTTTAAAGATTTATTTATTTGAGAGAGAGAAAGAGAGTACTTATGAGTGGGAGGCAGGGCAGAGGGAGAGAACCTTGAAACAGACTCCCTGCTGAGTGGGGAGGCTGAGGCAGGCTTGATCCCATGACCCATGAGACCATGACCCAAGCTGAAACCAAGAGTTGGACGCCCAACTGACTGAGCCACCCAGGGACCCCTAAAAAAAATTTTTTTTTAAAGATTTTATTTATTTGAGAGAGAGAGAGAGAAAGAGAGCATGAACAGGGGGGAGAGGGAGAAGCAGATTCCCCATGAGCAGGGAGCCGGACCTGAGCTCATGACCTGAGCTGAAGGCAGATGCTTAACTGACTGAGCCACTCAGACACCCATAAAATTTTTTTGCTAAGATTATTTATTTGAGCGAGAGAGTGACTGAAAGAGACCATGGGGAGGGTCAGAGGGAGAGGGAGAGAAAGTCCCAAGGAGACTCCCTGCTGAATGCAGAAACTGATGTGGGGCTCAATCCCATAACCCTGAGATCATGACCTGAGCCGAAATCCAGTTGGACACTCAACCAACTGCACTACCCAGCTGCCCCTAATTTTTTTTTTAATTTTATTTTTAAGTAATCTCTATACCCAACATGGGGCTTGAACTCATAACCCCGAGATCAAAAGTCTCATGTTCTTCCCACGGAGCCAGCCAGGCACCCTCTTACACTTAGATTTTAGACATCAACTTTAAAATATGCAAAGAGATACACAATTTAAAAATTCTTATGAGTCAGACAACAAAAGCAATGGGAGAAGACTGGTCCAGATATTATCTGAAAACACATTTAAAGAAAGAAAAACAGTCAGGTCCTCAAGTTTTACATGCTTGCCCATCTTGACAAAACTGGAAGATGCCTGGCCTCCTGCCCTGGGCTGCGTGCTGCCTGTCTGCAGGGAAGACCTGTGTTATGCAGTGCAGCATAGGGGCTGATAACCACCGGAAATGGTATACAGATTACTTCAGAGTGGAAATAGCTGCCGTTCAGTAGAGCATGTTCTCTCCCCATGATCTGAGAAGAGATCACTTCCTGTATTTCCATTGACCTGCTTGGTCCCTGGTGGCGTCTGATACTGTGTCCATTATATAAGACTCCCTGCTCCCACTCCCAGGGGCAGCTTCTGTTGCCTTGCTTTCTCTCTGCTCCTTCCCTCTTTCTGCCCTGACCCATGTTAACATTATGGGCATGTTGAGTTTTTCACACTGCAGGTGTAAGCCCATTAGTGTGTAATAAAATGAATTCGGTGAATTTCAATCAAAGGGGATTTGTGACACTGTTAGACAAGGTTTTCAGCTTCCCAGAGTCGGTGCAGCAAACAGCGTTTCATATATTTAAATTGCATTCCTTATATTAAGGGTCAGTTTCATGAGAACAGTCACCTTATAATCAATGGATCAAAGAAATCATAAGGGAAATTAGAAGTAGTTACTTCAAAATGAATGAAAATGAAGACACAACATACCAAAACTTGATGGAATGTAGTTAAAGCACTACTTAGAAATTTATAGTTGTAAATAGCAAAATTTTAAAAAGATCCCAAATCAGTAAGCTAACCTACCTTAAAACACTGGAAAAAGAACAACACTTGACTAAATCTAAAACAAGCAGAAGGAAATAATGAAGAGTAGAAGCAGAGATTAATGATAAAAAAAAAAAAAAGAAAAACAATAGAGAAAATCAGCGAAACCAGAAGTTGGATCTTTGAACAGAGAAACAAAACTGACAAACCTTTAGTTAGACTGACCAAGAAAAAAAAAGATGTAAATAACTAAAATCAGAAATGGAAGTTGGAAAAAAAGAAAAAAGAAAAAAGAAATGGAAGTTGGGACATCACGACTGACCTTATAGAAATAAAAAGGATCGTGAAGGAATATTTTAAACAATTGTATGCCACTAAAGTAGATAGTGTGCATGACATAGACAAATTCCTAGAAACACACAAATAACTGAAACTGAATTAAGAAGAAACAGGAACTCCTAGTAGACCTGTAACAAGTAAGGGGCTTGAAGTAGTAAAAAAACAAACAAACAAAAACAAACCCTGATGGCTTCATTTGTAAATTCCGCCAAACATTGAAAGAGGAATTAATACCAATTCTTTGTGAAGTTTTCGAAAAAACAAAAGATGAGGAAACACTTCCCAACCTATTCCAGGTGGTTAATATTACCTTGATACTTAAACCAGGCAAAGACATCACAAGAAAACAAAGCTACAGACAGTATCTCTTATTAATATAGATTGCAAAAATCCTCAACTTAATACTAGCAGAATAAATCCAGCAATACAAAATGTACTATACACCATGAACAAGTGAGATTTATCCCTGGACTGCAAGACTGGTTTAACATTCAAAAAATCAATTAGTGAAATATACCATATTAATAGAGTAGAGGACAAAAATCACATGATCATCTTAATAGATGCAGAAAAACCATTTGACAAAGTCCAACACCCTTTTGTGATAAAACACTCAACAAACTAGAAATAGAAGGGAACTTCCTTAGCCTGATAAAGGACAGCTGCAAAACCGCACAGCTAACATGACAAAGACTGAATGCTTTCACCCTAATAACCAGAATAAGACAAGGGTGTCTACTCTCACCACCTTTTTTTTTTTTTTTAAGATTTTATTTATTTGACAGAGCAAGAGAGGGAGAGAGAGCACAAGTAGGGGAGAGCAGCAGATGGAGAGGAAGAAGCAGACTTCCTCCTGAGCAAGGAGCCCAACACGGGGCTTGCTCCCAGGACGCTGACATCATGACCTGAGCTGAAGGCAGATGCTTAAGCAACTGAGCCACCCAGGCACCCCTACTCTCACCACTTCTTTCATCATTGTAGTGGAAGTTTCTAGCCAGGGCAATCAGGCAAGAAATTACAGATATCCTCCAGATTGGAAAGGAAGAAATACAACTGTCTCTGCAAATGACATAGTCTTATATAGAGAAAACCATAAGAAATCTACTGAAAAGCTATTAGAACTTGTAAGTTCAGCTAGGTTATGGATACAAGATCAGTATACACCTGACCCTTGAAAAATGCAGGTTGGAACTGTGTGTGTCAACTTATTTGTGGATTTTTTTATAGTACAGTTCTGTTTTTTTCTCTTATGATTTTCTTAACATTTCCTTTTCTCTGGCTTACTTTGTTGTAAGAATACAATGTATAATACAACATAAAAGTATGGCTTAATTGTTTATGTTATAGGTAAGGCTTCTGGTCAACAGTAGTTAGTAGTTAAGTTTTCAGGGAGTTAAAAGTTGTTATCAGGTTTTTTAAAAAGTTTTAATCAGGGGCACCTGGGTGGCTCAGTTGGTTAAGCGTCTGACTCTTGATTTTGGCTCGGGTCATGGTCTCAGGGTCGTGAGATCCAGCCCTGCACTGAGCTCCGCTCTGGGAGTAGAGCCTGCTTGGAATTCTCTCTTTCCCTCTCCTTCGGCCCCTCCCCCCACCAAAAAAGTTACAATCAGGCTTTTGACTACACAGGGGGTTGGTGCAGCTAACCCTCATGTTGTTTAAGGTCCAACTGCACAAAATCAGTGGCATTTCTATACATTCACAATGAAAAATAAAAATGAAATTAAGAAAACAGTTCTAGTTACAATAGCATCAAAAGGAAATCTTGAAATATTAAGTCTTGTCATAAAGGAACATACAATTTCATCATTATACAAAGTCTTACTTCATACTCCTGACTGTTAAGTTCCATAGTTTTCTCATTTCCTGTGAAGATGATTATTGGAGAATTAAAAACACTCTTTTTTCTAATTGTGGTATGGTCCTTTTCCAGTGCATATTTTAATTTGTAAATTCTGGTATATAGGAAAGCTGTTGACGTTTACTTGGCAAATGGCTCCTTTTCATTCATTATTTTTTATAGTTTTTCAATTAAGTCGTTTGGATTTTGTCTGAAGACAACTGTCAACTATTTTTTCTCTTCCAGTTTTTTATAGTTATACTCACTTCCAGAACAGTGTTCAGTCATGCTGAGAGTGAACATGATCTCTCTCTAGTGTGTTACTCCTCAGGACTGCTTGTTTCTGATTACTGGTTTGAGATAGATATGAATACGATCTTAAGGGAATGTCTTTTATTAAATATTTGTTATTGGGACTACATGTTGACCTTCATTAACCGTTTTTACTTCCTCTCTTTTATCCTCCAACTATTCCCGTGGCCGGTCCTTATGCTTCTGGAGTAAAACCCATGTGGACATACTTTGTCAGTCTTACTGTGTTCCCTGCTCTTGATTTTTATTTAATTGGTATAAAAAATACCTAACATAAAATTTACCATTAAATGTACAATTCAGTGGTATTAAATACATTCATATGTGTGCCATCACCACCATCCATTTCCAGAGTTTTTCCATCATCTCAAACAGAAACTTTGTACCTGTTAAATATTAGCTCCCCCCACCCCACCCAGCCTCTGGTAAACAGTGTTCTGCTTCCTATCTCTATGAATTTGACTGTTTTAGGTAACTCATATAAGTTGAGTTACAGAATATCTGTCCTTTTGTGTCTGGCCTGTTTCATGCAGCATAATGTTTTTAAAGTTCGTGTATGTTGTATCAGAATTTCATTCCTTTTTATGGCTGAATAAGAGTCCACGTATGTGTGTATCGCATCTTGCTTATCCGTTCTTCTACTGAGGGACACTTGGGCTGCTTCCAGCTCTTCCCTGCTGTGAACAGTGCAGCTGTAGACATTGGTCTACAGGTATCTTGTTTGAGTCCCTGCTTTCAGTCTTGGGTGTTTACCCAGGAGAGGGCTTGCTGGATCATACGGTAATTCTGTGTTTAGCTTTTTGAGGATCTACCAAGCTATTTTCCATAACACCTGCACTATTTTACATTCCTACCTAATTTGCTTTTATACTACCAGGATTATTGCATCTCTTTGTATTTTGAAATTTATTGGTAATTTTCATTGTGGAACTACATTGATTCTGTTTGTCGATTATACTAAAACCAGCTTTGATTTTGAACATTCTCCCTGGTTTCTGCCACTAACGGTACGCTATGATAGTTATCTGTTTCTGAAAAGTTGGGGGGGAGTGCCTTTCTGTCTTTCTGGGCTCAGTGTCGTTCAGGGATGTAATTCTTTGATAGCTTTACCCAGTATCTCCTTTGGTTATAGGTTTCATTCATTTTTTTTCTAATAATTTGAGAAGATTGTCAGTATTTGTGTTTATTTTTTTATTTTTTTAAAGATTTTATTTATTTATTTGACAGAGAGAGAGAGACAGCCAGCGAGAGGGAACGCAAGCAGGGGGAGTGGGAGAGGAAAAAGCAGGCTCCCAGCGGAGGAGCCTGATGCAGGGCTCGATCCCAGGACTCTGGGATCACACCCTGAGCCAAAGGCAGACGCTCAATGACTGTGCCACCCAGGCGCCCCTATTTGTGTTTTCTTACAATATAGTCTGTATCATTAAATTATAAAAATTTTATTAGCAAGGCATGTGATAGTTTCTATTAAAAGAAATTTTCTCCTATGGGTTGCCTCACTTTTCTGATCCCTAATTTTTTATATATTCTCTTTTTAGCCCAAAACTTACTGGGTTTTTTTTCTTGCTTTTTCTTGAACAAACAGGTCTCAGATTTGTTAATCAATTTTGTATCTCTTATGTTTGAACTTTTCTTAAATGAAGTATTTTTATCTTGCTGATGATGCAAGTGTCATAGACTTTTTTTCTCTGTATGCCTTTTAAAAAGATTTTTAGACTTGCTGACAAGATTTATTACCGACCATAGCACTGATGGAAATAAAATCTAGAGAAATTAAATTTCATAATGGGAACTTATACCCTTGGGTATTAAAAGAATGTGTATTTAACTGTTAAGTACAGGCATACCTTGGAGATGTTACGGGTTTTGGTATAGACCACTGATAAAACAAATACTGCAATAAAGCTAATTAATTTTTTTGGTTTTCCAGGGCATATAAAGCTTAAAGTTATATAAAAGTGATGTTTATACTGCTGTGTGTTAAGTGTACAATAACATGATGTCTAAAAAATATATGTAACTTAATTAAAAAATACTCAATTGCTAAAAAATGCTAACCATCATTTGAGCTTTCAGCAAGTCATAATCACTGATCACAGGTCACCATAACAAATATAATAATAATGAAAAGGTTTGAAATATTGTGAGGCTTACCAAAATGTGAAGAGACATGAAGGGAGCAGATACTATTGGAAAAATGGCACCAAGAGATTTGCTTGATGCAGGTTGCCACAAACCTTCAATTTGCAAAAAACTCGATATTTGCAAAGCACAGTAAAGCAAAAGCACGCTAAAACGAGGTGTGCCTGTATTCATATCAAGAAATAGCATCAGAAATCTAGAAACTCATGTCCTGTATAAGGAAAAGTGCCCCCAAGGAGACACACTTCATAGGCAGATAGAGCGCTGTTGCAGTCAGGGAGCCAGGAGGTTGTAGGAAGTACCCTGAGAACACCATGCAGGGCTGTATTTCTAGATCACAAAAACCTTTTCCTTAGTTATGGAACTCTTGCAGAACTTTATTATTTACAAGTCTAGAACTTTCTAATGAAAATAATGGTATAAATTTTCTAATATAAGAGCTATGGAGTTTTCAAAACGAAATAGTTTTGGCTTTTCCTATGAATTTCTTACTGTGCTGTTTGCTGTTGGTTCCATCTGCAGTTACTAACCACTAATTGCCACTGCAGCAGTGGCCTCATTTCTCACCCTTGGCTTCAGGTTTCCTGGGGAGTCCCAAAACACTTGATAGCTACAAGCAACATTTTTGTTGTTGTTCACTTAAAAAAAACAACTTTATTTTTAAGTTTTATTTTATTGTCATAAGAACACTTGACATATCTACTCTCTTAAGATGTGAAGTGTACAATGCGATATTGTTAACTGTAGGGGCGATGTTATACAGTAGATCTCTTGAACTTACTCATCTTGTGTGATTGAGACTTGACGCATATGATGAATAACTCCCAGCCCCACTCCTCACCACCCCTGACAACCACCATTCTCTTCTGATTCTGTGAGTTTGAGGGTCTTCAGCGTTGCTTGTGGGACAGCTTCAGATTCACAGCAAAATCGAGCAGAAAGTACAGACACTTGAAGTATATCTCTGCCCCCACACTTGCAACTTCCCGAACTGCTGACGTCCTGCACCACAGTAGAACGTTTATTACAGTCTGTGAGCCTACAGTGACACATTACCAATACCCAGACGCTGTAGTTTACATTCGGGTTCAACCTGTTGTAGCTTTGGGGTTTTAACAAATGTGTAATGAGTGGTCTCACTGCCCTACAAATCCTCTGTGCTCTGCCTGTTCATCCTTCCATCCCTGCTAACCCCTGGCAGCTACTCCTCTTTTTACTGTCTCCATAGTTTTGTCTTTTCCAAGATGTTGTACAGTTGTGGTCATACGGTATGTAGCCTTTTTAGATGGGATTCTTTCACTCAGCAGCAAGTTCCACTGACTAATACTAGGTTTTCCGCAAGTCCTTTTGTGGCTAAATAGCTCATTTCATTTTAAGCTAAATAACATCCGATTGTCTGGATGTTCCCCAGTTTGTTTGTCCATTTACCTACTAGAGGACATCTTCACTGTTTCCAGCTTTAGGCTACCATAAATATTTGTGAACAGGTTTTTGTGTGGACTTAGGTTTTCTACTCATTTGGGTAAACATCAAGGAGAGTGATTGCTAGAGGGCATGCCAAGAGTATATTTAGTTTTGTGAGAAAGCACCAGACTGTCTCCCAATGAGGCTGCACAATTTCGTATTCCCACCATCAGTGAGTGAGAGTTCCTGTTGCTCCACACCCTCATCAGCATTTGGCGTTGTCAGTATTTTGGGTTTTGTCCATTGTAGTATGTGTCTGTTGGTATCTCATTGTTTTAATTTGAAATTCCCTGATGACATATGATGCTCAGCATCTTTCCACATGCTTACTTCTCATCTATATACCTTTTTTGATGAGGTGTCTGTTCAAGTTTCTTGCTCTTTTTTAAATTGCATTGTTGAGTTTTAAGAGTCCTTTGTGTATTTTAGATAATAGTCCTTTATCAGACATGTGTTTTGCAAATATTTTCTCCCAGTCTGTGGCTTCTCTTCCCATTCTCTCTTTCCCTTTTTTAAAGATTTTATTCACTCGAGGGAGAGAGAGAGAGAGAGAGAGGGAGAGGGAGAGGGAGAGGGAGAGGGAGGGCATGAGCACTTCGGGGAGGGGCTGAGGGAGAGGGAGAAGCAGATTCCACCCTGAGCAGGGAGCCAGATGCGGGGGCTCGATCCCAGTACCCTGACATTATGACCTAAGCTGAAGGCAGATGCTTAACTGACTGGGTCACCCAGGTGACCCTCTTCTCATTCTCTTAATGCTGTCTTTGGCAGAGCAGAAGTTGTTAATTTTAATACTAAAGTCTAACTTATCAATTATTTCTTTGGTGGATTGTACCTTCGATGTGGTGTCTAACAAGTCATCACCCTACCCAATGTCACCTACATTTTTTTCTGCCATCTCGTAGGAGTTTTATAGCTTCACATTGTACGTTTAGCTCTATGAGCCATTATGAATTCATTTTTATGAAGGGTGTAAGTCTGTGTCTAGATTCATTTTCTTTGCATGTGGATGTCCAGTTATTACAGCACCATCTGTGGACCAGACTCTTTTTTTCCCATTGTATTACTCTTGCACTTTTGTCAGAGATCAGTTAACTGTATTTATGTGGCTCTATTTCTGGGCTCACTGCTGCGATCCTTTGATCTGTTTGTCTCTTCTTTCACCAGTACCACACTGTAACTGGCTGAATGTCAACCTGCAGCCTCCCCATCTCTCTGCGGGCTCTGGACTTCCTTCTCCAGACTCCTTGGCCTTTCCTTGGCCCTTCTCTACCACTCCCTCCCTGAAGTACAGGTCTTGGTCCCTCTCACATCCTTACCAACCAGTTCAGCCAAGGATTGCTTTGGGATGTACCCTTCTGGGAGGCAGCAGGAAGTTGTAAATTGCACAAATTATCCTTTTCTACAATAATTTGTTAAAAAGTCCCTTGTCGGAAAATGTCTAAAGATCTATCATCATGTGAGAGAAAATTTCAGATTGCATGTTGAGTGCTCTGATTTGGGCTGCTTTTCTGGAAGGAAAGACCAGGGTGAAGGTGGGTAGGATGCTCAGTAGGCCTGGAGAAATGTGGGGGCAGAGGTCACCTTGGCCAGCCTCCACACACTATTCCAGGCTTCTTGTCAGGGAGGAGATGACTCAGCTCCTTGGAATTTGCTGTAGGCTCTGTGAAAATGGGGCAAATATTTACTTGGACAGATTGCGATAACATGAAATCCAGCAAATTGGTCAGCTTTATTAATGATTACTTATATTTTACTTTCTATTTTTTAGGTTTTGTGACTGACTTCTTTCCATTATTTTGTTTTTGTTTTGTTTTTCACCTTTTTATTTCAAAATAATTATTGATTCATAGGAATCGCACAGAAATATACAGTAATGTCCAGTGTTCCCACCCCTCAGCCTCCTTCAATTTGAGGTACATCTAACACAACTATAGGACAAAATCATCCCTAGGAGATGGACATTGATGCAATCCAAAGAGCTTATTCAGATGCCACCAGTTAAATCGTGTGTATGTGTAATGCTGTGCAATCTTATTACATGTGTAGCTTCGTGGAACCACTATCACATGAAGGTGCTCACCTGTACCACCCCTACCAGGCTTCTTCGTGCTGCCCCTTTTTTGCCACCCCTACCTTCCCATCCGTAAACTGGGGCAACCACTAATCTCATCTCCATCTCTATCACTTTGTCACTTCAAGAACATTTTGATAGACGGACTTACACAATATGTGACCTTTTGGGATTGACTGATTTTTTTTTTCCAGTTTGACTGACTTTTTAAACTCAGTATAATTCCCAGGTTCATCCAAGTTGTTGCACAATCAAGTTCATTCTTTAATTGCTGAGTAGTGTTCCATGCCCAGTGTGGACACTTTGTTCACCCACTTACCTCTTGAAAGTCATCTGAGTTGGAGCTCCTGTGAGTACAGTTGCTATAGACATTCATGTACAAGTTCCTGCATGAAAATAAGTCTTCATTTCTCTGGAATAAATGCCCAAGAATGCAACCGATGGGCTGTATCCTAAGTCCATTCATNGAACCGGTGGGCTGTATCCTAAGTCCATTCATTGTATTTATTTTTGCAGTTCTTTTCTATTTCTTGACAATTGATTCTGGTTATCTGTTTATGGTACTGATAATATGAGTAACATTTAAAGACAAGCACACTGAATCATTTTACAGCCTATGGCAAAAGTTGTTCCTCTGCGTGTGGATTTGTGC
>NC_048223.1:43454736-43552631 GCF_002007445.2 Ailuropoda melanoleuca
GTATCACGCTGATCGATTTGCGAATGTTGAACCACCCTTGCGTCCCAGGTATGAATCCCACTTGGTCATGAAGGATAATCCTTTTAATGTACTGTTACATCCTATTAGCTAGGATCTTGTTGAGAATTTTGGTGTCCATATTCATCAGGGATATTGGTCTGTAATTCTCCTTTTTGATGGGGTCTTTGCCTGGTTTGGGGATCATGGTAATTCTGGCCTCATTGAACGAATTTGGTAGTTTTCCTTCTGTTTCTATTTTTTGAAACAGCTTCAGGAGAATAGGTATTATTTCTTCTTTGAATATTTGGTAGAATTCCCCGGGGAATCCGTCAGGCCCTGGAGTCTTGTTTTTCGGGAGGTATTTGATAACTGCTTTAATCTCTTCGTATTAATCGGTCTGTTTAAAAAATTAATTTCTTCCTGTTTCAGTCTTGGTAGTTTATAGGTTTCCAGGAAGACATCCATTTCTTCCAGATTATTTAATTTATTGGCATAAAGTTGTTGATAAAAGTTTCTAATGATCCTTCCTATTTCATTGGTGTTGGTTTTGACCTCTCCCTTTTCATTCAGAATTTTGTTAATTTGGGTCCTTTCTCTATTCTTTTGAATAAGTCTGGCCTGTGGCTTATCAATCTTATTTATTCTTTCACAGAACCAGCTTCTAGTTCTGTTGATCTGCTCTACTGTGCTCCTGGTTTCTAATTCACTGATCTCTGCTCTAATCTTGATCAACTGCTTTCTTGTGCATGGTTTAGGCCTATTCTTCTGTTCCTGTTTCAGCTTCTTGAGGTGAGAATATAAAAACTGCATTTTAGATGTTTCTATTTTTTTTAGTGAGGCTTGGATGGCTATATATTTTCCCCTTAGGACCGCCTTTGCAGTGTCCCATAGGTTTTGGACCATTGTGTTTTCATTCTCGTTGGTCTCCATAAATTGTTTAAATTGATTTTTGATTACCTGGTTTATCAAATCATTCTTGAGTAGATGGTTCTTAGTTTCCAAGTGTTTGAGTTTCTTCCAAATTTTTCCTTGTGATTGAGTTCCAATTTCAGAGTTTTGTGGTCTGAGAATATGCAGGGAATAATTTCAGTCTTTTGGTATCGATTGAGACCTCTTTTGTGACCTGGCATATGATCTGTTTTTGAGAATGTTCCATGGGCATTCGAATAGAATGAGTATTCTTTTGTTCTGGGGTGTAGTGTTCTGTATATATCTATGAGGTCCATCTGGTCTAGTATGTCATTCAAAGCTCTTGTTTCTTTGTTGATTTTCTGCTTAGGTGATCTGTCTATTGCTGATAGTGGAGTGTTGAGGTCCCCTACTATTAACATATTTTTTTTTTAAGATTTTATTTATTCATTTGACAGAGACAGAGACAGCGACAGCCAGCGAGAGAGGGAACACAAGCAGGGGGAGTGGGAGAGGAAGAAGCAGGCTCATAGCGGAGGNAACTCGTCGAGTATGGCATTCAAAGCCTTTGATTCTTTGCTTAGTTTTTGCCAGGGTTCAAAGGCAGACGCTCAACCGCTGTGCCACCCAGGTGCCCCTATTATCGTATTTTTATCTATATGTCTCTTTATTCTGTTTAAGAGTTGGCTTGTGTATCTTGATGCTCCCCTGTTGGGGGCATAGATATTTATAATTGTCATATCCACTTGGATTCACCCTTTAAGAATAATATAGTGTCGGGGCGCCTGGGTGGCACAGCGGTTAAGCGTCTGCCTTAGGCTCAGGGTGTGATCCCGGCGTTATGGGATAGAGCCCCACATCAGGCTCCTCTGCTATGAGCCTGCTTCTTCCTCTCNCAAAACCACACTGAGATACCACCTTACGCCAGTTAGAATGGCAAAGATAGACAAGGCAAGAAACAACAATTGTTGGAGAGGATGTGGAGAAAGGGGATCCCTCCTACATTGTTGGTGGGAAAATATAGTTTACCCCCCACTCTGGAAAACAGTGTGGAGGTCCCTTAAAAAGTTAAAAATTGAGTGCCCTTTGATCCAGCAATTGCACTACTGGGTATTTACCCCAAAGATACACACGTAGTGATGAGAAGGGCCATATGCACCCCAATGTTCATAGCAGCATTGTCCACAATAGCTAAATCGTGAAAGGAGCCGAGATGCCCTTGAACAGATGACTGGATTAAGAAGTTGTGGTCCTATTGCGGAAGGCATAAAAAGATAGAAAAATATTCCATGCTCATGGATCGGAAGAATTAACATAGTTAAAATGTCCATGCTACCCAGAGCAATCTACACTTTCCATGCTATCCCAATCAAAATACCAATGACATTTTTCAAAGAACTGGAACAAACAGCCCTTAAATTTTTATGGAAACAGAAAAGGCCCCGAATCTCCAAGGAACTGTTGAAAAGGAAAAATAAAGCTGGGGGCATCACAATGCCGGATTTCGAGCTGTACTACAAAGCTGTGATCACAAAGACAGCATGGTACTGGCACAAAAACAGACACATCGACCAATGGAACAGAATAGAGAACCCAGAAATGGACCCTCGGCTCTTTGGGCAACTAATCTTTGATAAAGCAGGAAAAAACATCCGGTGGAAAAAAGACAGTCTCTTCAATAAATGGTGCTGGGAAAATTGGACAGCTACATGCAAAAGAATGAAACTTGACCACTCTCTCACACCATACACAAAAATAAACTCCAAATGGATGAAAGACCTCAATGTGAGACAGGAATCCATCAAAATTCTAGAGGAGAACATAGGCAACAACTTCTATGACATCGCCCAAAGCAACCTTTTTCATGAAACATCTCCAATGGCAAGAGAAACAAAAGATAAAATGAACTTATGGGACTTCGTCAAGATAAAAAGCTTCTGCACAGCCAAGGAAACAGTCAAAAAAACTAAGAGGCAGCCCACGGAATGGGAGAATATATTTGCAAAGGACACTACAGATAAAGGACTAGTATCCAAGATCTACAAAGAACTTCTCGAACTGAATACAACAGGAAACAAATAAATCAAAAAATGGGCAGAAGATATGAACAGACAGACACTTTTCCAATGAAGACATACAAATGGCTAACAGACACATGAAAAAATGTTCAAAATTATTAGCCATTAGGGAAATTCAAATGAAAACCACACTGAGATACCACCTTAAGCCAGTTAGAATGGCAAAAATAGACAAGGCAAGAAACAACAATTGTTGGAGAGGATGTGGAGAAAGGGGATCCCTCCTACATTGTTGGTGGGAATGCAAGTTGGTACAGCCACTCTGGAAAACAGTGTGGAGGTCCCTTAAAAAGTTAAAAATTGAGCTACCCTATGACCCAGCCATCGCACTACTGGGTGTTTACCCCAAAGTATAGATGTAGTGAAGAGAAGGGCCATATGCACCCCAATGTTTCTAGCAGCATTGTCCACAATAGCTAAATCGTGGATGGTGCCGAGATGCCCTTCAACAGATGACTGGATTAAGAAGCTGTGGTCCATATATACAATGGAATATTACTCAGCTATCAGAAAGAACGATTTCTGCTAGATTCGCTCTCATTTCCGCCCTTACAGGTTCTATATTCTTGTTAATATTTTTTTAAATTTTTTTTTCAAGCCTACACATCATCTTGACCATTGTTACTCAATTCCATTTCTGATAATTTGGCTATATCCATATCCATTAGTTCTGTGGCAGAGGCCACAGACTCATTGTCTTTTCTTGCTGGGGGGGATTTCTCCTTTTTGTCATTCTGATGAGGAGAGGTTGCGGGGTTGTCCAGAGCCCAAATTATTGACCAGGACCTAGGCCGTGCACCCTTGTTTTATAGGGATCTTAGGGATGTGGGCTTCTTGATTTTTTACCCTGCCCTCTGGGGAGGGGCCTGCCGCACTGATATTCATGTAACCCTGTTTGGGTTGAGTCTCCCTGTCCCCTGGGAGGGGGAATGGGGATTGGCACAATGTGAGCTGGTATTTTCGGGCTTTCGTTCTCTGGTGGCTTTCCCTGGTGGTGTTCTGTGGCTCTTCTGAGAGTCAGAGTAGCAGTGGCCGTATCCTAGCCTCTGTCTCAGAACAGAGAGATTGCAGTCCGCTCTCCACTGAGCTCTTCTGGCCTCTTTAACTCTCTTTCTGTTGGTGCTGCTAAAAACCCTGCAGCCAGCATCTCAGCCCTCACTTCCAGGGCTGGAGCGTCTCTGTCCTTTGTGTTTCTAATACTGCCAGCCACCAGCCGCCCCTGCGCACGCTCCCGACCTCCGTGAGCTCCCTGTTTCAGTGAGGTTCACGTGCACTCCGGAGCACAGGTTTTCAGTCTGATCGCGTGCTCGCTCCTAATCCCCCGGTCTCAGTCCGGTTCCAGTGAGCACACCGGAACTCCAGTTTTCAGTTTGGACGTGCCCACGTTCCCAGGCTCACTGTCTCAGTCTGCTCTCTCGTGGGTGCCGGTCCTCGAGTCCACCCACTCCCCCGTGCAGGTGGCTACCGCTTCCCGGCGCACGAGCGCGGCAGCTCCCTCCCCCTTCCGTTTATCTTCCGATATCTGTGCGCGGTTTCACGGCTCCCTGCTTTGTACCTCAATACTCAGCACTGGAGATGTTCATTCGTAGAGATCCAGATGTATCTTCCTGCGTCTCAGGCTGATTCCGTGGATGTTCAGGCTGGTCTGGTACCTATCCAGCTCGACTCAGGGGACCAGCTGAAAAAGGGGATCCCTACTCCTCCGCCATCTTAACTCCCTCAGGTTTTTTTTTTTATTTAGTTTTATTTTTTAACGTAATCTCTACCTCCAATGTGGGGGTCGAACTCATGACCCCGAGATTAAGAGTCACATGCTCTTCTTACTGAGCCAGCCAGGCGCCCCTCACTTAGCATAGTTATTTGGAGGTTCACCCACATGGTTGCATGTATCCATAGCTAGCTTCCTTTTCTTGCTGTGTAGTATTCTATTCTAAGGATAAATCATGGTTTGCTTATCCATCCACCTGTTGATAGACATTTGTATTATCTCAATGGCTATTTTGAATAAAAATTTCAAGAATTTTGTGTTTTTATTTAATTAATTAATTTATTTGAGAGTGTGAACACAAGTGGGGGGATGGGGCAGAGGGAGAGAGAGAGAGAGAGAACCCTAAGCAGACTCCATGCTGAGCGCAGAGCCTGATGTGGGGCTCAATCCCATGACCCAAACCAAGAGTCAGACGCCGCCCGACTGAGCAACCCAGGTGCCCCCCCATGAATGTTTTTCATCAAGTCTTTGTGTGGACATATGCTTTCCTTGCTCTGCGGACATAAAATTACAAGCTGCTTGAACACCTTACAATGGCCAGATGTGTGTAGGCTCTGGAGGGTGATTGAACAAATTGTACAAGGGACATAGGAATGGCCAATGTGGCCAGAGCAGAGGACCCAAGCCTGAGCTTTGCATCTGGCATTTGATGGTTGTGTATTTGATTGCAGGCTATTTTCTTTTTTATGGGCTCTCCATTTTTTCTTAGAACAAAGTCCTGAATTCTTCTTGGCCTCTTTGGATCTCTCACATTGTGCCCAGCCTTCCCTTTCAGGCCCATTACTAGGCCCAGAAGGCGGTGATGACAGCTTAGATATATTGCAGACCTGGAACTCCTGTGTGCACTGTATGTGCATTAGTGTGTGTAATCCTTCCAGGAGCCCCACAAAGGAGGTACCACTTTTATGCTGTCAGTGCAGGGAAGAAACCACAGCTCAGAGAGTTTAACTTGTCCAGGATTGCACAGCTAGTAAGTCGTAGGTTAGATGGTAGACTAGATCCTCTGACTTCGGAGCCAGCAACTTTAACCACAATGTTGTACACTCTTCATCATTGGAAGGGCAGATTGTGCGTGGAATTTAAGATGCCATTTTAAACTGTTCTTCCACATCATGTAGTTAACTCCTGTATTCCTAACTTAGTGTTTCCTCCCGGGGCCTCTTCCCTGGCAGCCCCAACTGGGTCAGATCACTCTGCTGCCCAAAGAGTGCTAGCATCGAGTCAGCCAGGTGAATGAGTGAATGAATTATACTGTCAGATATGCATGTTTGTCATCAGCTTTGTTGAGGTATTATTTACGCATACAAATGTGTAACCACAATTAAGATAAAATTATTTTGATTACTCTAAAAGTTACCTGTGTCCCTAGCAATCTCCCTCCATCCCCAGCCACCACTGTTCTGTTTGCCCTTATAGTTTTGTGTCTTCTAGAATTTTCGATAAACGGAATCATACATTATATAGTCTTTTGTGTCTGTCTGTCTTAGCAGAATGCTTTTGAGATGCATCCGTATGATTGCATGTGTCAGCAGTTCCAGGTATATACTTAAAACCACCTTAAATAGTTATTTTGGAAACAGTCCAGAAATAAATACTTAGCCCCATTTGGGTTTAGACTTGGTTGATAAGTTAGAGCAGCGGTTCCTAAGGGTGCGCCCCAAGATCCTTTCAGAGTGTCCACAGGTCGAAATGATTTTCGTAATAACGCGAAGATATTATTTGCCTTTTTTACTTATTCTCTCAGGGTTTCCAAATATTACTGACATGTGGTATTGCAACAGATTGGATGCAGAAAGATTTGAGAGTCCGTCTGTCTTCTATTAAGCTGTCTGGCTTAAAGAAATTTGTAAAAATGTTAATGCCACTCTCCTCACTAAAAGTTTTTTATTGGAAACTATAAACACTTATTATTTTATTTTATTTTTAAAGAATTTATTTTATTTATTCGACAGAGATAGAGACAGCCAGTGAGAGAGGGAACACAAGCAGGGGGAGTGGGAGAGGAAGAAGCAGGCTCATTGAGGAGGAGCCTGATGTGGGGCTCGATCCCGTAACGCCGGGATCACGCCCTGAGCGGAAGGCAGACGCTTACCGCTGTGCCACCCAGGCGCCCCTATAATCACTTTTTAAATAACAAATATTAATTATATTATAAACATTTAATGGTTTTCTTGTTATTATTAGATACGTGAATAAATATTTTTAAATTTTATTTTAACTTCCTACATGACAAATAGTCATAAAAATAAACCATGTAAACAGAAGATCTTTGGGGGCTTCAGTTTTCTAGTTGTAGAGAAACCCTTAGTCCAAGAAGTTTAGAATCTCTGGACTAGGGACATTTTTGAAAAGGCATCAGGAATAGGATGAGGAAGTCTTGGAGCTGGGTGGGCTTAGAAGAGGGTCTGGAGACCTGGCCTGCGTCGGCTGGAGAAGGAGCCTCCAGCCAGTGGTGCCAGATGGAATGTAGGCTGGAATGCAGAGACAGGCTGTGTCAGCTGCAATCTCATTGTCAGCCCCCTGCTCCCTCCTCAGACCTGGTCAGGCAGGTTCTGTGGATGTTTCAACTCCCTCCAAGGAGCCAGTGGGCAGCCCGTGCCTGAGGCTGGTTTGCGGGGCAGAGATCACGTGGCCTAGAGCCAGCCACTCTCCCGAGATGAAGCTGCAGCTACTGTCTGACTTCAGGCTGGTCACGTGCTGAGGAGCTGATCGATGTCTGTGCTATGTTCTGATCGATCGCAGGACGAGCATAGGAAATCGTCCGGACGGTCTGTTGGCTTTCCGGAGAAACTACGTACCCTCCCCCTTCCCACGCACTCAAGTTCTAAGCTCAGATTGAAAGACTGTCTAAAATAATTATTTTAACAAAAGTAGGTGGGAGGCTAGTCTAATTACTGGCACAATTATTGTGGGGGAAAGCGACATGTGGATTTTGGTTAGTGATTCTGATAATGCTATTAATAAACGGGAGCAAAATTGCACCTACAGTCTTTGACCTGTTAATTGCTCTTCTCTTACAGGCGAAAGGGCCTGTGGTTCCGACTGAGGAAGATACTTCTCTGTGTTCTGGGATTGTATGTTGCCATTCCATTTCTCATCAAACTATGTCCTGGGATACAGGCCAAACTGATTTTCTTGAATTTCGGTAAGTACCACATGCCCACTTTGCCTTGAATTTTAGTAAGAGTCCATTTGCATGATGATTTATATATTTTTATATCTACCACTCAGATCAAGAAATAGAACATTTCTATTACCCAGAAAGTTCCCTGTGCCCCTTCCCAGTTACAGGCTGCTGCAGTGTCGACGTTGCCCTCCAGGGCTAACAGTTGTGTGCACAGGTAACCCCTGCTTCGGTGGGGGTCCTCCTTTAGGGCAGTGGGTGAGGATGTTAACAGTGCTGTGTTGGACGTGCTCTGCCCTTGTGCCATCTAGCCCTTGTGCCCAGTGCTCTCACTGCCCTTGGAAAAGATGACCACTGAAAGGTGACCACCTTAAACAAAAATAATTAGGACTTTTTTCTTTAAAAATAAAAAAAAAAACAAAACTCAGCATGACATGCTTTGGTTTCTGTGGAATTATATGCTGACTCTATGGGTGTTGTAGTCTCCCTGAGTTAACTTAGACCTTGTGTGTTCCAAAGGTGGGTTTTTTTTCATGCTGTGTATTTACTTTTGTGCAAGTGGGAGGAGAAAGGTCCAGAAGTCTCAAGCTTAGGAAGTAGAAGACAGAGGGCTCCCAGGTACATAATTGCTGGTAACAATCCTCTTAAGGAGCATCATTTTACACCTTCAAGATGAGGCTAGGAGGGAAGAGGCCGGATCTGTGAGTGTTAGGGTTTGAAGACAGAACGTGGTGCTTGGCACACGGCAGGTACTCCTTCAGCGATGACCTTCAGCTTGGGTTGCAGGTATGGGAGCATCTGAACCAGCCGAGGCGGGCTCTGTGTATGCTCTTAGCTGTTGGTTTGCAAAGAGTAGGTTTGGACCTTGTGTATTTGGGAGGAAAGGTTTGAAAGCTGTGGCTGATGCCGTGGGAGGCAGCAGGGTTGCCGGTAGAGAGGAGGGAGGAGGAAGAGCATGAAGATGAGGGGGAGGACACACAGGAGGTGTTGGGATGGCTCACGTGTGCCTGTGGCCGGGGACACGCGGGTTGAGGGGTGGCATGGGGCCAGGCGTGTCAGGGCTCCAGAGCCCTCATCTGTAGTACTGCAGTGCTGCAGGCTGTGTAGGCGCCTGGGCATACAAGTTCATGTTTACGAAGTCTACAGTGGACTTAATCACAGGAACTTGGAAGTCGCTGGCTGCAAAGGGCATTTCTGCTCTAAAGAGGAACAGCAGGAGGAGGAAGAGAAATAGTAAGGTCAGTGTTTAATACTTTGTAAATCTAAAGCAAGTTTTTTAATTTGGTGTCTTAAAATAAGTGTAAAATACTTGTAATACCAAGAGGCATTTGATTTTTCTAATGGAAATGTAGCTGAACTTCGAGGAATTTATCCTCTCTAAGTTTTTGTCAGTGTGAGAGGCGCAAACTTAAAAGGAACTAACAGCATACTAAAATCAAGGGAGTTTTGATTTTCCGACTTTAACCCTTAAATGTCCACAGTCGGTCCATCGTAGGAGAGAGTTTGGGTTTACATATAAATGCAGAGCTCCCGGGTTGCAGATAACCTGATGTCAGACTTTAGGAGGGACTCTGAATGGCTTTTCCAACTCTGTAGGCCTCCGGGTGCCTTGGGCAAGTGCCTTTGCCACATGGTGGGGTCTCAGCAAATATTTGAATTGAATTGCTTTTCTTCAGATCAGTTATTTGGGCTACTTTAGACACAGCGCACAAGTGTTGCTTGGTTGGTTTCCTAATGAAATGGTAGGATGTTCCACAGAGCAGAACTTTGGGTTCTCCAAATCCAGTCCCCTGCACCTCCACAAGGAGATGCCAGTCGCTTACCCTTACCTTCCAGATGTCCACTGTGTGGCCGTGCGGTCGCCTCCTGCAGCGGTTGTAAAGGAGGTGGTTTCGTTAGCTGTCTGTGCTGCCTCCTCTGGGGGGGAGTGGGGGTCTCCAGTGCTGGCCTGCAGTGGTTTGCCAGTTCCAGCCCATGGTGCTGGAGGGGTAGCACCTCCATTTTTGTCTCCTCAAAACGTGGGTCATGATCCTGTGGATTTCCGTTTGGAGTCTAAAGGAAGTCTAAACAATCTTTTGGGCCTCAAAACAAAATCGAGGAATATATTCTTAAGTTCACACAAATCTACCTGAAATCACATTCATAAATCAGATAAATAAGCTGTAGAAAAAGCATAGGCATTATTCTACTTTAAATATATTTTCATAAGCAAAAACTACATGAGCATTCCAAAAACAGAAGAAGAAAAGATCTTTCTGAGGAAATTATTAATGTTGTTGCTGATCTGTTTCCTGCTGGTCTCTTTTGTCTGCGTCTCTACACATAAACGTCAGTATATGTGCTTTTCACCTACTCAGGTTCCAAAGTCTGATTCCAGTGTCAGTGATGTTGGGTGATACCCAGTATTTTGTGGTCTGGAAGTCTAGATGACTTTTTTTGTTCTTGTTACATTGAAGTACAGTTGGCATACAGTAGGATATTAATTTCAGGGGTACAACACAGGTTTGACAAGTGTATGCATTACTCCGCGCTCGTCACAGGAAGTGTCGTCACCATCTGTCAGCATCCTGACTACAGCAGGATTGACCGTATTCCCTATGCTGTACTTCTCATCTCCGTGTTGTGTATATTTAACAGGAAGTTTGTACCTTTTAATCTCTTTCCCCTATTTTGCCCATCTCCCCACCCCCTCCCCCTCTGGCAACCACCAATTTGTTCTCTTTATTTGTGGGTCTGTTTCAGGTTTTTGTTTGTTTCAGTTTGTTCCTTTCTTTTGTTTTTTAGATGCCACATGTAAGTGAAATCCTATGGTATTTGTCTTTCTCTGTCTGACTATTTCACTTAGCGTACATAATGCCCTCTAGGTCTACTCACGTTGTCCCAGATGGCAAGATCTCATCCTTGTTTATGGCTGAGTAATGAAGCCTAGATATCTTCTCTGCATTTCTTCGCCCTTGGATCCGGAACTGTCTCTCGGTGAGAAGGAATGTTTTGGTTCAGAGGCCTGCACAGAGCTGCTCCTCTCTTCATATTATCTTCGGCCTTTTTTGGGAAATAGGTTAGATATATGAATTATGTATTTGTTTTTAAAGCAGAAGGCCAGCCAGTCCGCTTCAACATTCTCCAGGATAATAATTCTTATGCTTCCTCTTAGCAGTCCTTTTTAACCCTTGATAGCTTTCCTTCTTTCCTTTTAAAATTTTTTTGAGTAATTGACACATAGTATTGCATTGGTTTCAGGTGCCCAACATAGTGATTAGGCTGTGCTCACTGTGAGTGTAGCCACCGTCTGTTACCATAAATGTGATGACAGTATCATTGCCTATATTCCTCATGCTGTGCCTTTCATCCCTGTGACTTACTTATTCTAGACCTGGAAACCTGTACCTCCCACTTCCCTTCCCCCATTTTGCCCGTCCGCCCATGCCTCTCCCCTCTGGCAATCATCAGTTTGTTCTCTGTGTTTACAAACAGATCAGGTCTGATTCTGCTTTTTGTTTGTTTATTCATTTGTTTTTGTTTTAGATTCCACATAATGAGTGAAATCATATGGTATTTTTTGTCTTTCTCTGCCTGACTTATTTCACGTAGCATTATACACTCTAGGTCCATCTATGCTGTCACAAATGGCAAGATATTGTCCATTTTTATGGCTGTGTAATAGTCTAGTGTATGTGTGTATACTACATTGTCCTTATCCATTCGTCTATCCATGGACACTTGGGCTTCTTCTGTATCTTGGCTATTGTAAATAATGCTGCAGTAAACATGGGGGTGCGTGTATCCTTTCAAATTAGTGTTTTCATTTTCTTTGGGTAAATACCCAGTAGTGGAATTATTGGATCGTACGGTATTTCTGTTTTTAATTTTTTGAGGAACCTCCCTACTATTTTCCTTTCTTATCCCCTTTGCTCTTATGGAAGGCCCTACAGCCCCCATCACAGTGTTAGAATTTGATAAAACCCAGAGAGGCCTCTGCCCTCCCCTTGTCGGCACCACACCTCTTCCAGTGCATCGGTGACTGGGATGAGGGGTAGCCCCGATATTTAAAATCTTAAGGCAGTCAAAAGTGTCCATTGTGGCTAAGTAGCTGTAGCCTCTCACCCTATCATGTATTTTGCAGATGGACTAAAAGGATGGTAGAACAGGTCATTTTCCATTCAGTCGTGTCCTCACTGGTTATTCGCTGAACACTGTTTGTGCAGATCCTCTCTAAATCATGCCCTCTGGTATGTGGTTGCCAGTAAATGACAGGGCGGCCAGAGGGTGAATAATGAAAAATGGGAAGGAGGGGAAGCCAGAGGTGGGGTTGAAGCAGCTGGATGTGTCTTGCAGGCCTGTGGGCACAGCAGCATGTGTATTGGGTTCCTGGGTTGTGTGCTTAAGCTGTGTGTGAGGCCGAACTTGTATAGCTAGCAATGAGGGGCTGGTCACTGTCCCGGACTCCTCACTCCTGCCCCTGCCCCGTGCCCTGTGGACTGCCTGTTCTGTGTCCCTGCTCCAACCCTGTGAATGAAGCAGGGCCCCGAGGGTCATGGGGCCAAGGGATAACACAGGAGGTCAGGGGGCCCTGGTACCCACCTGTTTCTGGCCAGCAGGAGTGAGGTGTGTTCTGGCCTGGGCATATCCTGTCACCCTCCTCCTGCACCCCTTGACCCCGTCCGTTTGTGGCATTTTGCTTACTCAGACCAGTAGTTACCAGTGGTTCCTCTGGCCACACCTCCCTGGAGCTGTCTGACCTCCTGGACTGACCCTGGACCTCCGCTCTCCGGAGGGGCCCCACGGGAAGAGAGGCACATGGGCGGCAGCTGCTGGACTCAGTGCATTTGCTGCCGCCTTCTTCACAGTTATTTCTGAAACAGAAGAAAAGTGGACTGGAAGATAAGTTTTGTGGAATGAGGTCCTCCTGGAGGGGACTCTGGCTTCTCAGTTTCTAGATTTCTCAGGCCTGAAGCTTTTGGGATTAGCTGCTAATCCTCATTAAACACTCTTCACAGGTAGGGCGTTCCCTTTGAGCTGTGGGGTCATGTGGAAGTAGCTTGGCCGCCTTCTCCCCCAGCACAGAACCCGCCAAAGCCTGAGAGTTGAGCCAGTGGAAGCCAAGTGCCCTCAGCCCTTGATGACACGCACTTTCTGTTTGGCAAGGGGGCTGGGGGTGGGTAATTCCAGTCTCAGGAGCAGAATTAAGGGAACCTGGGTGTGGGGTGGAACAGTGGGCATGGGGTTTGGGTTTTCAGAGTTTGATTGAGGAAGTCATTTCACTTCACAGTTGTCAGGTGACGAATGGGCTCGTGAAGCTGCAGCCGTCAGCTCCACAGCGTGGAACAATGTCCCAGGATGGAGACCACAGGAGTAGGTACCCGCATCTGAAACAGCACGGGAAACACAGGCCCTTGCCAGCCTTCTTTCTGGTCAGGAGCCTTCTCTGAGTCCCCTTGCCAGAGTAAAATCTGACCCCCATAGCATGGCTGCCCTGGTCCCCGGGGGCTGCTGTAACAAATACCACAAACTGGATGGCTTAAAACAGCAGAAATTTATCCTCTCCCACTTCTAGAGCCTGGAAGCCTGAGATCAAGGTGTCAGCAGGGCCACGCTCCCTGAGACTCTGGGCACGGTCCTTCCTTGCCTCCTCCAGGCCTCTGGTGGTGGCCAGGAGTCTGTGGTGTCTCCCTCGGCCTGTGACTGCACGCCTCCAGCCTCTGCCTCTGTCATCACGCAGCTGGCTTCTCCCGGTACCAGTCCACTGTCTTCCTCTGTCCCTTCCGTGTCTGTGTCCCAGTTTTCCCTTCTGATAGGGACACCAGGTCTACTGGATTGAAGTCCACCTTCATGGCCTCACTTTAGCTTGATTATCTCTGTGAAGACCCTGTATCCAAATAAGGTCACGTTCTGATGGACTGGGAGTTGGGACTTGTGTGTCTTTCGGGGTATCCTGAAAAGGACATGAGGGCCATTCACCTTTCTTCCTTCCTGTGTCATTAGTCAAGAGTGCGGGCTGTGGGGTCAGGCTGCCCGGGTGCAAGTCCCAGGGCTGTGAGACAGGAGCTGGTGACCTCACAAGAGCTCTAAAGCTGAAGAGGTGGCGTGCACATCACAGGAGGCGCTGCAGGACGGTGCGCACGGCATGGGGCCGGCATGGCGGCAGCACCAGGACGTGTGATGCCACCCTTTTGATGCCCCTTTTTTCTTTTGAGAGAAAGACATAATTAAAGTTAAAAAAAAATTAGCCTTCCCTTGGGGGAGAGGTGGATTAAGAAGCTGAAAGTACCAACGGCAGCCCTTGTGGGAAGATTTATCTCCTTGCATGCTCTGAAATGCTCAGGGACTCCCTGGGGAAGGAGCATGTGTGCGTCTCCATGTCCTCACGAGTGTGTATTTAATTTCTTCAGCAAATGTGTATTGAGCTTCCGTGGGCATTTGAGGAGCGAGAGCCAAATGTGCAGGTATGTGGCCAGAGAGTACTCAGGTGGAGAGGACAGCAAGTGCAAAGGCCCCGAGGGGGAGATCAAAGGTTGTGGCTCAGGAACAGGACGGTAGTGGGAGATGAGCACGTTTGGCTTTTGCGCCGTGTGGATAAGTGCAGTTCTGTAATGAAATAGCTCTCTTCACCAAAGAAAACTGTACAGAGGTGTGTGACTCCCTTATACAAGGTAGGATTGCCTTGAGGCCAGGACCCTCCTGCTGTTTGTCGCTACCCCCTTTGGGAGTTGCCATTTGATAAAGTGAGTAAATCTCGCCTCAAGGTTTGGGTTTTTTTTTTTTTTTTTTACATTTTTCAATCTTTGGGGCACCTGGGGGGCTCAGTTGTTTTAGCATCCGACTCTTTATTTCAGCTTTGGTCATGATCTCAGGGACAAGAAATCGAGCCCTGTGCTGGGCTTCACGGTGAGCTTGGAGCGTGCTTAAGATTCTCTTTGTCCCTCTCCCACTCCCCTGCACCTTGCTCACATGCTCTCTCTCTCTCAAAAAGAAAAAAATTAAAATTTTCAATTTTTGACTAAATATAGCTTTAAAAATTGTGTTCACCATAAGCAGTGACAGTGCAACAGTGTATAAAGGTAAAATTAAATCTCCCCCCCCGCCCATGAGTGCGTGTGTGCATGTGTGTTCACACACCCACTTTGGTAACAGCCTGGCCTATGTCTTCCTTTATTTCTTTCTGAGTCCCCTGTGGGTTGTGACGTTGAATACATTTGCTTGTTTTTACAGTAACGTTATGAGGCAAATGCAGCATATATGGTCGTCTCACTCCTTCTCTGCTCTTCTACCTATACTGCGTGGGCATTCCTCCACGTTAGTGGGCCTCAGTTGGTCTCCAGCTAATGGCCCCTAGATTTTCCACAGTGTGGGCGCATTACAGAATTCGGCTCTGTTGGCAGGTGACCTGTTAAATGTAGGGCTCCTGTTGTACAGTTCCACTTGGCGTCACTCAACTCTAGATGGGCTCTGTGGATTCCCTGCACCCAAACCTCATCTCCTGCTTGCCTCTCTGCATGAAGTGACAGCACTAGAAACTTCAGGACCCCATTTAACAGACACACACCCACATTCACTTGGTGACCAAGTCCTGTGGCCTTGGCTCCAGAACACACCACCCACCTGTCACCTTTCCCATTGTCCCTACCGCCACCATCCAGGTTCCAGCCTTCAGTTGTGGCTTAGCCAGGCCTGGCTGGCGTCCCCATCTCTAGACTCTCTCATGGCCAGGAGGTCCCTCAGGCCCCTCGGGGATCTTTTCTTCCCTCACTTTTGTCTTTCTGCCGTGAACAACCATCAGGGGTCCGTCTGTTCTCGGACTTCATCCTTGCTAGAGGACGTGCAGGTGTGCCCACAGCATCCCAGTGCATGCTCACCCAGCCCTGCACCTGAGGCTGGGGGCTCTGCGTACCTGGCAGTCTTGGGTTGGAGAAGACTTGGCACTTCCTGAGAGCTTCACCTCTGCTGTGTGTACACGTGTGTGTCCGTCTGCCCTCACTAATCCTGGTTTCCATCTCTTTGTCCCCCACAGTGAGGGTTCCCTATTTCATTGACTTGAAAAAACCACAGGATCAAGGTTTGAATCACACGTGTAATTACTACCTCCAGCCAGAGGAAGACGTGACCATTGGAGTCTGGTGAGTGCCCGGCAGCGTGGCCAGGGTTGTCCAAGACAATTGCCTGTCCATTTTTTATTCTCCCCCTCTCCGTTTCCAAAGCAGAGACCTTGGCTAGATTTGATCCTAATGGAGCACAATGTGATAGCATCAGATCTGTTCCGAGGTTTTCAAACAGCAAAGGTTTTGTGAACTAGGCTGTTTGTAGAAGAGGGCCTTATTTCTGGGGGAAAAAAGAGAGTATGAGCACAGAATTGTGAGCACAGATTTGAGATATACCCTTTCTTCTCAGAGAAGGGAATGTTTAGACATTGAAAACAGCTGGATTTCTTTCACACAAAGTGCTTCCAGCCACTGATAATGGTGGTGTTTGCTCTCTTCTTGTATTGACTATTTTTGAGCTACAAATTTAAATTGGACTTAAGTTCTGTGACTTCTGTCTCCTTGGAATATGTTTTCCTGCTTTCCCTCCATGGACAAGTGGGTGTTTCTGAACAACTAAATTAAAATTGACAAACTTTTCTGTGGCATTTTCTTTCTTCTCTCAGAAGCAGCTTGGCATCACTGCCCCTTTATGTAGCTGGGTTTCTCTTTCAGCAGCCATGACGTCTCCTGCCCTCGCAGAAAACTGCTGGGTACATGAGATGCTTCTAAACAAAATGCTGTGGGTGGCTTCCCAGTGTGGGCTGTGAGGAAGTTCAGCCATACCTAATGGTCTCGGGTAAAGAGCATAAAATGGGGAGATTATTATTCTAGGAGTTAATGCTGAGACTAGCTTTTGTTATTTCTGGTTTAATTTAATCTTACTAATTACACAATTAGTGCATGGGACACTTTGCTCTTGTGTCATTAGAAGCTTGATGTGTTTTGCTCAGAGCTATTTGGTAGGGAATTTGTCAGCCCCCCTGCTGGACAGGGGATTGTTAGTGGGGACCTCTTCCTTGGGTAGTAGTTAGGGCAATCTACTGAGGGAGAGGTGTTTGTGGTTCTGATACTTAGGCTGAAAGCTCCCACAGTAATCACCCAAGAAGGTTGTACTTAGGGACAGCAATGGCGAGACTCAGCTTAGTGACAGCCAGGCTGTGTGCTGCTGGGCCCTGGCTGGCCGGCCCAGGTCTGTGCCCCATATTGTCATGAGGACGCTGTGGGCCCTCGGGCAGCAGTAGGCCTTGTTCTCAGCTGCCTGTCTGTGGGCATAAGCTCTCCATCTGGCAGGGGGAAGGGTATAGGAACCTGGGAATAGGGTTCTTCTCCTCTGGCTGGGAGCTTCCTGGGCCTTTGTCAAGAGCACTGGGTTTGGGGTAAGCTGGCTCCTGGAAGTACATCAGTGTCCAGGATCTTTAAAATGTGCCTTTTGGTCCCATGGGTTTATAATTACCAAAGAGTGATTATGGTCAGAACCACCCAAAGTGTGATCTTCTGGAATGGGTCAAAGAAACAGAAGTGAAATGCTGAGGAGCACCTGGGGGGCTCAGTCGGTTAAGGGTCTGACTCTTGATTTTGGCTCAGGTCATGATCTCAGGGGCATGTGATTGAGCCCCATGTCATGCTCTGCACTGGGCATGGGGTTTGCTTAAGATTCTCTTTCTGCCCCTCCCTCCTCTACCCTCTGAAGAAGAGGAAGAGGAAAAAGAAGAAGAAGGGGAAGGAGAAGAAGTGAAATGCTGGAACTTAAGAGCTAGAAAATTTTAAAATGGCCGTTAAATATCTTCAAGTTTCTTGCTAATAAATGTGAATATGTTTTACAGAAAAACATTATTCATTCAGGGGCGCCTGGGTGGCACAGTTGTTAAGCGTCTGCCTTCGGCTCAGGGTGTGATCCCGGTGCTCTGGGATCGAGCCCCACATCAGGTTCCTCTGTTAGGAGCCTGCTTCTTCCTCTCCCACTCCCCGTGCTTGTGTTCCCTCTCTCGCTGGCTGTCTCTCTCTGTCGAATAAATAAATAAAATCTTTAAAAACAAACAAACAAACAAAAAAAAAAACCTTATTCATTCAGACCCTCCCCAGCAATTAACAGCATTTGATGTGGACTGACTTCAGATTAACTAGACCATCTCCCCAAGGGAGAGTTCTGGCTAGAGAGACTGAGTGCACCTGCCCGGCCAGGTGTGGGATGAGCTGGGCTGACACCAATCCATCCGTGTAGCATGTTGGCTTGTGCATCTCCTCCTGCAGAGATGGGTCTGCTCCCAGATGCCTTGTGAGCAGGCTCTGGAATCTGCTGTCCGTTAGAAATGGTGCTTTAACTAATGAAGCATCGAACTTTACATCAGAATCCGGGGATGTACTGTATGGTGACTAACATAATATAATAAAAAATCATTAAAAAAAAAAAAAGAAATGGTGCTTTAAGGATGTCCAGCTCATAAAGATCAGTGTCGCTGAATTATGGCCTCTGACAGCACGAACTATCATAAGTAGTTGTGAGTTAAGTTGTATACAGCTTAGACTAGATAGTCCAAGATGGCAGAGGACTTAGTTTCGTCAGGTCCCAGGAGCTCAGCTAGATGGCTATCAAATCATTCTGAACACCTGTGAACTCAACCAGAGATCTAAGAAAAGAATAGCTGCAACTCTACAAATAGAAAAGTGACCACTCTGCAAGGTAGGAGGTGCAGAGAAGTGAATCCGAGTGATATGTGGGCAGATAAGCCGCAGGGGGAGGGGGCTCTGTAAGCCGGCTACTGGAGTGATACAGCAGTGGAGCACAAAATTGGAACTTTTAGAAGTCTGCTCCAGTGAGGGACGTCCCTGCCTGAAAGGTGCTCAGGTGGTGAAATCCTAGGTGGGACAGTGTGGTCTCAGGATCCTTGGGTCACAGGAAGACCGGGGGTGCCTGAGTGCGGCAGAGCTCCCAAATATTAGAGCTGGGAAGCCGACTGCAATCAGTGAGCCCAGGACTGGGCTCTCAGCTCGGGGTGGCCATAAACTGTGAACCGTGGCGCGGTTGGGCGACTGCTGTCCAAGCAAGGGCTGAGCAACTGCAGAGGGATACATGATACCATGAAATGAAACAATATTAGAATAATTGGGATCCTAGAAGAAGAGGAAAGAGGGAGAGGGGCAGAAGGTATACTGGAACAAATTATAGCAGAGAACTTGCCTAATGTGGGGAGAAAACAAACATCCAAGTCCGAGGCACAGAGAACCCCCCCTCAAATATCAATAAAAATAGGTCAACACCCCGACATATATATATAATAGTGAAACTTGCAAACCTCAAAGACAAAGAGAAATCCTGAAGGCAGCCCTGGATAAGAGGTCTGTAACCCACAAGGGTAGAAACATAAGGCTGGCAGTAGACCTATCCACAGAGACCCAGCAGGCCAGAAAGTACTGTCATTGATATATTCAGGGTGCTAAATGAAAAAAATACGGAGCCAAGAATACTTTATCCAGCTAGAATGTCATTCAAAATAGAAGGAGTCATAGAACGCCTCCAGGACCAAACAAACAGAAACTGAAAGAATTAGTGATTGCTAAACCAGCCCTGCAAGAAATATTAAAAGGGATCCTTTAAGTGAAGAGAGAGCCAAAAAGTAGCATAGACCAGAAAGGAACAGAGGCAATATACAGAAACAGTGATTTTACAGGTTATAAAAAAGCACTAAATTCATATCTTTCAGTAGTTGCTCTGAATGTAAATGGGCTAAGTGCTCCAGTCAAAAGACACAGGGTATGGAATGGATAAAGAAGCAAGACCCATCCATATCCTGTCTGCAAGAGACTCATTTTCGACCCAAAGGCACATCAGATTGAAAGTGAGGGGGTGGAAAACAATTTATCATGTTAATAAACATCAAAAGAAAGTTGGGGTGGCAATCCTTATATCAGACAAATTAGATTTTAAGCCAAAGACTGTAATAAGAGGGGCGTCTGGGTGGCACAGCGGTTAAGCGTCTGCCTTCGGCTCAGGGCGTGATCCCGGCGTTATGGGATCGAGCCCCACATCAGGCTCCTCCACTGGGAGCCTGCTTCTTCCTCTCCCACTCCCCCTGCTTGTGTTCCCTCTCTCGCTGGCTGTCTCTATCTCTGTCAAATAAATAAATAAAACCTTTAAAAAAAAAAAAAAGACTGTAGGGGCACCTGGGTGGCACAGCGGTTAGGCGTCTGCCTTCGGCTCAGGGCGTGATCCCGGCGTTATGGGATCGAGCCCCACATCAGGCTCTTCCGCTATGAGCCTGCTTCTTCCTCTCCCACTCCCCCTGCTTGTGTTCCCGCTCTCACTGGCTGTCTCTATCTCTGTCGAATAAATAAATAAATAAAATCTTTAAAAAAAAAAAAAAAGACTGTAATAAGAGATGAAGGACACTATATCATAATTAAAGATTCTGTACAAGAAGATCTAACAGTTATAAACATTTATGCCCCTAATATGGGAGCAGCCAATTACATAAACCAATTAATAACAAAATTAAACAAACACATAGATAATAATACAATAATAGTAAGGGACTTTATTATTTTTTCAAAGATTTTATTTATTTCACAGAGAGAGAGCACAAGGAGGGGGAGCAGGCTTCTTACTGAGCAAGGAGCCTGATGTGGGGCTTGATCCCAGGACTCTGGGATCATGACCTGAGCTGAAGGCAGATGCTTAACTGACTGAGCCACCGATGCTCCAATGGTAGGGGACTTCAACACCCCACTCACTGCAATGGACAGATCATTTAAGTAGAAGATCAACAAGGAAACAAGGGTTTGAATGACATACTGGACTGTACTTCACAGATATATTCGGAGCATTTCATCCTAAAGCAACAGAATACACACTCTCCTCAAGTGTACATGGAACATTCTCCACAATAGATCACATACTGGGTCACAAATCAGGTCTCAACTAGGACCAGAAGATTGAGATTATTCCATGCATATCTTTGGACCATGATGCTTTGAAACTGGAGCTCAATCTCAAGAGGAAACTTGGAAAAAACTCAAATACATGGAGTCTAAAGAGCATCCTCCTAAAGAATGAATGGGTCAACCAGGAAATTAAAGAAGAATTCAATTCAAAGAAACAAATGAAAATGAAAACACAACTGTTCAAAACCTTTGGGATGTAGCAAAGGTCCTAAGAAGGAAGTATATACAAGCCTTTCTCAAGAAACAAGAAAGGTCTCAAATAAACAACTTAACCTTACATCTAAAGGAGCTGGAGAAAGAACAGCAAATAAAGCCTAACCCCAGCAGGAGAAGAGAATTAATAAAGATTAGAGCAGAAATCAATGAAATAGAAACCAAAACAACAGTAGAACAGATCAATGAACCTAGGAGCTTGTTCTTTGAAAGAATTTTAAGATTGATAAACCCCTGGCCAGACTTACCAAAGAAAAGAGAAAGGACCCAAATAAAATTGTGAATGGAAGAGGAAAGATCACAACCAACACTGAAGAAGTATAAACAATTATATATTATGAGCAACTATATGCCAACAAATTAGACAATCTGGAAGAAATGGATGTATTCCTAGAGACATATAAACTACCAAAACTGAAACAGGAGGAACTAGAAAACCCGAGCAGATCTATAACTAGCAAGGAAATTGAAGAAGTAATTAAAAATCTCCCAAGAAACAAGAGTCCAGGGCCAGATGGCTTCCCAGGGTACTTCTACCAAACATTAAAGGAAGAATTAATACCTAGTCTTCTGAAGCTGTTTCAAAAAATATAAATGGAAGGAAAACTTCCAAACCCTAGAGGCCAGCATTACCTTGATCCCAAAACCAGACAAAGACCCCACCAAAAAACAGAATTACGGACCAATGTCCCTGATAAACATGGCAGCAGAAATTCTCACCAAGATACTAGCCAATAGGATCCAACAGTACATTAAAAGGTTTATTCACCATGACCAAGTGGGATTTATTCCTGGGCTGAAAGGGTGGTTCAACCACCCTGCAAATCAATCAGTGTGATGGACTACATTAATAAAAAGAAAAGCAAGAACCATATGATCTTCTCAATTAATGCAGATAAAGCATTTGACAAAATACAGCATCCTTTCTTGATTAAAGCTCTCCGTAGTGTAGGGATAGAGGGAACATACCTCAATATCATAAAAGCCATCTATGAAAAGCCCACAGCGAGTATCATTCTCAATGGGGAAAAACTGAGAACTTTTCCTCTAAGGCCAGGAACATAACAGGGATGTCCACTCTCACCACTATTATTCAACATAGTACTAGAAGTCCTAGCCTCATCAATCAGACAACAAAAAGAAATAAAAGGCATTCAAATTAGCAAAGAGGAAGTCAAACTCTCTCTCTTCACATATGACATGATACTTTATGTGGAAAACCCAAAGACTCCACCCCAAAATTACTAGAATTCATACAGCTATTCAGCAAAGTGGCAGGATATAAAATCAGTGCACAGAAATCAGTTGCATTTCTATACACTAACAATGAGACAGAAGAAAGAGATTAAGGAATCGATCCCATTTACAATAGCACCAAAAACCATAAGGTACCTAGTTATAAACCTAACCAAAGAGGAAAAGGATATATACTCTAGAAACTACAGAACACTTATGAAAAAAATTGAGGAAGACATGAGATGGAAAAACATTCCATGTTCATGAATTGGAAGAATAAACATTGTGAAAATGTCTGTGCTGCTCAGAGCAATCTACACATTCAATTCAATCCCTATCAAAATACCATTGACATTTTCGCAGAGCTGGAACAAACAATCCTAAAATTTGTATGGAACCAGAAAAGACCCTGAATCACTAGAGGAATGTCGAAAAAGAAAACCAAAGCTGGGGCATCACAATGCCTGACTTCAAGCTATATTACAAAGCTGTGATCACAAAGACAGCATGGTACTGGCACAAAAACAGACACATAGATCAGTGGAACAGATTAGAGAACCCAGAAATGGACCCTCAACTCTATAGTCAAGTAATCTTTGACAAAGCAGGAAAGAATATCCAATGGAAAAAGGACAGTTTTCAATAAATGGTGCTGGGAAAATTGGACAGCTATATACGGAAGAATGAAACTAGACCACTCTCTCACACCATACACAAAGATAAACTCTAAATGGATGAAAGACCTCAATGTGAGACAGGAATCCATCAAAATGATAGAGGAGAACACAAGCAGCAGCTGCCTCTTCAACCTTGGCCACAGCAACTTCTTGCTAGACAAGTCTCCGATAGAAAAGGAAACAAAAGCAAAAATGAACTATTGGGACGTCATCAAGATAAGAAGCTCTGCACAGCAAAGGAAACAGTGAGCAAAGTAAAAGGCAACCTATATTATGGGAGAAGATATTTGCAAATGACCTATCAGATAAAGGGCTAGTATCCAAGATATATGAAGAACTTATCAAACTCATTACCCAAAAAACAAATAATATAGTCAGAAATGGGCCAAAGACATGAACAGACATTTCTTCAAAGAAGACATACAGATGGCCAACAGACACATGAAGGAATGCTCCACATGTCTTGGCATCAGGGAAATACACATCAAAACCGCAATGAGATACCACCTCACACCAGTCAGAATGGCTAAAATTAACAAGACTGGGACCAACAAATGTTGGTGAGGATGTGGAGAAAGGGGAACCTTCTTACACTGTTGGTGGGAATGCAAGCTGGTGCAGCCACTCTGGAAAACAGTATGGAGGTTTCTCAAAAAGTTGAAAGTAGAGCTACCCCACGACCCAGCAATTGCACTACTAGATAGTTTGCTGGAGGGGAGGTGGGTAGGGGGGATGGGGTATCTGGGTGATGGGCATTAAGGAGGGCATGTGATGTAATGAGCTTTGGGTGTTATATGAGACTGATGAATCACTGACCTCTACCTCTGAAACTAATAATACATTATATGTTAATTAATTGAATTTAAATAAAAATAAATGAAAAATTGTGTACAGCTTAAAAATATGGGTACGTATGAGGGGAAAGGGTGTTACTTAGCTAGTATTTATTAAGCACTCATTCTGTGCAAGGCCCAGGTGAAGGCCTGGTGAACAAGCCAGACTAGATATTACCTTACAGAGTGTCCAGTTCACACGGGAGAAACTCCACCCCCACCCACCCCACCCCTGCCCACCTGCTACCAAAGAGCTTCTGTGGCCCAGCGGGGCCCAGGTACAAGTCGGGAAATCTCCTGCCAAGGCTGTCAGAAGCCATCACTATAGCTTGGAGTTCTGTAGTTATTTCTTCTGGTCATGGAGGCAGTTTGCCTCCCACCTGCTCTGTGCTCAGTTGTGACTCTGATCCTGTGTCATTTTGTCAACAGTCATCCTCATCTGATCATGCCATTCCACTCTGTTTCTGTTTGTAGGCACACTGTCCCTGCTGTCTGGTGGAAGGATGCCCAAGGAAAGGACCAGATGTGGTACGAGGATGCCTTGGCTTCCAGCCACCCTATCATCCTGTACCTGCATGGGAATGCAGGCACAAGGTGAGAAAGAGGAGACCGTGCAGCGTGTTCTCCCTGCAGTGCTGGCCCGGTTGGGTCTACTGACCCACTGCAGTGAGGGAGTGTATAGGCAGTTGGGCCGTGCGGCATCCCAGGAATACAGGAAAAGGCAGAGAGTTTATGGGATCTGGGGGAAAGGGGTCAGGGTGAAACTCCCATGAAGCGGTGTTCCCACAAGCTCAGAGCAGAGCAGAGCTGTAGGCAAGGTGGGCCCAGGTGCAGTTTCCTTGGGAAACCACCCGCACCCGCCGTGTTAAGCAGATGTAGGAAGCTGTGTCCAGAAACCCCTTATCTGGGGCTCGCACCCGGGTGGAATGGAGGAGGCTGCGTCTCTGTCACAGTGACCCGGGTCCTCGGCCAGAGTGGGGTGTTTCCTTCTTCCTGACGTAATTTGAAGGGCAAAGTGAGGGCCAGTGATTTAGGGAATAAGATTTCTCAGTGAGTTAGGAGCGGTGGTTCCCCAGAGGGGTCATTGTGACACTTTGGGGCCGCAGTGCCCCTGGGGAATGCTGTCTCCTGTTCACCAGCCGTGTGTGTCATCCCAGTCTGAGGGTCGCAGGCAGACTGGCACCTTCTCGCTGGCAGGTATGCCCTTTGGGGGGGAGGCATACTTCCTGGAAAGGGCCAATGAGTTCTGAGAAGGAGTCGGGGTGACATCAAAGGAGGGACAGCTGGAAGCAGAGGGAGGCCAGAGGGACCCCAGCTGAGTGCACACAGGTAAAATCATCCGTGCAGGCCACCCCACCATGCTGTCGGGTTGGGGTGGGTGTGAGTTCTCTCTCTCAGCTGTGTGCCCGCAATGCCAGTGTGTCCTGCCGGGCTGCTGCCAAGGCACTGTCTGTGGTAGGTGAAGCCATCGCTCAGGTTTATCCCAGATGCTTTTCAAGAGTGGCTTCATGGGCACCTGGGGGGCTCAGTCTTTTAAGTGTCTGCCTTCAGCTCAGGTCATGATCTCAGGGTCCTGGGATCAAGCCCTACCTCAGCAGGGAGTCTGCTTCTCCCTTTCCCTCTGCTCCTCCCCCTGCTCGTGCACTTGTGCTCTCTCTCTCAAACAAATAAAGTCTTTTTTTGAAAAAAAAAAAAGAGTGGCTTTAATGGCATGTCCTTCAGATTCACTGGGAATTGGCTTTTTCTACCCACATGGCTGGCCTTGTTCAGAAGAATCTCTGGGAGAGCAGCATGGGTGAAGGAGGAGGTCCATTTTCTGAACAGAGCATTGTCTGAAAACCCCCGGGAGGGTCACTGTTGTTGCAGCTTCCTTAGGGCGCATGAGAGAGCCAGCAGGACTGGCAGGAGGCAGTGTTAAGCGGGCCCGGGTAAGGGTCAGTGTGGCGCCTTGGCTGCTGTGGTGGACCGGGGGTATGTCATTTTATAGGCAGATCCAACAAGGAGACAATTCACAGGCCTTTCGCCAAGGGAGGAGAGAGTAGGGGTGGGGGCAAGCAGACCCTGGTGGTGTCCACTGCACAGTGGACACTGCAGGAAGTCCAGAAAGGGTGGCCCGCAAGGACGGTATATGAGGCCGCAGAGCAGAGCGCTTAGCTGCTGATTCGTGCATGCACTTGGTAGTTTGCTTTCTTCTTTGTCTGGGACAAGCTACAGTGGGTTTCTCTTCTGCTTTTCAAAGAGCAAGTGTTTATAACCACTCTGGTGACATCTTCCTATAAATGAGAACATTTTGTAGTTTATTGGGAGTAAGGTTCAGTTTAGCAATGCCAGTCACATGGTAAAAAGGACGAAGTCTGGCTAAACTTCAGGTTTGAAGGAGAACTGTGACTTAGAAAGTGTTACTGTCCTCTCCCCCGTCCCCAGAGACTGCATGTGTAGACCTGCCAGCACCCCGTGGCCTGGCAGGATTGCAGCGGCCCTGGCTCCCCACGAGCCAGTCTCCGGCTACTGCTGTGCACTGTGTCATGTGCTAAACCCCTTTTCTTGTTGCTCGAGGTAGGAATTTGAACAATCTAGGTAAGAGCCACCATGAACTTTTCCAAAGATAACTGAAAATATTTTTCAGTATTTCCTTCTGGTCCTGAAACTCATTCCCTTGTATTTCTGTGGCTGCATTGCATTGGTTTTCCTCCGTCTCATCCCTGTCTCTCTCAGGGACCCTCCCTGCCCTCCCCACCCCACAGAGAAATGGCCAGGGTGCTCACTATAAGAAAGGAACACTGCTGAGAAGTCTGGAGAAGGTGAGCTCACCCGCTGACATGCTTTCCTTCCTGAGGTGGCCCCGTCTCCACTTTGGTGTTTGTCCACAGTAATAGCTAACCAACAGCTGGACAAAGTGAGAAGTGATAGACAGTCCTCGGACAAAGAAGTGTAGACACATGGAGCGGTTTCAATGCATGCAAGCCTGTTAGCATCTATAACAAGTGCTCGCTACATACTGCTCTGTGGGTGCGGGGCTGGGAGATGGGCCACGGCCCGTCTGAAGACGCCTGGGCAGTAATTGTCAGGCTTATGATCACACACACCTTCCACCCGCGGTTCCATGCGTAGGAACATATCCCACATGTGGAGCACACGTATGCAAAAGGACATCAGCATGAGCTGGCCATGGCAGCAAAACTTAGGTTCACAGCAGGTTGACTGCAAGATAAGGAAGGTGAACCACCGCTAAAAAGAGTTCTGGAAGTTGGCTGTGAATTACTGAGTGAAAAGTGAGAGGCTGTAGAGTGTGTGTCGAGTAAAGAAGCGCCTTCACTTCTGCCTACATGCTGGTCACCGAGGAGCTGCAGAGGGGGCTGGATGCTGGGCAGGTGTGGGGGGCTGGCTGTGTATCTTCTGTGTCTTCTGGATTTTGTATTGTGCCTGTGTATTATCTAGTCAAAAATAGAAGTAAGGCAATAATTAAGAGATACCCCAAAGTGCTAAGACTCTCCCTTGCTTATCACGGTACTGCCAGAAACAAGCCCGGAACCACTATGATGCCCTGCAAGGAGGTCACCTGTCCCCCACTGACCCTCCCTGTATGGATTTGGGGACTAAGTCACCAAGGACCCAGACACTCCAGTACTGACCCTGGGGCCTGCGTTTTTGAGAAGATGTGCTAACACACACTCTTGTTTCCTTTTCCCTGACGCTCTAGAGGAGGCGACCACCGGGTGGAACTTTACAAGGTAGGTGAAGACGGCACACAGTGTAGGAAGTGCGGAGTGGTGTCCATGGCTGTCTGATGGGGTGGAGCGGTGTACACAGTGAGAGTGACGTACGCGGTGTGTGTAACAGGGAGAGCGGTATACGCAGTGTAGGACGTGCGGAGTGGCGTCACAGGGTGTACAATGGGCAGATTTGTGTGTGCAGGGTGTGTAAAGGGCAGAGCCACATACGTAGTGTGCATGACAGGAGAGTGGTATCCACAAGGTATAGGAAGGAAAGCGCATTGCCCAAGTGGTGTTTCCCACCTGCTCTTCCCAGGAGGAACGTACAGAGGGAGTCCCTCCAGTATTGTGAGAGAGTGGATCAGCATTGGCCTTTCCAACACTGCCTCCCCGGAAGCCTCTGCCATGGAACGCGTCCCTATAATGCTGCCTTCAGGGAGAGCTTGCAAAAGCAGAATGAATGGACTTTGTTGATCATATGCCAGATATTGGCAATTATATTAAAAGCATTTGAAATTGTTGTTAAATGCTGTGTTTCTCCTCTAAAACGAATGGAGAGCACCCAGGGCCAAGGAGCCACACTCCTGCCAAGTTGCAGGGTCAGGAGCTCTGCCACACCAAAGTCTCACCTTAGAACCAGATCCAGGCTGACTTGGTAGAGGGGCCAGCAGGTTTCCCAGCCAGGCGCTCAGACCCCCACTTCTGCCTGGTTGTCTTCTTTGGAAGCTTGAGTCTCAGAGCCAGAAGTGTGCGGTTGCCTCCAGGGGCATCTCCCTGGTCCTCCCCTCACAGGGATGGACGCCCGCACTGGCTAACCTGACAGAGAGGGACAGAAGCAAATTCGAGGGAACACCTGCATCTGTGGGCACTGCTCTGTCCCTCATACACCGAGGCCAGGCGCTGCTGTGGGCTGTGGGAGGGTTTGTTCCTTGATTGAATTGGATCCGGTCAGGGAGGGGGTGTGCTTGCAGAGGTTTCTGTTCTTAGAAGGCTTTGCACCTGGAGCAGGTGTGGCCCTGCCGGGGGCAGACTCTGCAGGAGGCTTAGGGCTGGAGGGAAGCGGCTGCCACAGGCTGTCCTAGGGCAGGGGAAGGAGAAGGGAGCACACCTCCCTCAGGTGAATTTGTGGGATGTTGGTGGCTAGCCTCTTCCACGTGGCTCTGGGCACATGCCAGGAGGGCTCAGATGGTGGCTGTAAGTGATCATCTGGTCCAGGAGATCTCGTCATCTAGAGGGGTTTTGTGTTTAATAATAGAAATATTCAACAAAAGCTTGAAGTCTGAGAAATGCTGGGTTGCAGTAAGGATCCCAGATGCAGTGTCTGATGGTAGTGCCCCTCCTCCTGGGTCTCTGGTTTCAGGGTGTCTGCCCTGGCGGGGGGCTACCTGTGAGCCCATGTGAATGTGGAGGTACCCCTGTGGTCTGAGCCCCGGGAGAGCCGTTCTTTCCACATCCCTAAGACAGAGGGTGTCTGCGTCTCCTGTAGCAGCTGTTGACATGTGGGTTTTATCATGGGGAATGGGCAGTGTGGTAACAGTCTTTATTAAGCTCCCACTGTGTGCAGGCAGAAAGACAGAAATCAGGCTGGGTTTAGTAAGAGATGTGTGCATTTGTTGCCCAGGTATTTACTTTTCACTTTACAGGTGCTGAGTTCCCTTGGTTACCACGTGGTCACCTTTGACTACAGAGGTGAGTTCTTTTGCAAGTGCGAGTCTGGACCCTCCCACTGCTACCGGCAAGGTCTGCGGTGCAGGTGCGAGGTGGTGCGAGCAGCTTGCGGTGCCCTGACCCTCAGTGATGGCGAGCGTGGTAGTAAGGTGGTGAGGGGGCAGAGTCCTCCCGTGTGTGTCCTGTGTGCAGACGAGGGGCATCCCTGAGCAACATTTTAAATGTAGAAAATAATGTCTCTTCTTTATTGGACTCAGACTCCCCCAAAGCTGGTCATCAGACACATTTTGTGGGCAGAAGAGCTTGTCTTGTTAAAGTTCTGAAAGCAGGAAAAAGAACTTCTTGCCCCTCAGTATTTTTTCTTTCTTGAGTGAACCAGAGGGCTTTGCTGCTGAAGAGATGGAGAACTGGCAGTTCCTGTAGGCTGAGAACGGTGCACCTTAGTGAGCCAGGAAGATACTTTGTGCTGACCAGGAGCTGTCCTGTGAGGAGCGTCGGCCTCCTGTAGTCTCAGCGGCAGAGGGCAGAGGGCTGCTTGGCCTGCTTAGCCTGACCTACTGGAGGAGGGTAGCGGTGTCCATACCCTCAGACTGAGGTGTGGGCATCTTGTTAGTTTCTTCTTGCTGCTGTAACGATTTGCCACAAACGTGATGTCTTACAGCAGCTCAGCTTTATTATCTTGCAGTTCTTGAGGTCACAAGTCCAAAACCTTTAGCCTCTGGGTTAAAATCCAGTTGTTGGCAAGGCCAGCCTCTTCAGGAGGTGCTGTGCGAGAATCCATTTCCTTGCCTTTTCCAGCTGCTCGAAGCTGTCCTTGTGCCTCAGCTCACGGCCTCTTGAGTCTGGTCTCTGACCCTGACTTGTCTTTCTCTCTCACTTGGCTTGTAGACAGTTGTGATTACTTTGTCCCCACACTGGTAAGCCTGTCACTGCCCAGGTCCCAGTCCACGGATCAGCGGCCCCATTTTTTTCTGCAGCCTCAGTCCCAATTTAACATATTCACGGGCTCCAGGGATGAGCACACGGACCTCTGGGGAGTGGTGGCTCTGCCTACCGCAGGGATGGTTTTTTCACCGAAGAGTGTTTGCAAGTTCTGGGTTGGGAAAAACTACAGATAAGGATCTTGAAAGTAGTTCACCTGCTTATCCTCTCCTCCGTGCTAGAAAGGGTTTCCTGTTCCTGCAGTGTGCCAGAGACCTCAGGGAGATAGAGTGGCTGCCGCCTTCTTCACCTGCTTGTGCTTCTACCAGGAAGTGAAATCCCTCATAGCACTTCCTCTTTCCAGTTCTCATCTAGTTTCTGCATTGCTAAGCCCCATTTCTCCCAGTCTCTGTCTTTCCATGTCCCTTCCTCCTGTCCACACCCTGAACCTCTCAGGGTGACCTTGTCTCTCACGTAGTCCCTTCCCTAGTCTGGCGTCTGGGGTGCCCAGGGGAGGTGGCTTACTGTGCCCACGAGCTTGGGTTTTGCTTATGTGGCAGAACTGGCTCTTTCCGAGCCTTGTGGTGCTTTCAGATCATGTGATGATGACTCACTGCTGAGTTGCTGGAAACAACAGTGGTCCTTGCCCTTTCCAGGAGCCTGGGGGGAGGGCCCTGGGGGAAGATGCAGTCTGGGGGCAGAGATGGTGAGCTTTCCTCTGCTATTCTAAGAGCCCCTTCCCTTTCTGAGTCAGAGTTGCCTCGAGCCTGGAATCCTGCCCCTGCCTCCAGCCTGACTCCCCACATCTGTCTTTAGCTGGGCTACCGCTGGCCATGGAATCCAAACTGGGCTCAAGGGCCCCCTGGGGATGCTCCTGTCCTGCAGGGGCTCCCGGGCAGGCTGGGGTCTCACTGGCCCTTCACCTTGGGCCAGCTACCAGCAAGCCCTAAGGGTTGGGGAGGTTGCTGTCCCATCTGCCCGCAGGAGCCTGTGGGTCTGCCTGCCCTGTCTGCACAGTTGTTCGTCGAGACTTAGATAAGGGTGTGTGGATGGCTGTTTGGGTTCAGGGGTTGTAACTGGCTGAGGAAGTGGGAGAAGGAGGAGCAGGCTTGTCCAGACACCCCTTGCATGGGGTTGTGAATGATGGTGGCAGAGACTTTCGTTGGCCCAGACAAGCCTGGGCTGCCTGTTGAGAAAGAAGGGGATGAGTCTGCCCCTCAAGAGGTTCCATGGGCTGGGTTTGACTTCTTCCTCTTGCTGCTTCTGCCCCGCCAGGTTGGGGTGACTCAGTAGGAACACCATCGGAGCGAGGCATGACATATGACGCGCTCCATGTTTTTGACTGGATCAAAGCAAGAAGTGGAGACAACCCCCTGTATATCTGGGGTCATTCGCTAGGCACTGGGTGAGTTCACAGCATGGTGGAGTCATGGGGGAGCAGGTCTTCATGGGGTGACTTTTCACCAGGTCTCTCCAAGAGTGCCCTGGTGGCTTCGGGTTCCCGTGACACCATGAGTCCCGACAAACCTCGTCCCTCATTCCCATGGGGTGGGGCGGGGATGAAGTGCCACGAAAGACCACGAAGAGCTTGAACCACTTTAACGGCTCAACCCAAGAAGTGACTTGAGACACACACGGGCAGCTGTGGGGCAGCCGTCTCCCTGCGTAGGGAGGATGGGCACACTTGCCTCTCAGTCCAAGGGTGTGCCTCAGGGAGCTGTCTTCAGAGCAGAATGAGACCAGGCACTCGGACTTTGCATCTCCTGGCTTTGGAGTGCGGGTGCTGGCTGGCCAACCTGAGGACCGGGGCTTTGATCACATGCAAACTAGGGACGTTTGTAACCAGCTTGGTCACTTAGCCTGTACGACTTCCCAGAGCACTTAGTGGCGGCAGCAGCGCGTGGTTCCCTTCCTACGTCTGCTACAATGGGGGAAGCAGTTTAATATTCCCTTTGGGACTGCCTGAATCGCTTCTGCTGATGGAAGGTACAAAGTGTTTCTAAAAGGAGCACTGCTGTCAGCGCTCGGAGTCCCGAGGCCTTCAGCAGCCATCCCTTTTCCAGCGGCCTTTCCTTTGGGTGCAGTGGCTGTGGCCCCTTCCTCCCCTTGCTGCTCACCTTGGATGGTGTGCTACAATTGGGGCGGGGCCTGCGGGCTGGGAAGGGCCAGGAGAGTGGCCGTGTGCCCGCAGAGAGGAGCCCAGGCAGAGCGGGGAGCAGGCCGTCCTGCTGCGGCTGTCTGCCTGGGACCTGCCCAGTGTGGTCCTGGGACGGCAAAAGGTCTGAGGGCTGTGGTTGGCCTCCTAGCCGGAGGGGGTGGCTGATGGTAGGGGCAGCAGGGCACAGTCGCAGTCCTGGGGCATCTTTGTCCGTGCCCTCCCCCAGCCCCAAACCCCACCAGTCGCTTCACAGATCACACAGCTTCTCTGGCCACTTTCAAGACTAGAACTAGAAAGTCTTACCACAAACAACTTTCGTCATCATTCACCTGAACTGTTTCTTCCCCCTTCTCAGAGTGGCGACAAATCTGGTGCGGCGCCTCTGTGAGCGAGGTAGGGCTTGTGTGGAGGTGTGAGTCCTGGTCGGGGGGGCATGGGCTCCTCTTGGTCCCAGGGCTCGGGCGGGGCGGGCGGCGTGTCTACGCACACTCGCTGTGCCCCACGCTCCGCTTGGGTTGGGGGGATGCTGATGGACGAGCAGCACAGCCACAGTGCTGGGTGTTGTCTCGGAGCCCGGTGGGCTGGACATGGAGGCCGGGGTCTGGCTGAGCCCTCAGCTGCCCCAGGCCTGCATTCCCCATGGACTCCTGAGCAGCTGGCCGAGCCTTGTCAGGGCTGGGCTCTTGACCCACGGCTTCAGTGGATGGGGTTCTTGGGAGCAGCTCACAGCCACCTGAGAGTCCCCTGTGCAGCCCCTCGGTGGGCACTTGTACGTACCAAGTGCGCGGGAGGGCCTGTGGGGCAAGGCTGGCTGGAGGTGGGGTGCCTGCGGTCCACGGTCCAGTTTTGGGACCAGCCTCTCCCACAGGTGTCCATGGTGGCTTCTTGCCCACCTTACAGCCCCCTGTTTGCTTTATTTATCTAGAGACACCTCCGGATGCGCTTATATTGGAATCTCCGTTCACTAATATACGTGAAGAAGCTAAGAGCCATCCATTCTCAGTGGCAAGTACAGATCTTTTTAAAAATTGACTTATTTTTATTATTAAAATAATTACTGTCAAGGTAACACTTAAGAAAATAAGTGCAAAATAAAAATGAATCCTTGTTTGGTGTGGGGCACTGTCCTGACCACAGAGCTGCCTGGGAATTTTAAAACTCTGCAGCCAGGCAGAAGGACGGGTTCACAGCTGGGTTGTCCAAGGACAGCAGGACCCCCCGGAGGCCTTGCCTCTGAGGCATGGTTTGCCTACCTGGCATTGTTGCCCCGTGGGGCTCAGCCCAGGCCGGCAGCTGCTGTCCTGGCTGCCCCCGCAGACAGGCAGCCGGTGGGCTCCCCTGCTCCCTGTCCGCGTGGATGGTGCGCCGCAGCCAGGCTCTCCCAGTCGTGTCTCCATGTGACACCCCGGGTGAACCCTGGCAGGGATCCCAGGGTGACTCAGGCCCTCCTTACCTGCCAGGATTGAGGCCTTGGACCCTCCTTTTACAAGCCTGGCCCAGAGGGGGCCTGTGTCCTCTTCTGTCCCACTGCTTCTTGGCTGGCCATACGTTCTGGGGGGCTGGGTCGGCCCCTCACCTGACCTCACGGTGCTCTGTTGCAGACCAGAGGAGTCCTCGATAGTCTTCTTTGATGTTGCTTTACTCCCAAGTCACACGGACCCCTGTTTTCCCAGGGGCAGAAGCCCTCATGTGTGTGAGACGTATTGTTTCTAAGCTGGTCCTGCCCTGCTGCTGTTCTGAGGTGTGGGAGCCCATTTTGTTTGTGGGCAGCCACACGTGGCCAGTTCTTAAGCACCGAGTCTGGTCTGGGGGCAGTGGGGCACCCCAGCACGGCTCTGGTGGGGCCTCAGGTCAGTCTGCTCGGAAGCAGGGGAGACCCTTGGGCACTCAGCACCCTCTGTCTGAACCCTCGACCTCGGCCTTCTCCGTGGCTGCTTTAACTGATGCTTCTGCATGTTGTTTCCATGTCGCCTTCAGATTTATCGATACTTCCCTGGGTTTGACTGGTTCTTCCTCGACCCCATTACAAGCAGTGGAATTAAATTTGCAAATGATGAAAAGTGAGTACTATGGTACAATTTAAAAAATCACTGAGAACCCCCAGGACTAGTCACCTTAACCAAACAGGATGGATTCTGCATGCTGGGGTTCTTCTCTAACCATCAGACCTTCATAAAGGGCAGGTCAGGCCGAGAGCTGCAGCCGAGGTAAAGGGTTTGAAAAGGCCGTGGTAGCATTAAAGCAACAGGAGGACAACACGTCCGTGTGGTCGTTTTATTTGGAAACTAGTCTGTCAGAATCAGAACTTATAACAGGTCCTAGAGCAATAAGGGGAACCATTACTCAAAAAATGACACTGCCTCTGCCATTTGATTTCTGTTTGATCGTGGAAAGGGTTTACACAGTTCACTATTAAAAATATTTCTAGGGAGCCTGGGTGGCTCAGTTGGTTAAACATCTGCCTTCAGCTCAGGTCATGATGCCAGGGTCCTGGGATCGAGCCCCACGTCTCCTGCTCAGTGGGTGGTCTGCTTCTCCCTCTGCCTGCTGCTCCCCCTGCTTATGCTGTCTCTCTCTTTCTCTAACAAATAAATAAATAAAATCTTAAAAAATATATATTTCTACTGGGGCACCTGGGTGGCTCAGTCCGTTGAGCAGCTCACTCGTGGTTTCAGTTCAGGGCATGATCTCAGGATCGTGGGATCGAGCCCATGTCGGGTTCCGTGGGGAGTCTGCTTGAAGATTCTCTCCCTCTGCCCCTTCCCCCACTGTCTCTCTCTGTCTAAAATAAATAAATCTTTAAAAAAAATAAATATTCAGTTAACATTTAAAAATCTACACTCTGAAATAAATGTGGAAAATGGGATATTTTCCCCCTTATTTGTTTTGGTTCTAAAAATAGAGCAAACTAATATTTGAACAGGCATAAGCAAAACACCTGCTTGTTTATAAATATTGTTTTGGAATTTCAAGAATGATCTGAAAAAACTGGGTTCCAGCAACAAGCACCACAGTGAGTGTTGGGGCCCCCGAAACTGCCTTTTGGCCCTTTTCCCAGCTGGACGTTGAGGGGCCGGCAGTATTTCACCAATGGGAAGTCACAAGCCCCCACTTGGGCAGCTGTAAGGTAACAGCATGTGAACCAGGCCTTTCTAGAGAGGGTCAAGGTTAGGACATACTACTTACAGTGGAAATCTTGGGAAGATGGGCAGTTCCGCTGTCAAAGTGTAACCCTCACCGCAGAACCTCCTCTCTGGAGGCAGAATGCAGAGAGATGTGCATGTGTGTGCTGCGAGCAGAGCACCGATCGCCAGATGGGCTGGGCGTCCGTAGGGCGACGGGCCTCACGGCCCAGGGCCTGCCCGGTGCCAGGCTTGCTCAGTGAGGGGTGGCCAGGAGACTCCGGGGCCTGTCCACTCCCATAGCCCATCCATGGTTTGCTGGAGGGTTTGGATCGTGTGAACCTATTGAAAATGTTAATTTATTTGTAAACATTAATGGTGACATTAAATGTCATTTTCAATAAAGACAGATTAGAGGGTGTGGGCTTTTTTACCCCCACATTTCTAGTGACCTTCATTTGCAATAAGCTTCTCGGTCCACCTCGGTTATTGGGTTTGTAAATATCGTTTTGTAACTTTTAAAGAATAGGTCTAGTGGCAAAAATAATCATTTTCAGTTTCCAGGAAATACACAGGGGCCAGATTTGGTGAATGAATCAGTCTCTAGAGCTGACTGAATAGACAGCGGTGGGAATATCTGAGAAATCAACTTGTAGTTCCCTAGTGAGAAGCCAGTCGAGTCCTGGCTGTTGAGCGCCATGGTGAAGCCCGCACTAAGGTCAGGTGCCTGCCCCAGGCGGGCCCAGAGAGCCGGTCCTCTCCCTGGGGTCTTGGTCTAGTCCCGTGTCCTCCCGCAGTGTGAAGCACATCTCCTGCTCTCTGCTCATCCTGCATGCTGAGGACGACCCGGTCGTGCCCTTCCAGCTTGGCAGAAAGGTGAGTGGTGGATGCCAGCCCTGGTGCGGGCAGGCGTGGGCAGTCTCCCGCGCAGGCCGGCCCGGGCGTCCGCGGATGTGGACGGGGTGCTGCTGCCGCTGGGTGCCCCTTGTGAAGAAGAGAAGGGTGAGGGAGGTCAGCAGCAGGGTTGGGGTGGGGGCCAACCCTCGATGTTTTACCGCAAAGTTAGAGGGTGGCAAGAGGAAACGGAGAAGTAAGCAGATGGCTCCCGGTCTCTGCACAGGGGTCCTGGCCTGACAGAGGCTTGGCTACTGGGTACGCAGCCAGGAGGGCTCGCCCCTTGTTGGCTGGAGGAAAAGAACCCTCGAGGAGGAGGGTTCCCCTGGCCCCCGTGCGGGGGTCCCGGTCAGTAGACCGGATTCAGAACCTCTTGTCTGCTCTCTTGCTTTGGGACGGGACTGATGTCAGGAACACCATGCTGTGGTGGGGCCTCTGTGTTTGCTTTTGCTGAGTTTGCTTTGCCTTTGCTGCTGGGAGCAGCATCGGATTTGTAGGTGAGTGTTGTGGGGGATGGCTGTGAGGGGCAGGGTCAGCCCAGAGGGGGTGAGGCCCCGGGTGGGCCAGGTCTCCTCCCTCCAGTTGCCCGGGCACACGGGGCTGCCGAGCAACCGCCGCTCAGCCCTGCAGAGCCCGGCTGTCTCTGGGGTGGGAGGAAGGGGCTGAGCGGGACGGATCGTGAGCCAGGCTGTTGACGGGCCTTGACCCGAGCACACGGCAAAGTCTGAGGAGACAGCCCAGCCCCAGCCCATGGGATGGGCCCTCAGGGCTGCTCCGGGCACGCGGGCCACGCACCACTGCACGGCAGGCGGCTCTTCCCATGAGGCTGCCTCATCCGCCTTGCTGCCCCCGAAGAAGGGCCGTCTGGGAGAGGCCACGGACGGAGGGTGTCACGTCGGGCCAGGGAGCACCCGCGCGCGCCCCAGCCCTGGCCGTGCAGGCTGTGGGGCAGCAGTGCTGTGGGCGGGCGTCTGGGCTGCTCCTCGGAGGTGGCAGCCGCTGACCGGTCTCTGTAGCAGGGAGACCACCGAGAGGGCTGTCCCGCGAGGGTGCTGACCCGTCTCCCCCCATCCCAGCTCTACAACATCGCTGCTCCATCTCGAAGCTTTCGAGACTTCAAAGTTCAATTTATCCCCTTTCACTCAGACCTCGGCTACAGGCACAAGTATATCTACAGGAGCCCCGAGCTGCCACGGATCCTGAGGTGAGGCGTCCTCCCCTTGCCCTGGGCTCACCCTGGGTGGTGATGGCTCAGGCCAGGCACACGGCAGGCACAGCCCCGGACGCTGTGGCGCCTGGAGTCACTGAGCGGGGGCTTGAGGGTTTATCATCCCTCCCTCCTGAACTGCTCCCGTGATCAGACAAGGCAGTGACTTCCCTGGGGTGTGGGTTGTGCCGGCTGCATCGACACCCCCCTCAGGAGCGTCCAGTGCGCGGACACGCACCCCAGCCGCTGTGGGTCAGGCCCCAGTCTCTTCCCACACGCCCGTCAGGTCCTGCCCCAGTGCATATGCACGTGCGAGACTCTGGGCTGGCTCTCCGAAGCCTGCTTGTCCTCAGCTGTGCTCCTGGCCCTGCCACGATAGCCATAGTCTGGGGCCAGGACAGCAGCTGGGGCCGTGGCACCCATCCCGTGCCCGGGTACAGAGCCCAAGCGTGAAGGGTGAGATGGCGGCAAAGGGCGGTTTGGACTGGATGAGGCCTGGCCCCACCTCAGGAGCCTGGGCTTTTGTGCGGAGCAAATCCCATCCCTCAGGCCGGTGCCCCCATCCAGGCACAGGCAGCCCACTATTTGCTGGCCATGTGGCCTTCTGCAGGCTGCCGAGGGGGTGCCGTGCGACTTTACCTTCCTGGGGTTGCTGAGCCTGGAGGTATTGGAATTGGCCCTCAGTGAGTTTTATGCCGTCACACCTCAGCTCTCCTGTGGCTGCCTCATTTCTTCAGTGGTTTGCCCTTTCCTGCATCAGGGACCTGGGTTGCTGAGCAGGGGCTGTGAGCTCATCGCTCTAGGATTGTGATTTTTCCAGCATAAAAGGAATAGGTCATAGAAAATTTAGCCCAGAGTACAGCTCTAGAGTTTAGAACAAAGAATAGTAGCCCATGACCTGGTCTTTCTTCCTACCGGGTCGGGATCTGACCAGGCCATTTCCGTTGGTGCCCTGCTTATTTAACTCAGGCTTTCTGAGAGGGGGTGGTCCTCCAGGCTCTTTCTCAGCCTCCTTGGGGGGACAGAGGAGGCAAGACTTCTGGTGTGGGCTCAGGCTTTGGCTGATGGCTGTCTTCGTCTCGTCTAGGGAATTCCTGGGCAAGTCAGAACCTGGGCGCCAGCACTGAGTCCTGCTGCCTGAGGGAGCATGAAGACCTCTGCCCTCCTCCCCTTTGCTCTGGCCAGCCTGGCACCCTGGAGCCCAGGGTGCCAGCGTCTTCAGTGCCCCCGGAGAGAGGACTCAGATGCCAGCTGGGGCTGGCAGAGGAGGCCCGGCAGACCTGAGGCACCTGCCTTGGGTGGCTGGGAGCATGGATCTTCGTGGAAAACACAGGTTGCAGGCATGGGATCCCCTCTCCCTGTTGTTGCCATTCAACCCAAGCTCTTGTTGGGAAGACAGTGACAGCAGGCCAGCCGCCAGCTGGTCGATCCCACACTTGCTGAGCTGGGCACGGAGGGCCCGGCCAGGGACAGGAGGTGTGGGGTCTCGGGACCACACTGAGCTTTCCAGCACCACTGGTGAGATCGCAGCGAGATGGGTTCTGTCCCTTCCTGGCACACGCAGAATGGACTCTAGTGGCTCCACCAGCCCCTCCCACCCGGAGCATCCTGCTTGCCTACCTTGGTGGTCCCTGCCTCCCCAGGCGGGCCCCCCACTGCTCACCGCGGGGGAGGTGCCCATGATCTGCACTTCCTCCACCTTCTGCCCACCTGTCCGCCTAACCTGGCCTTAGACTGAGCATTTATTTAAGAATAAAACCGTAGTGGTGTTCTATCTTCTGTGTTCTCAATGACAACTCCAGCTGCCCTCAGACCATGCTCAGAGTCCAGCCCATGGAGGGAGAGGCAGCTCTGTAAGGCCAGGAATCTTGGGCCTTCCTTTCCTTCTTTCCAGATGTGGAGGCCCATGCAAGAAGGGGTGTTGTGCCAGGGCAAGGTGTGTTCATGAGGGGGTCACTTCTCCAGATGGAACAGAGGGCGTTTTCCTAAAATACAGGCTCCCTTTAACCTCGCGCCATAGCAAGCTTGCTGGATGTTGGTATTGGTCGGCGTGCATGCTCTGGGGTTTCACCCACAGACCCTGGGTGAGCCCCTGGCATGAGTCTATGCAAGGCCTTGGGGCACTGGAGTGCGGGGTCTCTAGTTCTGCCCCATGAGCACTGCCTCATTCACTCACTTGGGAGAGGGGGTTCTTGTGTTCAGCTTTTTGTCAAATCAGTCTCCCCTGTACTTCTGCCCCCACTTGGCACCCTCCAAAGATCCTGCTTCTCATTGGCCCTGGTGCTGGTGAAGGGCCAGATTCTTACAACCCGACTAAGTAACCTGAGACTGAGAAGGTGCTTGGTTTAGTAAGAAAGGGGGTTTCAAGCTGCCCCCACAGAGGACAGTCCTACCCCTGCGGTGCAGGGCACAGAGGCGTGACACAGAACAGAGGGTGTAAACCCACCTGGGACCCACTTCTCCTGATGGCTGGACTTCTCCCAGGTCCCAAGGCCCTGGGACTTTCCGGTCTTGGTCGCTCAGAAATTCCCCGGGGGTACAGAGGGCCTCGTTCGTGGGCCTGCCTGTGCTTCAAGGGCTGTGGCCACTGTGAGAAGCTGTGGACAGGTGTCATGCAGACAACACCTTCTCCTGAGGCACCTTCAAGCTGCCTGCAGTGACCCTCACATCGGGGAAACCATGCCTTTCTTAAGTAGGTGGACACATGAGCACTCTCCAGGGGTCAGTTTATGTCAGTTCATGGCTTCCTTCTGTCGGATGGGTTCCCCTGGCATCAAATCTGGGTGTGCGCACTGCCTGCAAGACACCGCCCCATCCCCGGAGGGAGACACAGCCCCTTCCCGTGCTGTGTAACTGCTGTACCCCCTGGGCCCGAAGGGCCCCCCGAGGCTCGGCTTGCTCTTCTGGCTGTGACGGAGTCCGAGTCAGAGCCGCCTTGCCAGCTCCCTCCAGCCAGCACTGCTCATGTGGCCTGCTTGCACACTTGACACCGGTGCCCTGCCTGGGCTGGAGCCTGCATCCTGGCTCATGTGGTGTGTGTGTGCGAGCCGCCGCGATCCTTACTGGGGGGGTGAGAGAGCGTGTGAAGTAGCCTACAGGCTGCTGACACGCAGACGGAAGAGAAGAAAGCACTGAGGGGCTGGTGAGCCACTGGGCCGTCGGGTCAGCTGATCAGGTCCAAGTGCCCCACCTGCTGGCCCCTCAGGTTATTAACTAAGCTCAAACTGTGGGCTAGGAAGGACATAACCTCTGCTGATTACAAAACCAGTCCTCGGGGGGAAAAAAAGGAACAGATCGAGACATGCACAGCTATTAATTCTGCAGTTAATATGCATTTTCTGGAAGCACGTGTGTCCTGTCGGCTGCTCAGCCCCCCAGACCCAAGACCACCCCAGCAGGGCCCACAGTGCTCTGGTGTCCTGCCGTTCTCAGGTTGTTTGAGTAGCACCCCCAGGCTCATGTCCCTCCTGGCTTTTCATTCAGCCTGCAGCTACACAATGTAGGGGGAAATGCTCTGGTCCCCAGGGCATCCCATGTCCAAGGGCCAGGGGTGGCTGGCAGAGGACGGGTGCAAAAGAACCGATGCAATCTGCGCCAACAACGCCAGCAGCCAGATGACAGCTTACAGCAGATTTGAAGGTTCTTTGCGAGCTGGCGGCTGAAGCACACATACATACTCTCAAGTCCCACTCGCAGCTGGGATGGGAGAGCCTGGTCTACCTTAATCCCAGAGTGATGCGCCCTTACGGGGGAGGGTCTGAGGCCTGCCCCGGGACCCAGCCCCCGCCCTGCCCTCGGCGCAGAATGAAACAGGCCAGGTCCATCAAGCACAGGCAGGAAGGTTTAATCGGTTTCTCACACAAGGCAGTAACAGCAAGTGGCACAGTGACGGTCACACACGGCTTAAGAAATGGGGCAGCGGAAGGTGGCAGGGGTGTGACCACAGCCCCAGAACGTGGGCCTCCCCAGCAGACCTCCACAGCTCCGGTGAAGTGCACATGTGAGCAAATCCTCCATGGCCTGATTCTGTGAGCATCAGGACCTGGGGTGCGGGCAGAGCCCGTGGCATCCAGATCCAGCATGCAAGGAGGCAGAGCCCCTGGAACGGTGTTTCCCACCCCGTGTCTCCATCAAGCCCGTGGCGAAGCACGCTGGCCTGCTCCCCGGCTCTCTCCCCGGGGCAGCTGAGAGGGGCTCACCCACCCTTGCCACCAGCAGCCTGCCGTCCAGGCAGAGTGGAAAGTGGACTCCCTTCTGGGCCTGCTCAGTCCTTTCCAAGGTGGTCGCACTGGTGGAAACGGAGGGAGAGGGGAGGCGGGCCCCAAGTGTAAGACAGGAGCGGCAGGGGCATTCAGCCTCTCCAGCAAAGGCAGCGCCCCACCCTGGGCACATACTCCAGCATTGCCTCCCCAGCACCAAACTTCAGCAGTGTAACTTTAGTTGCTAAAACAAGAAAAGGCCTCAGCCACTTTCATTCCCCTGGGAAGCTGATTATCCTCTTGAAAAAGCAAATCCAACCTAACTGTGCATCAGCCAGCCTTGTCCTAGCCAAGGACCCCTAGATGCCAGACACAGGTGTCCTCCCCCATATCCCCCTCAGTCATCCTAGGGCCCCTTCAGCTGATCAGTCTGGAAACCTTGAGCCAGAGCACCCACGGAGCAGCTGCAGACACTGCCAGGAGGCCGGGAGCCCGCGCCAGCAGGCCAGCACGTGTGGTGCAGAAACACACAGTTCCCCAGGCTTCGCCACAGTTACCTGCCCGGACCCCAGAATCCAGAGGCTCATAACTAAACACAAGCTCGCTGCAAGGTGTGTGCAAGGTCTCAAAGGGGCCCAGCCGGTGGCTACACCTTCCCCACCTCCTTGGGGCAGGTGAGCTAAAGCTGCGGGGCCGGCTGCCCCAGTCAGTGCTGCGAGCTCTGCTTTCCTGTAGGAAACTGGGGAGCATCTCCCTTTTTGCACCTTTCCTTCCTCGCCCACCCCAAGCCATCACCACGATCCCCAGGGCCCTCCAGAAACAGCAGGCCATTGCCAGGGCGCCTAATCCCTGGGCAGGTTGGGGGGCGGGATCTGCAGGTCAGAGGGCTCCACGCCCCAGATGTCCCGGGCGTACTCTGTGATGGTCCGGTCACTGGAGAACTTGCCCGAGCAGGCGATGTTCCTGATGACCTTCTTGGTCCACTCCCTGGGGTTCTGCAGAGGGAAGAAGAGTAATCCCAGGTACCATGCAAGACAGCCTGCACTTGCAGAACTTCAGGACTGTTCCAGACAGGCTCTCAGCCCCTGGGCAGACTGATGAACAAAGACCAAATTGCAATCAACAGCTCACTGAAATGGGGGCCCTCACCGACCAGAAAAGCTACCAAATGCCTAGATACGGGGGCAAGGAGCCTGAAGAGGCCCTGGGCCTCAAAATGTGTCACGTACTCTGGGGCACAGCCCACCTGACAACACCACCAGGTGAGTACTTGCCAAGTGGATCCAGGGAAGACGGCCAACTGGCCTCCTGTCCACGGCTTCCCCCAGAGCCGGGCAACCACCCCTGGACTGAGCCAGCGTCAAGAGGAGGCTCCCCGAAAGGGCAGACTCAGTGAGGCCCACGTCAGGGGAGCAAAGGCACTCCCCAGAGCCCGGCCTAGTCACTTAGTTTCCCAGGCCCCCCCGTTCTTTCACGGGTCCCCAAGGGCAGAGAGCTTCCCTAAAGGTGGGGGAAGGGGGCCAGGACCGCAACACATCAGACACACAAATCCCTCAGGCCTCCTCCAAGAACCTGGGGAAGAAGCCATCTGACCCACCACTCTGCAGAGTCACATCACCACAGCCAGAGTCCTCGCCCACAGCCACCCCCGTGGGGCACACAGGCTGGGCATCCGGAAAACCCCAGCAAGGGCAGGAGTGGGTACCCAGGGACACCCTCCTTGACCCCCGCAAGCTCAGGCCCTGCGTCTTCCTGTGAAGCCCCACATGGACATGCCCACTCCCTCGTGGACACAGGCTGACATATGCCCCACAAAGAAACTGGGATGAGGGGTCCCCCCACGTCCACCTTCGCAAGGACTGTGGAGCTGGCCGCAGTGGTCTGGCCCTAGAGAGGCTACTCCTTACAGGTACGGGTCCCTCCCTCTACTTTACATGGAAGCCTGAACCTTTCCAAGGAAGCACTTGCTCTCATTTTCAAACACAGGCTTTCTGTGCGCACAAGTCATCCTGGCCCCGCATCTGCCCCCCACAGCCTCCCGGTCACACCCGCGTGGGGGCTCAGACCACAGGGTGGGGCACAACCCGTCGCCTCTGCCGTCCGCAGAAGGGAAATTTCTGTCCCGCTCATATGCGTTCTGTGGCAGCCGCTCAGAGGCTGTGCATAAACGTGCCAGCGTGGACAGTAGCCTGGCCCCAAGGGGTCACAAGGCACCAGCCTCTCCAGGGGACAGCAGAGGGACAACTGAGACGGTCTAAGGGGAAGATGATCGAGAAGCCCTAGGCAGCCGTGTCCACGTAGCTCAGCCCGCCGAGCCCCCAGCCACCCTGCCCCGGGCCACGAGGTGAACAGCAGCCTCCCAGGACTGGACCTCACAGACATCCCCCGGTGCTCCCCTGCCAGGGCCACCCCCGCAGCTCGGGTCCCTACCACCATACCCGGTACAGCTGGTCCACCTGGGCCTGGCACGCCACGTACGCTTCATAATCTGCAAACACCTTGAACCTGAAACGGGAGACAGGAGGCTAGGCCACTGGGGCAGGTGGTGAGTCCACGGTCAGGAGACAGGCCACCAGGCCCCAGCCATCCAGTCTTCACACTTTGGGATGATGGAGTCTTCCTGGCCACGGAGTAAGCTCTATGCGCAATACGTTGTCCTGGGCATACTATTCTACAGAAACCTTGTTTTCAGCCACTTCTTTCTAGCAGTGGTTGTCGACAGCGCACCTTCTGCACGCAGGTGGGGCAGAGCGGCCTGGGCTGGGCGGCTTCCTGCCGAGTCCGCTGCCCAGGAGAAGGGGCACAGGCGGACAGCAAGGCTCCTCTGGGCATCCATTCCCGGGCCCCACCGGGCGAGAACTGGTGATCTAGGGAAAGGACGCTGTGGACAACACCGCATGACTGATGAACAGGGAGCTGCGTTTCTGTTCATGGTCGAGTCACAGAGATGGTTCGTGCAACTGTGAACCGTGTTTCCTTGACCCCAGGCTGAGCCAGGGCCAGGTTCGCCGCCCTCTGCCGTGAGGGGCCGTGATGTGGTCTGACTGACGCTAGCTCGCAGCACTCACCGGAGAGCAACACAGGAAACCAACCCAAAGGCAGCTGAGTGGGGGACAGAGGTCAGTCCTCAGCACTGACCGGATTCAGCTCTTACCAATGGGGCGGAGCAAAGAACTGTCATGAGGGGGCAAGTGGCAGTGCTACCCTGTTGTGAATTAGTGAGTCCGTGAACCCTGTGTCAATGTGCTGTAATCAAACATTAACTACAACGTAATTTGTGTCACAAGTCAATTACGCTTTAAAGACTTGGGGTCACCACCGGCCAGCATCTGCCTCAGCTGGGACTGTGGGACTTTGGCTGTGGAGGCACAGCGCCCCCACCCTGCCCGGCCTCCAGAGGTTTCTGGGGCATCCTGCCCACACTCCCATTCTCCCTGGGGAAGAAGGGACTCTGGAATCGCCTCCGACCAGCCCCATGTGATACCACCCTCTGCTTGTCATGCCCTTTGGGGCGGTCAGGGCTGGGTGGGCCTGGGGCTGGACCATGAGCCAGGGACCCCCACCACCAGGGCTCCCCCAGCAGGTGAGCATCTCCGGAGGCTCCCGCAGGGCCTGGCTGACGGCTAGAGGCTCTGCCTGTGGGCTGGGTGGGGAGCAAACCTCGGCGTGGCCCAGGGTCACCCCCAAAGTGCAGTCCTCAGCCCACCAGGAGGAGCCACGTGTCTGAGCAGCCAGTGGGGGGGACGTGAAAACCAACCTGTCGTGGTTCAGCAGCATGTCGACCACGTCCCTGAAGCAGTCTGGGTCCTTGGGAGAGAAGAAGCCGCTGCTGATCTGGTCCACGGCCTGCTTCAGCTCAGGCAGGCGGTCACAGTACTCTCTGGCATCGTACCTGTGGGCGGGCGGGGTGAGCGGCGGGGCGCTTGTGCCGGCACTCCCTGGTGTGTCACGAGCCCCGGCTCCAGGCCTGTGGGCTGGGCTGGCCGCCCGGCCACATATGCTGCTGGGCCCCACAGAGGCAGCGATGTGCTGGACATGCACGATTGATCCCACAGCTCCCTGTTCTCAGAAATGCGATCACTGGAAGACTCAGGATCACACACATGCGTGGCGCCATCCTGTTCCTGTGAAGGCTGCCTGAGAACTTGCCCGTTGTGTGCCATCTCCACCCCACTCCCCTATACCCCACCCCCTCCAGCCCTGCCCCTAACCGTCCCCCCCCGCCCCCGTTCCTGCCATGACCCTGCCACCATGACAAAGGAAATGAGGTGTAAACCAGGCACAACCTGACACAACAGGTCATGGCCGTCAGGGAGTCTACGGGGAGGAAGCATTGAGCAGCTGTGTCATCCCAGGACACCGGGATGGGGCAGAAAGCCCAAACTGAGGGGCAGGTAGAAAAGGACACATGAGGGAGTGTGCTCTCAGGCTGGTTCGCTCTCAAGCTGTGACTCTTGGGTTTTCGCTCAGCTGGTACCTGAGGCCTCACCAATTCCCCTGAGCGCTTTTAGGCAATTAGGCAGCACTGTCTTTTCTTTTTCACTGTCGCTCAGAATCAGGCTGGGGCCAGACTCAAGAGCGTCTGAGGTCATGACATGTGAGGAAAGGCTGAGAAAGTGTCACAGGCCAGAGGAGACAGGACACGTGCTGTCTAAACACGGGGGTGCCCTGGATGGGATCCTGGGACAGAGAAGGACATTCACGGGAAAACAGTGAAACAAAGCATGGACTTTAATAAATAACAACGCGCTGCTATTGGTCAGCTAATTTTGACAATGTACCACTCTACTTAGAGGATGTAAGCAACAGGGAAACTGGCAGAAGGGTCTACAGAACTCTGTGCTATCTTTGCAACTTTTCTGTAAACCTGAGACTCCTCCAAGACAATAAGGTTACTTTACAGAATCAAGCCAGGGAATCTCAGCAGTAGGCCAGCCCCAAATCCCACACTGGCCCAGAGTACTTAGGGCTTTCACTCCAGAGACCGGGGCCTTCCACCCTTTTGAAAACACTCGCTTGGAACCCCACGGACTGGGCCAGTGGAGACCAGCACAGAACAGCCAGCTCCCGCCCAAACCAGCCCCCGGGACAGCCTGTGGGGTGCTCGGCACAGGAGCAGGCTTGGACAACATGCCCACAGGCACCCTCAGCTGTGAGGCAGGAATCTACCCCGGCAAGCGTGGGCCTGGCTCCCAGAGTGCTCTCAGCTCCCCCACCCCCAGGCCTCTGAGCAGTGCCCAGGATGCTGCTGTGCCCCCGACGGCACGGGGACAGACACACACACCCTTTCCGGTCCAGGGCCTCGACGTCCTCCACACGCATGCCAAAGATGAAGAGGTTCTCAGCCCCAGCTTCCTCGGCCATCTCCACGTTGGCGCCATCCATGGTGCCGATGGTGAGCGCCCCGTTGAGCATGAACTTCATGTTGCCCGTGCCTGAGGCCTCGGTGCCTGCAGTGGAGATCTGCTGGGACAGGTCTGCTGCGGGGATCACTGCAAGCAAGTGGGCAAGAAGGTATGTCACCACAGGCTGCTCACAGCATGAGAGCCGTGGGAAGTGTGTAGGGACACCACACGCTCACCTCCAGTCCACGACTGTGCTCCCAGAGCAGGCACCACCCCCTGCTCAGTCTAGGATGGGCCTGAGCCCTGCGGTCCACCCCTGCTGGCCTGTTTGGGCTTCCCTTCCTGATCCAGGGCAGCCTGTGTCCAAGCTGGTGACTCCTCAGAAGATCCCAGGTTGCAAAAGACCTTTATTCTGGAACCTCCCAGGGGCCAGGCCCAACCATAGTCTGGGGGCCCCTGGTTCTGGCTTTTGGTGTTATCATTCCCTTTCATCCCAGCAGGAGTTCTGTCTCATGCCATCAGCTCGTAAGACTCCTTAGAGCACTTCAAGAGGAATCTGGACTCACAGAACCAGAGAACTAGGAAGGTGGGGCAATTTCCTTGCGTTCACATGCATGCGAGTCACTCTATGCTATATGCAGACTGGGCACAGCCAGCCACGACGATGACCCAAATGCCGGGGCCCTGAGGTTTCTCCCTGGGGGGGCTCGCCATGCCTCCGGGATGTGGCTGGTGGGAAAGCTGCATCTTCCTACCCTGCCTTGGCATCCTATCCCTACACCCTCATCTTGTCCATGGAGCTGATGCTGCTTCCCCAGTCAGTGGCTGGCACTTGGGGTCAGCAAGGAGCAGAGTCCAGCCCTTCTTCAAGGTCAAGCCCAAGGAGCCAGGGTAAAGAGATACAGGCATCTCCAGCCCCCACGCAGCTCTACATGGAAAGCAGAGGAACACGAGCTAACGTGACAGTGGACACACTGCTACAGCAGGTTCAAGCACTGGGGGAGCACTTGGGGGGCCCAGACCCCAGCCCTGAGGTCCCAGACCAGGCACCCCAAGTTCAGTTCTAAAGATGTCCAGGAGCCAGCCGGCCCCACATAACAGTGAGGAGGGGCCGTTCCAGGCGGCAAAGGGCTTGACAAAGATGTGCCAGAAGCTCAGTGAAGAACTAACCACAGTACTGACCCTGAACCACGTATGGTCTGTGACAGCCGAGGGACCACACAGACAGTCTGATGAGCTGGCCGAGCTGGCGGGAGAGGGGAGTGAGTCAGCCTGCACGTCGCTTGTCCATGCAGAAGGTGGCAGCTGGCCTGCCTGAGATACACAAGTGCCTACTCAGAGCCAGGATGCCAGGCGCAGGCTTCCCACCTCTTGGTTCCTGCCAGGACCTCCAGAAGTGGCCAGTCTAGAAAGCCCTGTCCAGCTCAGGACAGTCATGCTCCAAGGCATGTTTGGCTGTAGGAACTTCTCCAGATGACAGCATACACCCTTGGAGGAACAGCCCCAGACTGACCTCTCAACAAGGGGGCGTGATATCAGGCCCTAAGCTGCCCTTGGAAAGGACAGAAGAGGCAGGTGCCAGCTCAGATCAGAAGTGGGTAATGCCCTTGAGAGCACACAGATGGTGACGGCAGAAGCATCCTCTGGGGGTGGGACAAGGGAGGGAGGAGGCCGACCTGGAAGGATATCCCACCAGCAAGAGCGGCTCTAAGAGCAGAAATGAAAGCCGGGGAGCAGGGGAAGGGGGAGGACCGAGGTCACAGGCAGAAGTGAAAAAGTACAGAGACAAAGGATGTCTGAAGTTGAGAGTAGTTCTCTGCACTTGGTGATGGGCAGAGAGCTTCCCCGCAACCTTTCACTGCAAGCATGAAGGCCCCCTCCGGCTGGCAGAGCCTGGTGTCCAGGACAATGACGACCCACCAGCAGCAATGACCACCCACACTGCACCCAGGCAGGGGTGGGCTTTCCTGTCTAACACGGCTGCCCTGGGCCTACCTTTCTCAGCCAAAGACACTCGGTAGTTTTCCAGGAAGATCACTTTGAGCTTGTCCCCCACAACTGGATCATGGTTGACGACATTGCCGATGGATGTGACCAGCTTGATGACCATCTTCGCCATGTGGTAACCGGGGGCCGCCTAGAGAGGGAGGGGAAGTTCAGTACGAACACACCTGTGCTCAGGGCAGTGCAAGGTCCTCGGAGGGTCCGGGGGACCGTGCTGGGTCACTGAGGTCACGCCTGCCTGTCCTGCCTGTCTGGCAGACAGCTTCATGACGGAGGACCCTGCTTCCCCAGGGCATGACGCCCGCCCATGACCCTACTCCAGTGAGAGCCTCTCCCAACGGCCGCCTCAGCCTGTGCTGAAACCTGTTAGCCCCAAACTTGTCTCTGACTCAAGTCAGTTCTTCAGCAATGAGGAGATAAAAGGAGAAGGGCTTTAAGAACTACCAACTTACAGGAAACACAGGGAACTAAGGACCATACTGGAACATGCCAGACAGATATCTGGAAGACACACAACCCAATCTCTGTAACAGACCAGTTGCAGTGAGAGAGAAGAGGTAGGCATGGGGGAAGCTACTGATAATGAGATGTAGCAGACAGCAAGCTATCGCCAGGCGAGGCCCTTGCCAGGGTCCGGACTCAAACAATCTGCTCCAGATACTTGTAACTTTACTGTGTACATGCGAAGACGGAACCGTGTGGTGGTGTTAAAAAGAGTCTGTTTCTGTGGCGCTTTGGGAGGAAAACAGCATTGGGAACGTGTGTGAAGTATTTAGAGGTGAGGCGATACTATGCCTGGAATTCGCTGGGAAACGGTCCCGCAGGAGTCTGGGATAGGTGTATGTCCACGTTTTCTACTTTTCTCTAGGCTGAGGAATGTTAATAATGAACATTTAAAGAACTGCACCTCTAAGAAATGCGCCCTGGGTAATGACAAAGGAACCGACAGGTGCTGGGGCAAGGGCCGGGGCCCAGCTGGTGGCCCTGAGCTGCTGGCGGAGTCTCCCTGGCCCCAGGCAGGTGCTCGTACCTCCCGCCTACCCTCACGTGTGCAGAGCAGGAAGTGCCCAGGCTCCACCCCGTAGCCCCCATAAAGAAGCTGCACCCCAGTGTCCTTATGTTCCCTGATGACACTGAGGCCCTTGGGGAAGAGCGGCATAGGGTGGGGAAACAGGCCCTAGAGCACAGAACACGAAGAGGAGGCCCACCAGAGAGTGATGGGAACACAATGGAACTCCATGACACATGCCAAAGCAGGCGCTGTTGTGAATAAAATGAAAAAAAGCTCGGCTGAGCTCCCAGCGGGTGCCCATCTGGCCGAGGAAGCAGCCAGGCATCTACGTCTGCTCACCGAGTGCAGGGGAGTGAGGGGGCAGCATGCCGGGGCCTGACAGCGGGGCACAGGTGTGGAAGGGTGGTGGCTACGCAAGGAAGGGCACTGCCCCATCAGATGGAGGGGAGCAAGCCCGCTGGGGCTGAAGACCCCCACTCCCACGTGCTTGGCAGGCAGGGGTCCCATTCAGCTCTCTCCTATTGCTGTGCTGATGGACACGAAACCAACTCAGTCCACAAGCACATCCGGGGAAGCAGAGGCCTCCGGCATTCCGTGCGTATGGCAGCTCTGAGCCACCGCAGGGTGCAGCCCACTGGGCAGCCGGCACTCCAGTTAGGACCCAGTTTGCACGGACAAAAAGCATGGTGGTTTGTGCATTCAGGCTAAATATCAAGCAAGGAGCAAAGAGGACATCACCTCACCTTGCCCCCGATCATGACAGTCCTGGGCACAAAGGCCTTGGCTGGGTCCTTCTTTATTCCTGCAGGACAAACAAGAGATTCAAATAAGGCACTAAAGCCAGACAAACCCCTGCTTTGGGACATGGTGTGGTGACCAGCATCCTCGGAGATCAACCCCGACACGGGGGGTAGGGTGCAGCTGCTGGGCCCCCGTGCACCTGCTGGGAACTCTCACTTACAAAAGGGGCATGAGCCCCTAGATTCTGCATTTATATCCCACTTTGGTGAGGAAGGAGGCCAGAAACAAACTCTTCCAAAAGGCTCACAGGAAAAGCTGCACCTCTGTTTCCAGAACAGCCCAAAGCAGGAGGCTGGCTTGGGTCTAGTCACTGACCATCAAGGCCCTTGCACATGATGGACACTTGGAAAAGACGGGACCCTGGGATCATGGTAATGGCACCATCAGCCCAGAAGGGTGTCAGGCGAGACCCCAAGTTTCCCCCTACCCTCGCCGTGACCAGAGGTGAGGAGCTCTCCCAAAGCTCTCCTGCACAGGGCAGCCCGAGGGTCAAGGTACAGCAGCAGGCTCACCTGCAGCCCCAGCCAGGCCGCTGGCGCTCAGTGTCAGTGTGTATGGGGAGATGCTGGAGGGAATCTACAAAGAGGGGTGAGGCAGCCCTCCACCACATTCACCAGAGGTCAGGAACCGACCGGAGCAGTGAGAATCGTGGCTGAGCTTTTAACAACTGACTCCAAGTCCTACCAAGAGCATGCTCGTCCCTTAGTTCTGAAATTTCCCACTCCCAGAAATCAGACCGAATAACAGGGAAAAGAGGAAAAAATAAAACACAAACTACATTTTCACCAAAACCCAGAAAGAGGAAAAACACACAAACTCCAGGTCACTGAGCAAGCTGTGCCAGATCATGGGGTGGGTGGGGGATACGGCTGCAAGGGCAAGCGGTCTCAGGACCCAGCCTCTCCAGAGGAGCTGTCAGCAGGGCTGGCGTCCTGGGGGACAGGAAGGAGTGTGGGGGCCAGGAAAGCAGATCTCACCTGTACCTCTCCTTTAGGGAAACCTGCTTAGAGGATCTGACATTGTGGGGCAGAGGCCCCCAGAGCAGAAATCAGGGGGCCAGGACGGTGGCCTAATGAGCCAGCCTGGGCTTGGAGAGACGGGGGCCACAGTCTCACAGACGGGCCACGGCTGCGTGGAGGAAGCCTGCCGCTGCCCTGGGCTCCATGAAGCCCCTGCTGGTTGCCCCGGGCAGTGCAGTGCACGCAGATCTGAACAAACGCCAATACATGGCTTTGCCACAGACAAGAAGCGATTCCCTGTAAGAATCTCCAACCTGCGACGGCCATCAGCTCGGAAGAGTCCACAGAGCCGAAACTGAGCTCCTGGGGGGAGGGCAGGACATGGGAGTGCATGAAATGAGAACTGGCAGGACACAGGAGTGAAAAGAAGCCAAGAGGGAGATGAGAGAGAAAAACACACACAGAGGATGGAAACGAGAAACGTAGACAACACAGCAGAAAAGAAAAGATCTTTGGAAATGTTCAGAGAGAACTCAAGAGACAAGAAGATAGAGAGAAGGAAGCCAACACACACCTCACTCGAGCCTGGGAAGAAGGAAGCCAAAACAGTGGCACCAAACAAATGTTTTAAATGCACTTCAAGAAACCTTTCTAGAAATAATGCAAGAGCTCAGTGAATGCATTCGGAATGCCCTGAGCGTCCGGGAAAACTGACCCACAACATTCAGCACCAAGACCCAGCCCAATGACATCAGCACAGGCCCTCAGGACACCACGACATGCCAACGCCCTCCCCGCCACCCCAGCTCTGGACAGTGCAGGCCGGACCTCAAAGATGCTCAGGGAAAGGAAGTGAAGCCAGGAATGTCACCTGCAAACGGTCCTACGTGCTGTGAACAAGCAAGAACTTGGAGCGCAGTTCACACGAGCGGCTGCCGTGAACCGGAGGGAAAGCCAGGCAGAAGAGCAGAGCAGGACAGCTTTGCAGAAACTGGTGGTGAGCACGGAATGTGTTCACCCACGCGCCAAGATGGAAATGGAGGCGGGGACTGGGAGAGCAGAGCAGAGCGTCACGGCGGTCAGCGGTGACCAGGGAGATAGCACGTGTGCAGCCCGGGGAGCAGACGGGGCGGAAATGCCACCAGCCCTCAGCGGCCCGCCCGGAGGAGAGCTGGGCTGGCAGGATGCCACGGGATGCCAGCAAGCCCAGAAGCCACACGTACTTGGAAGCACATAGGCCCACGCAGGGACTGGGACGGCGCGGGGCGAAGGGCAGGGGTGCCCAGTGACGTCCCAGCTGCTCACAGACAGGGGACTGCCAGGGTGGGTCCAGCAGAGGCCCAGGGACAAAGAAAAGGCAGAAAATCACCACCACAAAAGAGAACAACACTGTGGAGCGCCTCCTTCGGCCACATACACAGGCGGGCCGCTGGGGCCCTTCCTGGAGGACCCGCACCAGGAGTTTCGGAAACACTCAGCCATCAACGTTGTCTATCCTGTCACCTAACTGTCTCACAAGCGAGTGGCTTCCTCCACCTGACCAGGTCTTACGAGGAGCTTTGCATCCTGAATAGAGTATTTGTGGTTCCTTGGTTTTCAAAATTAAGAGTCACTATATTAAATTACAAAATTCTAAAATCTTAAGTTTTTCCTAAGGCTTTATTACATTTATAAATCTAGCAAATATTCATATTTACTTTTAGGGGCTCTTTGATTCATGTTTGCTCCCATAATTGAACTGCTGCAATAGTTTAAGGTACGTGTATAGGTTTAACACGTGCTGTTTTATTTTTGGTAAGTGTACCTTAAATGTCTCTAATAAGTAAGACCTTTCCAAATAACTCGCCGTCAGTGTAGCGAATAACAACAAAGTGTGAACTAAGCACTAGACGGAACCTAGCAGCCAGCCCCCGAGTCCGGCGAGGAGCCGCCGTGCGCGCTGGGGCCGCGGTGGGACCGGCACACTCACGGTTGTACAGGGTGACGATATGCAGGCAGTTCAGCAGCTGCCGCTTGTACTCGTGGATCCTCTTCACATGCACGTCGAACATGGAGGAAGGGTTGATTTTCACCTTATATTTCTTCTCCAGGAAGGCAGAGAACTTCAACTTGTTTTCCTGGGGAGAAAAAAGGATAAGGATGGTCAAACCCCGAGCCCCCAAGGTCCGACTAAGGCTCTGGCTTTCTAGCCATGCAGCAGGGCAGGGGCTCCCGGAGGCCTTCTGAGGATGGGGGGCTGGGGAGCGGGGTGCTGCAGGTGGGCACACACCAGAAGTGGCAGAAATTAACGGGAAAGTAGACCGGAAAGCAAACCTACACAGAAGCAGAAGGGTAAGAAAAAGGAGAACAACAGCTACTGTGAGTGTGATGTCAAGGGACACAGATGGGGGCAGGCAGGGAGAGAAGACTCAAGGTGAAAGACTCTTTCTGGGCCCTAAGACCACGTGGCGGCCCAGCAGAGAAGCAGGCTCAGGAGGGGCCGTGTTCTTGGTCATGGTGGCCACCTGTCAGGTTTGGAGGGCTCCAGGGGCCCCAGCCTGTCTGGCTGTGAGGCTGGCTGCCCTGGCCATGCAACCCAGCAGCATGCCGCGTGCAGAAACGCCAGGACTGGATGGACTTCCAGGGCACCTCCCGTGGATGAGCTCTTCCTGCAGCTTGAGGCAACGCGTACTTGGACTGCTCTGGGGTCTGCACCCGCCTGCCCACCTGCCGCTGACCCGAGGGCTGAGTGGGGTGGGTGGCCGCTGGCTCGGACACTCAGATATGCAGGACTGCTGTCCCACACCGGGCCTACCTGCTTGACCTTGGCCACATCCCTGATGAGTGCCTCGTCATCAACCAACGGCAACAGCTTCTTCAGTTGGCTCAGGTCAGTCAGGAAACCCTCCCCGATTTTCTGTAGAATCGTAAAGGGACACATGGTTTCTGCTCACTGTGGGACCTGTCTTCCTGGAGCCTGTCCTCCCATTTTGTCATCCCTGTCTCTGCTTTCCTCCCTGGATCTGCTCCAGCTTGACCCCAGGCCTGCCTCTCTCTCACAACACCCAGCTATCAGAAAACACCCCCACACCATGGCCACAACCACCACGGGCAGCCCCACCCCAGGCTCCCTCTCAATAGGACCTGGGTTTGCTCCTGACCAGTACGTCGCAATCTGTTGAAGCTCAAACACCCCCAACAATCATGCAAGCCTCCCCTGTCCCCTTCACAGACATGTCCCAAACCTGGGGGCCACCTGTGGCCCAGCAGCTCCTCACCCACTCCCAAGGCTCTGCACCCTCCAGCCACTTCCTGGCCCTGACCTCTCTGCACTACAGCAGGGCGGTCAGTCCAAACGCACCTCTCATCAAGCACCCCCACTAAGTCTGCCTGTTGCTAACTTAGGATCACGAGGAAAAGTCCTGGCCTCCAAACGCCCTGGCCATTTCCAAGGACTGTCCTCCATCTGACTGCCTCACCAGGCACTAGCCCTGCTGGCCTTCCAGCTCCCGGGCGGGCCATGCCCCTCCACCAAAGGAGCAGAGATTCAGTGCTCTTGGCTCCCTCCTGTTAGCCCTTCGGATCTGTGCTCTGCTATCCCTTTTCCAGGGATGCCCTCCCTGACACAAGCAGCCCAGACTGGCAGTGTCACTAGGCACCACCCTCCAGCCAGCTGCTGCATTCTCAAGGCCGGCACAGCACCTGGTGTGTAAAAGCACCCATCTCCTCCTTCCTTCCTACACGAGCGCATGAACGATCAGTTTACCCCTGCGTCTCTGCCTCACAGAACCTCTTCAGGGGGCTCTTCTGCGGCTGCGGCTCAGCTGGGTGGCCCCCTCCAGCCCTTCCCGAAACCCAGAACCTCACTTCTTTTTTTTTTTTTTTAAAGATTTTATTTATTTATTTGACACAGAGAGAGACAGCCAGCGAGAGAGGGAACACAGCAGGGGAGTGGGAGAGGAAGAAGCAGGCTCCCAGCGGAGGAGCCTGACGTGGGGCTCGATCCCAGAATGCCAGAATCATGCCCTGAGCCGAAGGCAGACGCTTAACAACTGCGCCACCCAGGCGCCCCCAGAACCTCACTTCTGAACTCCTGCACAAGCCGTTGGGGCCACTGACTGACTGCGCAGTCTGGCCCAGCACTCCCGTGTCTGACCCCACACGTCCCCAGCCGGGAGCCACTGCTGGTCAACGCACAAAGGGCGATCGCTACCCACTCGGCACCTGCTGGGGATGGGCCTGAGGGCCCTGGCAACAGCTGAGGCTCTAGCTGCGTGTGCAGCTCCCTGGGGACTCAAAGGCAGCAGGTCTCACCTCCACGATGGTGTCGGCCAGCCCTGGGTTACACAGTAGCAGCCACCGTCGCGGTGTGATGCCATTTGTCTTATTCTGGAACTTCTCTGGCTCCAGCTCATAAAAATCCTTAAAGCTAAAACAGAAAACAGGCAAGTATCACAAGTCCTGTGTTTTGAACAAGGTGAGCAAGAGAACATAAGGAAATCCCTGGAAGATCATGAAACTCAGTTTTTCCATTTTCTAAATAGCACAGAGCAGTCAGCGTCACTGCACGCCTACAACAGCGGGCACAGGGCAGTCAGCGTCACTGCACGCCTGGACAACAGCGGGCACAGGGCAGTCAGCGTCACTGCATGCCTGGACAACAGCGGGCACAAAGCAGATGCTTTTCAGAGCACTGCACATCTGGCCGCAGAGTGAGAACCACACAGGGAGTGGAACCTGGCCATCTCCCAGGTGATCGTGACATTGGACAGGGTAAGGGTTGCAGAGCTGGAGAACCGGGGTTCAGCTTCCTCATCTGTAAAATGGGGACACACCCCACTGACGGGCTTGCTGTGGGGATTAAAGACGATTACACACAGCGCCCTTGGGTCAGCACTAGGAACACAGAAGCCTCCAGACACACTTGGTGTAGGGTCCACCTGGTGCTCATGGAGGTGCTTCGCACACATCCGGGTCAAGGATGGAGGGAAGGAGTTCCAAGATCGCGTCCCACCGGGAGAGGGAGGGGAAGCATGAGATCTGACCTAAGAATTCCTCCTTCCTCTCGCTGATGAGGCCTAGATCTTCCGGCCCTAACCTCCATGCTGTCTAGGCATGGGACACTGGTCCTGAAGTGGGGCACTCCCGGCTCCTGGCCAGCAGCAAGGTGGCTCCAGGAGGGAGCCAGAAGAGAGGAGGGCACTGGTGACAAGAAGGCTCAGTACCGCATCACCCGCCGAGCTGGAGCCCTCGGTGTCTTTAGCCACCAACGGATATCCCCTAGGCAGTTCGGTCAGGGCCCATGAGGGCAGCAGAGCAAGTGTGGAACGTGGGCTACAGGCCCCAGCCACCGTGGGTATGGCTGCCAACAGTCCCCAGGGGCAGATCGGGGGTCAGGAAGGAGACACACCCAGCTCAGGGCAAACGCTGGCCCCACTCACACTGACTGCTTCACAATCTCCGAGTGGATCCTCGCTACGCCGTTGACAGCATGGGACCCGATCACACACAGGTGGGCCATGTTAATGCGCTTGCAGTCCCCTTCCTCAATCGCAGACATCCTCCGCAGGCGGTCCACGTCCCCGGGGAACAGGGCGGCCACGTGCTGTTGCCAAGACAGACAGCCATAAGGAGGCCCAGGAGCCCACGTGGGAGGGAGGCTCCACCTCCTCCAGGAAAACCCTGGGGTTGCCGTACCCAGAATGCATGCGAGCTCCCAGGACACACCTCCCAGAGCCCTGAGAGCGGGAGGAAGCCCCTCCGAGCTGCCGCCACCCAGGGAATGGCCTGCGCTGGCTGCAGGACTCGGCAAACCTGTCCTGCCAGGGGCAGACAGTCGGGGGACCGTGGCGCTGAGCTGTGCCACCTGACTCACAAGGACAAGACGAGAGTGCTGCCCTCCTGGCCTAGGCAGGGTCTAGCCACAGTCTGACCAGTGCTGAATGGCTACTTTTTCACCAAAAGCTTAAAAAACTGAAGTACAGGGCACCTGGGTGGTCCGTCAGTTAAGTATCTGACTTGGGCTCAGGTCATGATCCCGGGGTCCTAGGATCGAGCCTGGTGTTGAGCCCCAGTCAGGCTCCGTGCTCACCGGGAAGTCTACTTCTCTCTCTCTCTCCCTCTGCCCCTCTCTCTCAAATAAATTATTAAAAAATCTTTTAAAAAAACTGAACTACAAACACATCTGGATTCTAAGTTGCCCTTTTCGTGTACCGTTCTCCTCTCTGCAGGTAACAGAGAAAAAGACAAATGCTGCTTTGTTTTCAAATCACCCAAATGCCGCTATGATGTCCCAGGACAAAGACATTTGGAGAACAGACACATCTGAGCCCCACTCGGGAATGGAAATGTTTTAAAAAGACCTGAATCCATGACTCCCACATATACTGCCGGGGTCTAGGTGTGGGAACTAGACATCGCCTTTGCTGGGTGACAGCCCCTGGACCCCAAAGTCCTCTGCTGGGCAGAGGATATTCAAGAAATAAGGCACCTGTCCCAGGCCAGATGATTCCATGTGGAGGATGGGAGGGCCCCGCCCCTCGCCCACCATCTCCATCCCTGATCACGACAGGAGGGGTGGTCATGCAGCAACCCCCAAGCTCCCACCCACAGCCCTGCTGCTCACATCTAGGTGCCTCTGGTTGATGGCATAGATGATCTCCAGGTGCCGTGGCAGGAGCTTCTCAAACATGGACACAGGCCAGCGCTCCAAAGCCTCAGGTAACACGGTGTGGTTGGTGTATGCACAGGTCTTCTTTGTGATTTCCCAGGCCTAGAACATTCCAGAACATTCCGATGTGTTTTTGCTGAGGAACAGTTCTTCCACCAGATGCCTAGACAAGGGGCAGGTCCAGGATCAAAGCGAGATGTTCAGATCCCACCAGAAACGGGCCCAGCCAGCTAGCTGTACATCTCTGTGCTCTGGGGCCTGTCTAGAGCCTTCTCAAAACCTACAAGTGAGCCCCATGCCCTTCACTCTCCAGACATGACCATGAACATTCTAGCTCCTGACAAAGCATACACACATAAATGAGTAACGTTTACCTCACCACCTGAAATCACTCACTGAGTCACTTTTCTTCTGTGAACCATTTTTTATTGGTGAACAAAGCAGAACACCAAACGATTTTCTACTTTATTTCCACCCAACTGATCTCACACCCAGTCCAACAACACTGGGCAACTGTGTGACCTCCCTCCACTGGCCAGGAATGGATGGGACCACAGGGGGGCTGCCCAGTCCCACCTGGAAGTGCACCCCAAACCAGAGAGGGGCTCTGGGTTCTACATGATGTAAAAGCTGTTCTAGAGTTTTACACGTTGATTTAAACTAGATCAAGAAAATCCTACTCTACACGGATCTAGGACCAAATGAGTCAGGAAAACAAACATAAAAATGTAAACAGTGTGTTTCTTTACCCTTAATACTTCTGGGGGTTTTGCCATAATTCTAAGATGAGAAAATGTGAGAAGCTCTAAGAAGTGTCTTCCAGAAAATTGTTCCTGTGTGCCTTTGTACCACTGCCCGTCCATGTTGTCCTGGTCCCTTGGGAGAAACCCCAGACCCACTCCTGGAACGTCTTCCTCCCCACAGCTCTGTCTTCTCAGGGACAATGCCCCTTTCTCCCTAGGCCACAGGGGTAAGGCCCTCCTCATCATCCTGGGGCCAGCTCAGTACTCACCACTGTTTCTGGGACAGGCTTGAAGGTGAAGGGGACACTGTCACCCCACATGCAGATCTGTGGGGGACACCATCACCCCACATGCCAGGTCTGCAGGGGACACCATCACCCCAGGTGCCCAGGTGTCTGTGGGGGACACTGTCACCCCATATGCCCAGGTCTGTGGGGAATACCGTCACTCCATATGTCCAGCTCTGACAGGGAGACTGTCACCCCACATGCCCATCATCGTGGGGACACCATCGCCCCATGTGCCCAGCCCTGTGCCCTTGTCTTCAGTACTCACCTTGTCCCAGTCCACTTTCTCCATGTCCACCAGTATCCGCATGAGCTCAGGGATGGCAAGGGCTGGGTGGGTGTCGTTCAGCTGGATGGCAACCTGCAGTTTATACAGGGCAACCCCCCTCACTCCCCTTGCCTGCATGGGTGCCACCGTGGTCAGTGTGGACAGAATGGGGATCCTCAGCCGCCCACCCCTGAGGGCCTGGTGCATAGGGTTGACAACGGGAGCTGAAAGCATGGCACACGTGCCGAGCCCTGCATGACAACCAGCCACAGGGCAGGGAGCGCAACAGGGCCACAAGGGCCATGGGCAGGGGGGGCAGGAAGACCCCATGGACGGGCTCCACAACAGGACCTTCGGCCTGCCTCCAAGGCCCTCCTCATGCTCTCACAGCAACCCCTGACACAGAATGTTCCTCTCACCTAGGATATGTTGGCTTTGTTTAAAATCATGGAACCCAGCCTGCCAAATGCATCACGCTTTGCCCACGGGAACCTTTTGCAGCGTCCCTTGCTGCTCCTAAGAATGCCTTGTGTGGCCCTGGTCAGGGAGGAGGGTCCTGGCCGCTGATGACAAGGAGACCAGGATGGGGGGGGGGGGAACTGCTGTCCTGCCCATCCCCCTACCTACCTAAGCCCCAGCCTTGAGGAAGAAACCGGGCCTGGGAACATCCTGCCCTTCTGCACCAGGCTCAACACCCATCGACAAACCAACCTTGTCTGGGAATGTCTCAAAACAGGTTCTCACTGGGTCCCGGCAGCCGAACTTGGAGGACTTAAAGCGGCGGATGATGTCCTGGAGGGTGGCAGCCACCACAAAGTACTCCTGCTTCAGGCGGAGCTCCTTCCCCTCAAAGAACTGCAGACATGGGACAGCACTGGCACCGACAAAGCCAGGGGGCCGCCAAAGGCCCTCGAGGGAGTCCCCGGGACCCAAGAAGGGCACTAGGCTGAGGGGTCCTGCTCCAGGGACTGCAGCGATGCATGGGTGCGTGAGAATGGGAGCCCTTGGGGGCCAGCATGGTGCCGTGGCCTCCATCCCCACCATCCTGGGCCCAAGGTCAGGTAACCTGCAGCTCAGGGGCACAGGCATTAGGTGACGATGGCCTAACCTGTGTGTGATCTTCAGACAGGAAGGCAGCCTGCAAAGGGTCACACTGCCTGTGTGAGGAAAGCAGGCACGCAGGTCTCATTCCTTAACAGCCAGAGCCTCTTGGAAGCACAAGCTCCGAAGCGTCACCGCTCTTAAGATGCCTTGCACCTGAAGCTTTAGAATCTACTTAAAATCGTGTGGGCTGAGTGACGATGGGGTGTGTTTGGTTGTGCGCCTTTCAGTACCAATGCCTTTACTACTAATGTGCACCTGTTACTCTGATTAAACAGAAAACACAAACCCACTAAGACACGCAAATTCCAAGGGCTCTTGTCTGGCAACAGTAACAAAGCCAGTGGACACTAAATTTGGTGGCAGTGGAGACTGTGGCTGTGACTCCATCTAGTGGGTGACATACTGCAAGCTTTTCAAACCATGACTGGCATATGTCTCAAGGCATCACTGACAAACAGGGACTCCTGTCCCCACTCGAGAAATGGGTCATCCAGCTCTTGGGGAAGCAGCATCATGTGGCAGAAGAGCAGAAGCCAGCTGCACATGAGGTCTGACAAGCTCTCACATCCCCCACATGTCGTCCTGCATGTAGCCTCGTATGGAGTCTGCTCAGAGCCAGCCCTCAGGGGCGACCATGCCCAGTGCAGTGTAGACATGTGAGAAGAGGCCATGAACCTTCCAAAGCGTCCCCTTAGGAAGAAGGCAAGGAGGGGATGCTAACAGGCAACTTGGACTTCCGGGGCTTCATCAAGCATGCGGTGCTGTCCCCACTCCAAGGAGCCACATGAGGGCTGCTGGTGGCCACTTCTGTGGTCTAGCCTGATAAACGTGGTCCTTCTAGAGAGCCCCAGCCCCCCCAGTGCACTCTCCTAGCAGATGAGAACCAACCACGTGAGCTACTCACATTATCATTTGGATACAGGACTCTGGAGATGTTCTCGGCCAGGTTCCTGTCCAGGACTGCCTCGATGTAGCCACCCACATTAACTGTGAGCAGAGACGGTGAGGTCAGGACCATGGCCTTCCCTTGACTCCCCATGTGCCCTCTGCCTAGCTTCTCCCTCACTTCCCTGAACTGCGTGAAGGGCATTCCTGAACACGATGTGCCCCCAGAGCCACGGTTTCACTGCGCCCTCACCCACCCTAAAGGGCCCCAGGTCCCTCGCTCCTTTCTGAAGGCACAGGCTCCCAAGAGCGGTGGCCTTGCCTGTGGGCTGTCCCTGGGAGGCCCCAGTGCTCTGAGGAGCCACCCTCTGCCATCCACAGTGGGAGCCTTCTGCTCTCCACAGCAGTGACAGTGCAGACAGGACAAGAGCTGCATGGGGCAAGTCTGGGAGAAGCCACCCAAAAGAGACAAGTGGGGCAGAACGCACAGTCATGGAGCTTGAAGTCATTGGGCGCCTTGGCGGACCACAGCCTCATGGTGTTGACGGTGTTGTTCCTGTAGCCCGGCACCGGGGTGTCGTACGGCATGGCCAGCACCACCTGGCCAAGGAGAGATGGTCCGATCCAGTCAGCCAGAGACAAGTCCCAGTCCCAGGCCTCCTCATCCAACCAGCAACATTCTGCTCCCTGCTGGTGGCCAACCTGCTTGCCCTCAGGCTGTTCTCCTTCTGCCCCAGACTCCTGCCACTCGCCCTCTGCCAGGCTGCGGCCAGCCCATGGGCAGCCCAGGCCAGGAGCACCTGTGGTGGCCCCGCAGGGAAAGTCCTGACCACACTCTTGAGGTGACATCTATCTTCTCTAGGTTCACTTCCTTCAACACTGGCATTAAGAATTCTTCCCACTCAGCTGCTCAAGGGGCCACCGTGTCAACCTCACTCACGCTCCGTGAGCTGCCACACCTTCTGAGTCCTCCTCCTCTGCCCTCCACACTGTCCCTCTTCTCGCTTGACCCTGCTTGTGCAATTTCAGGACTCAGCTAACTTCTCCACAGATAGCTTCTATTTCTGAGTCCGTTTCCCAGTGTCTGCAGAAGGCCTTGACATCTAACCCTCAGAGAACCAAACCAGCCCATACTCTACTCACAACACAAAATGCACCACAAAGCCTGCCATGCCCCCTGCTGCTTCCCCTCTATCCACAAGTATCTGCTTTACTCTTACCAAGCACAGGAAGACACACATAAGCCTCAGGGTCACTTCCAACCCTCAGACACTCGGGGCTTCTCACACTCCGGCATGCCCATGGGGGCTCATACAGGTTCGACTATGTGGCTTTATGAGATGAAATCCACTCTGACAGCCAAAAATACTGCATGATAGCTATCCCTAGAGCCTTAGTATCACCTTTCCCCTCCCCTCTCCCCTGCCCCCTGCTCCCCACAACCTTGTCTAAGCCAGTGGCAAGCCCTGTAAAGCACCCCTAACCACCCCTCCTTCCCTCTCCAGGGACAGCCCTCCAGGTTAAGGCCTTTGGAGGGCCCCCAGGGCCTCTACGCTTCCCTACATACCCTGATATGCTCATCTTCCGCAAGCACATGCACAGGGATAACTGACCCCTTTTCTGTTCTTTCAAATTAAATACAACTTATTATGGCATTTTAGGCCTCTGTAACATGGCTCCAGCCAGCTTTAGCCTACGCACCCCGTTTAAAACTTACGCTGCAGGACATCTGGACAACTCACTTTTGCATGCTCGGGACTTCCCCAGTCTCCCGGGCTCACCTCCCCACACCCAGACGAATGAATCTTGTTCCTTACAGCCACGCCCCCCTGAAGGCTCTCCTGCTACCTCCCATTGCCCCCTGGAACCACCCAGCTGTGCACTGTCTGCCATCCCAGAGCCTGGCCTGGACTCTCTGCTCCTGTCCTGGTCCCCTTGTCAATGCCAGCGCCCCTTCTGGGACATCCACCCAGCTCACCACATTGCCCAGGGCTCTGACGGCTCAGCAGTGGTGGGTGACACCTGGGAGACACTACTAAGGGCTGTGGTGTATGATGAGTGCATGCATTAAGTGCCTGCTCTCTAGAGATGCTGGGGGCTATCCATGTTCCCCAGGGAATCAGTGCCCTGCCCCGTCATCACACTGTCCTGCTAGCTGTTCAATGACTGCTGGTCTCAAGTCCGACACAAGCCCCTGTTAAAGTGCAAAGCCTGGGCCTCCCACTGAGCCTCTCTCGCTGTCTGGGTGGCTCCCGACAACGTGTAAGAAGCGGGTGTTTGAGGACAGAACCTCCCAGGCTTTTACCTCGAGTCAGGTCGTCTGGAGAAACAGCACACCTCCCACTCCCAAAGGGAAGCCGTGGCAGGCCCTCACTCAGCCCCACGCTTCCCCGGGGCGCTGGGATGGCTACCTGTGTGTCCAGCCACTTGACGCCCTCAGAGGTATGCTCCACTCTCCCGTAGAAGTGCACAGGCAGCATGTACTCGGGCCGGGCCTTCTCCCAGGGGTTGCCATAGCGCAGCCAGTCGTCTGCCTCCTCCACCTGGAAAGGGGCCGGCAGTGAGGGCAGCTCTCACGGGGGGTGCTGCACGGCCCCCACCCTCAGCCCACACTTGACCACGCTGTCTAGATGATGCCGCCTGGCACTGAAATAAACCACAGCCTACTTGTAAGGCAAAGGTTTCCAGCTCTGGTTAAGACCTCGTGTTCAAAAATTAACATGTTGGGGGCCCCTGGGTGGCACAGCGGTTAAGCGTCTGCCTTCGGCTCAGGGCGTGATCCCGGCATTGTGGGATCGAGCCCCACATCAGGCTCCTCCGCTATGAGCCTGCTTCTTCCTCTCCCACTCCCCCTGCTTGTGTTCCCTCTCTCGCTGGCTGTCTCTATCTCTGTCGAATAAATAAAATAAAATCTTAAAAAAAAAAATTAACATGTTGGACTATTAAAGAAACTCAGAAAAATGCATTAAAGTAAAAAGACATTAAGAATCACCCACATTTAACAACAAAAAGGAATGAAGTCCTGCTGCGTGCTGCAACATGGGTGAACCGTGCATACATGCAGAGTCAAAGAAGTACCCCGAGTATGTGGCTCTGTTCACAGGAAATGTCTAGAACACCCAAATGCATAGAGACAGCAGGTAGATTAGTGGCTGTCAGGCGCTAGGGTGTGACTGCAAATCCATGCTGGATTTCTTTTTGGGGTGATGAAAGTGTTCTGGAAATAGACAGTGGTGATAGCTGCCCAACTTTGTAAATATATTAAAAACCACTTGATATCTCGGGGCGCCTGGGTGGCACAGCAGTTAAGCGTCTGCCTTCGGCTCAGGGCGTGATTCCGGCGTTACGGGATCGAGCCCCACATCAGGCTCCTCCGCTACGAGCCTGCTTCTTCCTCTCCCACTCCCCCTGCTTGTGTTCCCTCTCTCGCTGGTTGTCTCTATCTCTGTCAAATAAATAAATAAAATCTTTAAAAAAAAAACCACTTGATATCTCAATGAAGCTGTTATTAAAAAAAAGAAAAAGAATCAGTGGAGCCCACTGCTTGGAAAATGACACCACAAATTAGTGGGTCCCAAGGGCTGGGCTGCCTTTGCAGCAGGAGTGCCTGGACAAACCACTGGAAGACACTGCTTTTCTGCTAGGCCTTCCTTAAAGCAGCTTATTTTTCAAAAACTGCACCTAGTACCATCCAAAATCAGTAAATACACAAAAAAGAATCCCACAAAAAAAACCTAAAAGTAGCCCCACAGATCTAACAATCTTTGAGTAGAAGCATTTGGTGGGGTTGCAATGGAATAAATTAATTTGGTAAGCAGCAAATAATTATAAGCATAAATTAAAATTTAAATGAGAGTTTTTCTTCTTCAAGTTTTTTAAAAAGATCTATCTACTTTAGAGATGGAAAGAGAAGTGCACACACATGCAGGGGGAGGTGCGGAGGGAGAGAGAATACTAAGCAGACTCCGCAAAGTGCGGAACCCAAAGTGGGGCTTGATCTCACAATCCTGAGATCATGACTGGAGCCAAAACCAAGAGTCGGACACTTAACTGACTGAGCCACCCAGGTGCCCCTTTCTTCTTCAAATGTAACAAGCAACCCTAAGTACAGGCACACCTCCGAGATATTGCAGGTTTGGCTCCAAACCACCGCAATAAAGCGAATACAGCAATACAGAGAGAGTTAAATGAATGTTCTGCTTTCCCAGTGCATATCAAAGTTACACTTACACTACACTGTAGTCTATTAAGTGTGCAACAGAATTATGTCTTAAAAAACAATGTAATACCTTAATTAAGAAATATTGCTAAAAAATGCTAACCATCATCTGAGCTTTCAGCAAGTTGTAATCACTGATCATAGATCGTCAGAACAATGCAGTAATAAAGTTTGCAATATTGTGAGAATTACCAACATGTGACCGAGACACAGAGTGAGCAAATGCTGCTGGAAATAGGGGACCCACGGACTTGCTTGACGCAGAATTGCCACAATCCTTCAATTTGTAAAGATGTGCTATGTGAGAAACACGATACATTGAAGTGGAGTAGCATGAGGTGTGCCCGTACATTACCTTGAGGGTTTTTAAACAAATTTGTATTCTTTAATTTTTGTTTATTTACTTAAAGTAAGCTCTATGCCCAGTGTGGGGACTGAACTCACGATCCCAAGATCAAGAGTTGCATGGTCTACCCACTGGGCCAGCCAGGTGCCCCAGTTGTTTTTTTTTGTTTTTTTTTTTTTAATGGTTCTTACACAGAAGTAAAAAGTCAAGCAGAATATCTGGCTGCAGTTTTAGGGAGGTGATGTGGCTGCGGTTATTGCTTCAGTATGCGTCTCTGCATACTGTGGAAAAGCCCCAGCGGGGCTTTTCTGCCTGGTGTAGGCAGCTGTTCATCATGGGACCCGCCCTGCCTTTTGATCTGGCCATGTCCTTGTACATTAGTCAGTCTCCAACACCAAAGCCGGGTCGTCTCCTGCAGAGTACAGCCACGAATTTTTTGCAGAAGGAGTGTCTCCTTGACTCTAAGAGGTTGGGGGGGGGGAGGTCTCCCAGGGGACCCCCATCTCTGCCCCCATGGCCAATAACACTGCTGTCTGACCACTACCTGCATTTAATTCTGCTACAGCTAAACTCAACTAAAAACTGGCACCCATGAAAACAGGGTGGGAGGGGGGTGAGTTTATAACTCACCTATCATCCCACAACTGTCTTTAAGCTGTTATGCAAGATGGCAAGAAGTAGAAGAATGAGAACACCAAAAGAAAAGCCTGTGACCAAGCAAACGAAAGACAACACAAAAAAACCTTCCTGCCTATAACCATAACAGCAAGTAGGCAAGGAGGGGCCTCAGAGTTTCTGTTTTATGAATGCACACTGCATCAACTGTAAGGAGCCTGAATGGGTCAAAGCACACAGGTGTGAAAGGGCTGGGGTGCCTCTGACAGACACACACACATAAGGAACTCTGCATGAAACTACCCAGAACGTACCAGGAGGAAAAGTGCAGTTCTCTCTAAGGCTGGAGAGAGCATGTCTACAAATTAAGCAACAGATACAAATCTATTTTAAATTTTCTTTTACTGTTAGCCATATTTTGTCAACTTTTTATCATGAGTGTTTTCAAACATACAGAAGTGTTAAGGGGCGCCTGGGTGGCACAGCGGTTACGCGTCTGCCTTCGGCTCAGGGCGTGATCCCAGCGTTGTGGGATCGAGCCCCACATCAGGCCCCTCTGCTGGGAGCCTGCTTCTTCCTCTCCCTCTCCCCCTGCTCGTGTTCCCTCTCTCTCTGGCTGTCTCTATCTCTGTCAAATAAATAAAAAAAATCTTTAAAAAAAAAAAAAAAAAAGAAGTGTTAAAAGAATTGGCGGTAAACACTCACGCACCTTCAATTTAGGACCTGTAACTGTTAACGTGTTGCTATACTGGATTTATCACATACCCATCCATCAACCCATTCATTTCTTGACGTATTTCAAAGTCAGCTGCAGACGTCTGGACACTTCTCCACGAACAGCTGAGCTTGCACGTAATTAAGTGCAGTTCATCCTGTGTTTATGTTTGAGGTTAATATGTACACGGCACGATGTATAGACCCGAAGGGTCCTCTTGAGCTCTGGAAACTGCACATGTCTATGACCCAAGCCCCAGCAAGACACAGGACCTTTTCATCACCCAGTCTGTTCATGCTCTGTACTACTCTCCTGTTATAAACCCTTTCATTCCAACCACAGCCCTGCTTTGTATGTCACTTGGCCCCAAATTATATTACATAAACAATTCTCCAATCAAGTGGAGTAACTATGCCTTCCATTCTGAAGTCCTGAATGAGGGAAATGGTCCCCTTGCCCAGTGGAGGGCAACGAGGCTGCACTTCGAGGTTATACTCTTTCCACTGATGGGGTCTTGGCCACCCCACTTCGCTGGGGTTTGATGCTTCAGAATCCAAGCCCACTCTACCTCAGAGCCACTTTGCTTTGCAGTCTGTCCTCTAACCCCCAGGATACTGTCCCGTCACTGGTGTCAGGGAGTGAAGGCAGAAGGTGGGAACAAAAGCTACAATAAGTACTGTTTCTTTAACTCTTCCAGGTCAATTGTCCCACTGAAGGTGAACCAGAGATGGCCACCTCTGCTCCACACTGAGGAACAACAGGGAAGCAGCACGCAGCCTGCGGTGTCCTCAACCCCTGGTGCTCCTTTAAGACCAGCTGGGCCCTGGGTCCCATCCCAACAGGCCTCCCAGGCTCACCAGAAGTTGTGTGTTAAGAGCTCCCACAGAAGATCAGCTTCCGGCAGCCCTCATAGGAAAAGCACGGAGCTCGCAGGACAGCCCTGACCTGTCCCACTTCTGCTTTGCCCAGGACTGGCAGACAATCCCTCCAGAAAGCAGTTCAACACATAAAAGGCCGAACTGTTTTCTTGTCCCCATGAGAGTTGGAAACAAGTGAAGAAATGGAGTCTCACTCACCTGCCAGCCATTGACAATCTTCTGGTTAAAAATCCCAAACTCATAGCGGATTCCATAGCCATATGCTGCCAGGCCCAACGTAGCCATCGAGTCAAGGAAGCAGGCTGAAAATTCCAAACACAAAGCACTTCTTGGGATCAAAGACAATCAGCAGCTTTGAGGCTCCCTGGAAGCAAAGCCTAGACACCCACATTAGGTAGGCCCTGGGACGCTAGCCTCTGGGTGCCAGACGGCAATGAAAGGCTGACCTGTCAGCTTCAGATTTCATGAAAGGAAAACATCCCTTCAGCTTGAGAGCCAGGTGGCTGGGCCAAGAGGCTGTTCAGCATGGGGGTGTGGGGAGGCGGCAAGGGTAGAAGTAAGGCACCCCACAGAGAGCCCCATCTAACTTGGCATGCCTCTGAGCGCACCGTCCCCTCACTGCTAGCTTTGTCTTAGAAAGCCTCGTGCAGGCTGAAGGCTGCAACAGCCCTACACATTCTACTTAAAATCCAGTAACACCACAAAACAGCTCTACACACTAGTGGAGAAGGCACAGGGACGGGGCTGGGAATGGATGGACACCTTGCCGTATATAAGGACTCAAACACCTAAGAGCCAAAGTTCCCCAAGGCCTCCAGGAAGGTGGCTGGAGCAGCACGTCACCATAAGGAGACTTTATTCCAATCAAAATGTTTTGAAAAAAAAAACAATGTTTTAAAGATTTATTCATTTGATTAGGTGAGAGAGAGCCGGGGGTGGGGAGGAAGAGGGAGAGGGAGAGATGGTATTAAGCAGACTCCACGCTGAGCAGGGGGCCCGACACAGGGCTTGATCCCATGACCCTGAGATCATGACCTGAGCTGAAATCAAGAGTCAGGCACTTAACTAACTGAGCCACCCAGGCACCCCCCAAAAAACAATGTTTTAAATAAAGATCCAGAAGGCAGCCTTATTAAACTTCTAGATTAAAAAGAAAAAAAGTCCATAAGAAATACCAGCAAATAAAATACTGGCTCGATTGAACAAACATGCCAAGACTGCTATTATCAGAGCTTGAGCTAAGGGGAAGGAATAAGAGTATCCACAAATGTAAGATCTGGGCTCTTATTTTGAAGGAGGAAATCATCCTCGCAGGAGAGACACAGGACATACCAAGTGCAACGGGCTGGGGGCTACCCACATCTACATGGGTGAGAGGAGTCCCAGAGGAGGTCATGCCAGTCTATGGGCAAGGCCAGTGGCACTGCAGAAAGAGCAGGAAAGGTGACTAGGAAGTCGATAGGAACCAGACTGTGGAAGGCCTGCAGACGCCCTAAACCCCTGAAGGGAGCAGATGGTAGAAGGCCAGGGATGGGACTGCCCTGGCTGACAGTCACCAGTCTTGGGGTAGGAGCGGGGGTTAGGCAGCTTCCTTGAGCCGTGAAGGAGACCGAGGGGTCTGGAGCCTTCCTCGAGCGTGGTGAAAACAGGTGCTGTTTTACTGGCTGGGAAGATGGCCATGACCAGGAGAATGCTACTGAGGGTGAAGGAGGCTGCAGGGGACTGACACCCTAGGGGCTTGCAGCACACGGGGGCTCCCTCGGGGCTGCGCACTGCCTGCCGGTGGGGTGCCCTGATTCCATCTGTGGGGAAAGTAATGTTCAGCTTCCTGTCTAGGAGGATCTCACGTCATAACCTAGAAGCAAGCCCTGCATTGAGAGCAGATGTAGGGGACACACAGGCTTTTCACATGAGGAGGTGGAGGTGGGGCAGGCCTTGCCCACTGTTTCCTTATATAGATCCAGGTGTCCTATCGTTTGAGAGAAATATAAACTCCTTTTATAATTTTTTAAGAATTTAACTTAAGATTTGAAAACATAAACACACATGCTCAGATAAATTTTAGGGGGTTTGATCTCTTCACAAAAAGACAATTCTCAAAAGGGGTAGTAATGCAATGTGGTAGGGGCCGGAGCCCACTCTCACATGCCCCCCACACAAGGGCAACATAAAACTTGACTTATTTCTGTTCCAGAAACACTGCACCCAAGAGCCTTGAAGCACACAGCAAAATCAAATTTTACTGTGACAGTGATTTCCACTTCTAAGTTCTTGGGTGTTTTTTAAAGTTTATTTATTTATTTATTTATTTAGTAACCTCTGTATCCAATGTGGGGCTCAAACTCATGACCCTGAGATCAAGAGCCACATGTTCTTCCAACTGAGCCACCCCGGCGCCCCTCCACTCCTAAGTCCCTCACTCAGTTCCCTTTGCCCTCGAAGGCTAGCAAAAATAACTCAAACAGGAAAAACAAAACAGAAGTGGATATGCTCTCAAACAGAATGGCCCAAGGGAGCAATACCCCAAAAGGAATGACTCTGCTATTTTGCGGCCATCTGTTTACTATAATAAAGAAGGATAGCTTGCCAGCTGGGCTGCATTCATAAATCATGTGTGTGTATGCATGTGTGTACGTGTATGTACCTGTGTTTATGTGTGTGAAGATGTGTGCATGCATATATGTATGTGTTTGTGTATGTGCATGCGTGTGTGTCTCCATCCATCTTTCTCCCAACTACTGGCTGTGGAAAGTGGTCAGTATACTGGAAACCACACCCCGGTGCCAGCTACCCAACACCGGCAAGCCTGGTCTTCATGATAATTAGGAAGAATCCTTGTGTGAAGGAAAACATAATGTTTTGCATTTTATTCTACTTTGATGACACACTCTCCCATCTACTCAGAGGGGCCAATTCACCCCCGACAAACCACTGTTGGGAGCACAATGGACCTCAGCCTCACCATGGGATCAGCAACCAGGGCACCATATCAGGAGAGGCCATGCCCTAGCCAGATGGCGGGGTTACCTGCCAGCCTCCCCAAGCCTCCATTCCCAAGGCCGGCATCCTCTTCTATTTCCTCCAGTTCTTCCAAGTCCAACCCCAGCTGTGAATAAAAACAGAGGCAACATTTCAATATTACTTAATATCTTCCTCACGCAACAGGTGGAAAGATACTAAATCTTGTCAGTTTATATCAATCAAAGGTTAGAGTCCGCTTTCTTTTAGACTTGAAAATCTAGTATTAAAATCTGGCGTTTAATCAATGCGCGAAAATGAAAGTTTCCAGGTATTTCAAAAGCTGCCAAACTACGTAAGAATTAATACTAAAAATGAGGCATGGTTTAACAGCTAAAGATATTTATTGCCAGGTTATTAACCTACATATAATGAACAGAGTGTAACATGTATCCTAAAAATGAAACCAGTGGTTTCAGTACTTCTCTAATTTTGTATGGTCTCATGATATTTATGTGACTTATTTATTTATTTACTAATTATTTAACTGGCTATATTTATTATTTGCCTCTCTGAAGTGGCCTCTTCTCCACGTTTAGCTGTGGAGAATGTGTTCTGCCAAGCTTCAGGTCAGTTTCTGGGTTATTTACACTGATACGGAAGTCAGGTAGGTGTGTCTGTGGAACGAGGTGAGCTTAGGATCCTTCTGCTCTGCCATCTTCCCTGGAACTCCTATGGGACATCTTTTTAAACTAACACCTAAAAGCACCTTTCCTGTGGCATCCTAACTGCATTCAAGCAATCTTGTGAAACATGTATGGAATGTTAAAAATCCGAAAGAAAGCAACCAAATCCCAACTTCTTCACCTGACTTGAAACCATCCCACAATGGTTTGAATGGATAACTGTTCCATTAATCTGGCTTTAGTGGTTAAACTTCACAAATGGCTTACGTTAATTATCTTGATGAGTGTGTTTTAAACATTTTGGCTTCAGGAGGACTTCAAGACCTATTCTTTAATGGAATTATACCTATGAATATTTATCAAGTTAGAAACTTAAAATAGATTGTTTTTTAAGTATATACAAATTTATTTTAAATAAACCCATTAATATTAACACAACACAATTTAATGACAGTTTTTAAAACAAATTTACTGAGAAGAGTAGCAGTGTTATACATTTTTACAAATCCCTTTAATATACTTTCTGCTTTAGCATTCAATCTGTTGAGATATTACATATCATATAGCCTCTGAAAAACTTCACCACATAGTCATGATAGAATAAAAATAAATAGTTCTGACCTAGTGGACCACCTGAAAGGGTCTCAGAGGCCCCAGGAGTCTCCTGACTGCACTTCAAGAATCTGATAAATTACAAAGGCTGAAAGCAAACTTGTGGAAAAATAAAAACATCAAAGTCATAAAGAGATGGTTTAGCATCTATTAAGTGAATTGAACGGTATTAACACAAACAGTAATCTGATTCAGAGTAAGATTTCAAAATATTGACTTAACGCCCAAAGCAATTTCAAGGAGTGTGTTCCACCAAAAATATTCTGGGTATGTGGGGGAAGCAGGATTTATCCAGTAATATACACCGGCTCCAAGCTAAGAAACATGTTTAACTACATGTTCCAAATTTATCTGACTGTGCAACCTCTTACTCATGAAACATTTACTAAAGTCAAAGACCAGCACTCTACATAAAGGCAGGCTAAGAGCAGATGTGGGAGGCGAGATGCTTTGTCCTTTTATGTTTTTAACCTTGAATGTTGCAGGCACACCTCAGCCTAGTAAGGTAAATTCTGCCATGGGTTTGAGAGCATGCAAAAGAGGCACAAAAAATAGCTAACTGACAGAAAGTCTAAAATCTTGCTAAAGTGGGTTTCTGAACTGAAGGCAGAAAAAGAGCACGACAGAGCACCCTTAACCTATTTTTCCTTTATCAAGCTATAATTCAATGGTTTTTCGCATATTCACAAAGTTGTGCAATCACCACTAATTCCAGTCCTTCACTGCCCCAAAAACAAACCCCATACTCACTGGTAATCATTCCCACTTTCCGTGCTCCCTCAGACCTTGGCAATCACTTTTCTATTTTCCGTCACCACCGATTTGCCTATTCTTGTCATTTCATATAAATGGAAACATACAACATGTGGCCTTTTGATTCTGGCTTCTTTCAACTGGAATAATGTTTTCAGGGCTGACCCATGTTGGAGCACGTATCAGTACTGTTTGTCACTGAGTACCTTTAGGTTTATGACTGTTCCACACTTTGTTTATCCCTTTATCAGCTGATGGATATTTAGGCTTGTTCCGCTCTTGAGCTATTATGAATAATGCTGCTATGAACATTCATGTACAATTTTATGTGTACATGGGTTTTCATTTTTCCTGGAAATAAACCCTAGATTGAAATTGGTGGTTTACATGGTAATTCTATGCTTAACTTTTTGAGTAACTGCCAAACTATTTTCCAATGTCGGTCCACCATTTTACTTTCTCCCAGCGGTATATGAAGGTTCCAATCTCCCCACATCCTAGCCAATACTTGTTCTCTGTCTTTACAATTATAGCCACTCAAGTGGGTGTCAAGCGGTAGCTCATGGTTTTGATCTGCATTCCCTGATGACTAATGATGCTGAGTACTTTTTCACATGCTTTTTGACCACTTGTATACCTTCTTGGGGAAAATGTCGATTCAAGTGCTTTGCCCATGTTTAAATTAGGCTGTCTGTCTTTTTGTTGTTGAGTTGTAAGAGTTCTTTTTTTTTTTCTAAAAGATTTTATTTATTTTTTCGAAAGAGACAGAGACAGCCAGCGAGAGAGGGAGCACAAGCAGGGGGAGTGGGAGAGGAAGAAGCAGGCTCACAGCGGAGGAGCCCGACGCAGGGCTCGATCCCAGATTGCCGGGATCACGCCCTGAGCCGAAGGCAGACGCCTAACCGCTGTGCCACCCAGGCGCCCCTGAGTTGTAAGAGTTCTTAATACATATTCTGGATACCAAACCCTGACAGATTGATGATTTACAAATATTTTCTCCTACTTTGTCTTTTCACGTTCTTTATAACATCCTTTGATGCACAAGTTTTTACACTTGTCCAACTTATCTATTTTTCCTTTTATTGCTCATGCTTTTGATGTCATTTCTAAGAATCTACTGCCAAATCATGAAGAGTTATCCATATATGCTCTTCGAAGAGTTTTATGTTTTAGCTCTTATACTTAGGTCTTTGATCCATTTTGACTTAATTTTTATATGTTGTGTGAAATAGGGATCCAACTTCATTTATCTGCATGTGGACATCCAGCACTATTTATCAAAAAAACGATTTTTTCTCTATTGAGTGTTTTGGCACCCTTTGCTTTAAAGAGAAAAAGAGCAACTGACTATACAGGCTACCAAAACACAGGCAAAAGAAAAAACTCTACTTCATGAAAATTAAAAACTTTCCACATCAAAGGACACTATCAACAAAGTGATAAGGTAACCCAGGAAAAAATATTAGCAAATCATGTATCTGGTAAGGGATTAATATCCAGAAGAGAGAACTCCTAAAACTCAACAACAGCAACAAAACAAACAGCTCAATTCAGAAGTGGGCAAATGACTTGAACAGACATTTCTCCAGAGAAGATATTTAGATGGCCAATAAGCACATGAAAAGATGCTTAATATCACTCGTCAGTAGTTAAATAATGTTAATTAAAACCACAATGATATACTATCTCCCTTACATTAGAATGGCTACTATCAAAAAAAGAAAAGAAAAGAAAAGAAAAAGAACAAGTGGTGGTGAGGATGTGGAGAAACTGGAATTCTTGTGCACTACTGGTGGGAAATTAAAATGGTGTCACCACTGTGGAAAACAGTATGACGTTTCCTCAGAAAGTTAAAATAGATTTACCATATAATCCATCAACTCCACTTGCAGGTATATACCAAAGAGAGCTGAAAGCAGGGTCTTGAAGAGATATTTGCACACTCACATTCATAAAAGTATTATTCACAGTGGCTAAAGGCAGAAGCAATCGAAGTGTCTATACACAGATGAATGGACAAGCACAGTGTGGTATATACATACAGTGGACTATTACTCATAGAGCCTTAAAAAGGATGGAGATTCTGACATATGCTACAACATGGATGAACCTTGAAGATATTAAGCCAGTCAGTCACAAAAAGACAAACATTGCGTGATTTCACTTACATGAGGTACCTAGAATATCAGATTCACAGAGACAGAAAGTAGAATGGTAGCTGTCAGGGGCTTGAGGGAGGGGAGAATGGGGAGTTAGAGTCTAATGGATGTACAGGTTCAGTTTTGTAAGATGGAAAGGGTTCTACAGATGGGTGGTGGTGAGTATGGTACAATATGAATGAAATTTGTTATGTTTATTTTACCACAATTTTGAAAAACTAGGGGGAAAATCAATTGACTATAAATGTGAGGGTTTATTTCTGGACTCTCAATTCTATTCCATTGTTCTATATGTTTACCCTCATGTCAGTACACACCGTCTGGATGACTATAGCTTCATAGTGAGTTCTGAAATTGGGAAGTGTGAGTCCTTCGACTTTGCTCTTCTTTTTCAAGTATGTTTTAATGATTTCTGGTCTGTTGCACTTCATCTGGATTTTAGGATCAGTCTGTCAATCTCTGCAAAGAAGACAACTGGAATTTTAGTGGGAATTGCAATAAGTCTGTAGATTGATTTGGGGAGTACAGCCATCTTAAGTCTTCTAAGACATGGATGGACATGTAATGTCATTTCATTCTTAGGTCTCCTTTAATTTCTTTCAATAATGTTTTAATAGTTTTCAGAATGTAAGTCTACATCTCTTTTGGAAATTAATTCCTAAGAATTTTGTTCTTTTTGATGCTATTTTAAGTGGAATTGTTTTCTTAATTTCATTTTTGGACTGTTCATTGCAGGTATATAAAAATTCAGTTGATTTCTGTATATTGATCTTATATCCTGCAACGTTGCTGTACTCATTCATTTGTATTAATGTATTTTTATTGGCTTCCATAGGATTTTCTAGATCATGTCAGCTGCACATAGAGATAGGTTTCCTTCTTCCTTTCTAATCTGGATGCTTGTTATTTCATTTTCTTTCCTAAATACCCCAGCTAAAACCATCACTATGATGTTGAGCAGAACCGGTGAGAGCAAAATCCTTGGGACAGGTAGCAAGTTAGATACAAGCTAGGGAGCATCTGGGTGGCTCAGTCAGTTAAGCGGCTGCCTTTGTCTCAGGTCATGATCCCTGGGTCCTGGGATCAAGTCCCGAGTCAGGCTCCCTGCTCAGTGGGGAGTCTGCTTCTCCCTCTACCCCTCCCCTCTGCTTGTGATCTCTCTCCCTCTCTCTCTCTCACTCTTTCTCTCTCAAGTAAATAAATAAAATCTTAAAAAAAAAAAAACCCAGCTAGGGACACCATCAATCAAATAGAGACTGCAGGACACTCTACAGGACAAACCCAGTTTCAACAAAAAAAACTGCAAGACAGGAAAGTAAAAAAAGAGGAGAAGTCTATAGATTAAGAGAAATATAAGAGACAGATCAACCAAATGCAACTCAGTTTCTGAATACACAGTTAAAAAATTATAAGGCAATCAACAAGTTTGTCAACTGCCTGAAAATTACGGTCAATATCTTAAGGGTCATAATGGTATGACCCTATCTTTAGAGATACCAGTTGAAACAGCAACAAGTGAAATATGTGGTTTGACATTAGCTTAAATAATCTGGGAGTAGCAGGGGTGTGAGGGAAACAAGAATGGTCATGAGTGAGGCTTGAAGACAGGTGGAGCCCAGTGACGGGTATATGGAAGGGGTTCATCATAGCGGTCACTCCATTTTTGTACATAATTTAAACTTTCTATGATAAAAAAATATTTAAATGCACCCTTGATGGCTCAGTCAGGAGGGAGCTGCTTCTATTGAAGTTCCAGTTTTTAGTGTAACCTGCTCCCCAGAACTACTTTCCAGCCCTGTACAATAGAGTAGCGGCATGCTTCACTTTCTACACTACATTATAAATGGGGGGGGGGTCTTGGGGGCGGAGGCCCATCTATGCTCTGCATCATCATTCAGTTCCCACTCAAAACATCTGGCACCCCATCTTACGACTAGAAGGGCCCAGCAACTGTGCACCTGGAGACACTAAAGTTCTGATCATCAGGAAAACCTTTCAAATACAAGATTAATAAAAAGCTTAACAGTGAGTGAAGTATCACTTTTAAGAAAAAAATATACATATAAAAGGATATATGCTACCCTTAAGTTTCTATAATTAACATGTTTTTTGTGTAATAAAAATTATAAACAGATATGGCCTATTTATGGTATAAACATTCCCTTAAATCTTTACTATCTGTAAGAATTATAAAAAGAGAAAATGTTTCAAAAAATAAAACACTTCCTATGACAACAAATTCCACTGAAGACCTAGACATTACATGTTCTGTGGCCATTACAGATGCATTCTGACACTTATACTCAGTGAACAGAATTCAAATGACAAATCACCTGCGAGGATAATGTCTATCTTTTTAGATAATTTTTTAATTCTAATTTCAGTGTAGTTAACACAGTGTTACATTAGTTTCAGGTGTACAATATAGTGATTCAAAACAACTGAATACATCACTCTGTGCACATTATGACAAGTGCACTCTTTAATCCCCATCACCTATCTCACCCATCCCCCACTCCTCCCCTCTGTTAACCATCAGTTTGTTCTCTATAGTTAAGTGTCTGTTTCTTGGTTTCTCTCTCTTTCTTCCCTTTGCTCGTTTGTTTTATTTCTTAAATTCCACATATGAGTGAAATCGTATGGTACTTTTCCTCTGACAGACTTATTTTACTTAGCATTATACTCTCTAGCTTCACCCATGTTGTTGCAAAAGGCAAGATTAGATTCTTATTTATGGCTGAGTAATATTCCATTGTATATATGTACCACCTCTTCTTTATCCATTCATATAGCAATGGACACTGGGGCTGCTTCCATAATATGGTTACTATAAATAATGCTGCTATAAACATAGGGGTATTTTGTATCCCTTTGAATTAGTGGTTTTGTATTTTTAGGGTAAATACTCAGTAGGGTGATTACTGGGTTGTAGGGCAGCTCTATTTTTAATGTTTTGAGGAACCTCCACACTGTTTTCCAGAGTGGCTGTACCAACTTGCATTCCCACCAGCAGTGTACGAGGGATCCCCTTTCACCACATCCTCTCCAGCACTTGTTGTTTCGTGTGTGTTTGATTTTAGTGATTCTGACATGAATGAGGTGACACCTCATTATAGTTTTGATTTGCATCTCCCTGATGATGAGTGATGTTGAACATCTTTTCATGTGTCTGTTGGCCATCTGGATGTCTTCTTTGGAGAAATATCTGTTCATTTCTTCTGTGTATTTTTAAAATTGGACTGTTTTTTGGCTGTTGAGCTGTAAGTTCTTTATATATTTTCAATACTAACTCTTTTTTTTATAAGATTTTATTTATTTATTCGACAGAGATAGAGACAGCCAGCGAGAGAGGGAACACAAGAAGGGGGAGTGGGAGAGGAAGAAGCAGGCTCATAGTGGAGGAGCCTGATGTGGGGCTCGATCCCATAACTCCGGGATCACGCCCTGAGCCGAAGGCAGACGCTTAACCACTGTGCCACCCAGGCGCCCCTCAATACTAACTCTTTATTGGATAGGTCATTTGCAAATATCTTCTCCCATTCCATAGGTTGCCTTTTTGTTTCGTTGATTGTTTCCTTTCCTGTGCAAAAGCTTTTTATTTTAACGTAATCCTAATCATTTATTTTTGCTTTTATTTCCCTAACCTCAGGAAACATATTTGGAAAAATGCTCCTCTGGCTGATGTCAGAAACTTAAGTATTTTGTTGAGGTTTTTTCCATCTGTGTTCATCAGGGATATTGCCTGTACTTCTCTTTTTATGCGTATCTTTATCTGGTTTTGGAATTAGGGTAATGTCGGCCTCATAGAATGAATTTGTAAGTTTTCCTTCCTTTTCTATTTTTTGGAATAGTTTGAGAAGAATGGGTATTAACTCTTCTTTAAATGTTGGGTAAAATTCACTCGTGAATCTGGTCCTGGATTTTTATTTGTTGGAAGTTTTTTCATTACTGATTTGATTTCTTTGCTGGTAAAGAAATTTTCTATTTCTTCCTGCTTCAGTTTTGGTGGGTTATATGTTTCCAGGAATTTATCCATTTCTTCTGGGCTGTCCAATTTGTTGCCATATAGTTTTTCATAATATTCTCTAACGATTGATTGTATTTCTGTGGTGTCAGCTGTTATTTCTCTTCTTTCATTTGTAATTTTATTTATTTGAGTCCTTTCTCCTTGTTTTTTGATGAGTCTGGCTGGAGGTTTATCAATTTTGTTGATGTTTTCAAAGAATGAGCTCCTGGTTTTATTTATCTGCTCTACTGGGTTTTTTTGTTTTGCTTTGTTTTGTTTTTTGTTTTTTTGGTTTCTATATCATTTATTTTTGCTCTTATCTTTATTATTTCCTTCCTTCTGCTGGTTTGGGGTTTTATTTATTCTTTTTCTAGCTCCTTTAGGTGCAAGTTTAGGTCGTTTATTTGAGATTTTTCTTGCTTCTTGAGGTAGTGTTGTGGTCAGAAAAGATGCATGGTGTGACTTTGATCCTTTTGAATTTGTTGAGACTTGTTTTGTGGCCTAATTAATATGGATCTATTCTGGGGAATGTTCCATGTGCACCTGAAAAGAATGTGTATTCTGCTGTTTTAGGATGGAATTTCTAAATATATCTGTTAAATCCACCTGGTCCAATGTGTCATGCAAAGCCACGGTTTTGGGCGCCTGGGTGGCTCAGTCAGTGAAGTGTCTGCCTTCTGCTCAGGTCGTGATCTCAGGGTCCTGGGATTGGGCCCCACATCTGGCTCCCTGCTCAGTGGGGAGCCTGCTTCTCCCTCTCCCTCTGCCCATCCTCCTCCCTCGTGCTCTCTCTTGCTCTGCTCTCTCTCAAATAAATAAGTAAAATCTTTTTTTTTTTTTAAAGCCATGGTTTCCTCATTGAATTTCTGTTTGGATGATCTGTCCATCAATAAGAGGGGTGTTATGTTCCCTACTATTATTGTATTATTATCAAATAGCTCCTTTGTGTTTGTTATAACTATTTTATGTATTTGGGTGCTCCTGTGTTGAGTGCATAAATATTTACAATTTTTATATCTTCCTGTTGGATTATCCCCTTTATGATTTATATAGTGTCCTTCTTTGTCTCTTATTACAGTCTTTGTTTTAAAATCTATTTTGTCCAAAATAAGTATTGCCATTCCAGCTTTCTTTTCACATCCATTTGCATAATACATGTTTCTCCAACCCTTCGCTTTCGATCTGCCAGTGTCTTTAGGTTTAAAGTGAGTCTCTTGGGGCACCTGGGTGACGCAGTCGTTAAGCGTCTGCCTTCGGCTCAGGGTGTGATCCTGGCGTTCCGGGATCAAGCCCCATGTCAGGCTCCTCCGCTGGGAGCCTGCTTCTTTCTCTCCCACTCCCCTTGCTTGTGTTCCCTGGCTGTCTCTCTCTCTGTCACATAAATAAAATCTTAAAAATAAATAAATAAGTAAATAAATAAATAAAGTGAGTCTCTTGTAGATAGCATATAGATGGGCCCTGTTCTTTTATTCATTCTGATACCCTATGTCTNCCCCTTTTTTTTTTTTTTTTTTTTTTTTTAGTAAGTAACCTCTACTCCCCACATAGGGCTCAAATTCACAACCCCGAGATGAAGAGTTGCAGGCTCTTCTGACTGAGCCAACCAGGTGCCCCTGCCCTGTCTTCTGATTGGAACATTTAGCCCATTTACATTCAAAGAGATTATTGCTAGATATGTATTTATTGCCATCTTATTACTTATTCTGTAGTGGTTTCTGAAGTTTTTCTTTGACCCTTTCTTCTCTTTCTTTCATGGTTTGCTGGTTTTCTTTAGTGATATATTTGGATTTCTCTCTCTCTATTCTTTGCACATTTGTTAGTGGTTTTTGATTTGTGGTTACTATTAGCTGCTCTTTTTTTTTTAAGATTTTATTTATTTATTTGACAGCGAGCAAGCGAGCACAAGCAGGGGGAGCTGGAGAGAGAGAAACAGGCTCGCCGCTGAGCAGGGAGCCCAACACAGGGCTTGATTCCAAGACTGGAGGATCATACTCTAGCCAAAAGCAGATGCTTAACCGACTGAGCCACCCAGGCGCCCCCTATTAGGTTTTTATATAACATCTTCTGCATATATGTTTATATTAAGTTGATGGTTGTTTAAGTTCGGACCAATTCCTTATTCCTCTCCTCCCTATGTTTTAGGTATATGGTGTCATATCTAACATCCTTTTATTTTTTTTAAGATTTTTTATTTTTTTATTCGACATAGATAGAGACAGCCAGCGAGAGAGGGAACACAAGCAGGGGGAGTGGGAGAGGAAGAAGCAGGCTCACAGCGGAGGAGCCTGATGTGGGGCTCAATCCCATAACGCCGGGATCACGCCCTGAGCCGAAGGCAGACGCTTAACCGCTGTGCCACCCAGGCGCCCCTCACATCCTTTTATTTTGTGAGCTCCTTGACTGATTTTTCATGGAAATGTTCATTTTACTGCTTTGTGTTTCCTACTTTCATAGTGTCGTTTTTGGTCTTTCCCTTCCCAAAGTGTCCCTTTAATATTTCTTGCAGGGCTGGTTTAGCGGTTATGAACTCCTTTATTTTTTGTTTCTCTGGGAAACTCTTTATTTCTCCTTCTATTCTGAATGACAGCCTTTCTGGATAGAGTAGTCTTGTCTGAAGATTTTTCCCATTTAGCACTTTGAATATATCATGCCATTCCCTTCTAGCTTGAAAAGTTTCTAAACTGAAAACTCCACTGAAGGCCTTATAGGGTTTTCCTTGTATGCAACTGTCTTCTTTTGTCTTGCTCCTTTACATTTTTTTAATCACTACATTTTGCCATTTTAATTACAAAGTCTTGGTGGGGATCTGCTTTTGTTGATTCTGCTGGGGGGTTCTCTGTGCCTCTTGGATCTGGTTATGTTTCCTTCCCCAGGTTAGGGAAGTTTTCAGCTATTATTTCCTCAACTAAATTTTTTGCCCCCTTTTCCCTCTCTTGTGGGATCCTTATAATATGTTTAGTAGAGTCATTGATTTCTCTAAGTCTATTCTTGTTTTGCATAATTCTTTTCTCTCGCTTTTCTTAAACTTGATTACTTTCCAATACTCTGTGTTCTAAGTCATTCTTTCCTCTGCTTCTTCTAGCCTGCTGTTCATTCCATCAAGCATGTTTCTCATTTTGCGTATTGAACACTTTATGTCTGTTATGTTACTTATCTCTGTGTTAATCGTCTCACTGATGCTTTCCACTCTTTTCTCAAGTCTAGCAAGTATCTCTATGATCTTTAAATTCTCCATCAGGCATGTTACTTTTATCTGTCTTGCTTAGACATCTGGCTGTGGCCTTATCTTGTTCTGTCATTTGGAATAAATTTGTCTTCTCATTTTCTCCAAGTCTCTATGCCTGCTTCTCTGTGTTAGGAAAGCCAGCTACATCTCCTATTCTTGAGAGTAATGGCTTCATGAAGAGGTTCTGTAGTGCTGTGCAGTGTAGTGTCCCACGTTCCCCAGGACCTGGCATTTCAGGGTGTGTCTCCAGTGTGTGCTGTGTGCACCCTGCTGTTGTGTCCTGGCCACTCTGTCCTTCAGGCCAGTCATCTGCAGAGGCTCTCTTTGTTGTGGGCAGTGTTTAGTCCTTGGCCCAAATGTGGCAAGTTTTAACTAGGTGTGCTCTGGTCTGCCTGTGAAATGGTACCTGTCTCTGCCACTGCTGAAACCGAGGCCCCCCCAAAACTCCCACAACAGGAGACATGGTGTGAGCAGGGGTTTGGGCCAGTCTTCTGGCGGAGGGGATCCATCACCCTGGGACTGAGACAAGCATGACTGGGAGGGGCAATTCCACGGGAGTTGGGGATGGGGTGGGACTTGGTATAAGCAAGTTACCTAGTGAGTGTCGACACTGTGCCAATTCCGCAGGTGGCCCTGTGCTTATGCTGAGGGGCAGGGGAGAGAAATGGTACCTGCCAGTTCCTTTGTTCTCAGAGGGATCTCTATGAATGCTGTGTCTCAGCAACATGCTCCGAGATGAGAAAATAACCTCCCCACTGTGTGCCCCCGGTGCTCTTCAGATAGATGTTTCCATGTTGTATGTCTGCAGGCTGCTTTCCTGCCTTTTCTCCAATAGCAGTGCAATGCCCCTGGGTTCTATCCCAGCCAAGCCTGTTGCCCTCTAAAACTCCAGGCTATAAGTAAGCCCCACTGGTTGCAAGAAGTCATGAAATTCGGCCCCTCTCACTTTCCAAGTCAGTTGCTGTGGGGAATTCCTCTTCTCCGTATGCTCCTGTGCTAGGCTGTCTCTGGCTGTTCTCTGCAATCATGGCTCCCTCCCCACCACCACCATGCCGTGATCCATTTCTCTCCCAAACCATCCATGTCTCCACACTTCCTACCTTCTTTGATGTAGCCTCTTTTCTCCCTTTAGTTGTAGAGTTTGTTCTGTCAGTCTTCAGGTTGATTTCTGGGGTATTTAGGTGTTCATGGGACAAGGCAAGCTTAGGGTCCTCCTACTCCATCACCACCCTCCCTTCCAGTCTCTTTTTAGATCATTTTGAGGATACTATTCCCATTTTGGGAAGTCAAATTTTTTTTTTTTCCAAATTTTTATTTTGCCAACTGAAACTACCTGTCCCAGCAACTCCTCTCCACTAAGTTGTGGAGGGGAGGACAGGAGCCCCAGAAATGTGAGGCCGCCTGAGACCCATGTGAGGTCCCTACCATGCCACTACCAACAAGGCTCCAGAGCGCCTCCCACACCAAAACTGAACAAAAGCAAAGGCAGCAGAAGGCGCTAGGGGCAGGAAGACTTTGGTGAGGACCCTGCTATGTACAGGCAGGAGGGTGGGAGTGCTGCACGTTCATACCCTAGGAATTGTATACTGAGTGTCCAGTGTGGGAGGAAGATGTGTCCAGGGAGGGGGTATGGAGACAGAAAACAGACCAATGAACTGTGCACAGAATCAGCATCCAAGTGAATAACCGAATGAAGAATGCTTGAGCAAAGGCAGTTTTTTATTCTGACTGGGGAGAAAGGGCAATTTTATACCTAGAGGGCAAGATGAACATAAGAGGTTGCCTGGGGTGGGAGAGGGGACTCGAGGTGGGTTACTAGTTCAGTAAGGTGACAAGAAATGGGACAGTACCAACCACTTCTGCCCTGTGGTAAATCTGCCCCGGGGGTGGGAATGAAGAGTGCAATGGCTTTTAGAAGCCTCAAAACCTTACCATCACAATGCAATCCCGTGCTTACACACTCATGCATTAGCTTCCCATCCAATCCTTGTGTTTTCCCCTTGAGAAGGAGTGTCACCCACCAACCCATTCTGCCCCGTGTAGGACAAACATAAGTCACTCCTGGCCCCTGGCGGCAGCAAATGTCAGTGTCAGTGCTCGCTTCTGGGGGCCTGGATTACAACTTACTGCGCCATGAGAGGCTACCCAGCAGCTGGGTCCCAAGGTCCTGTACCTGATAAATGGCTTCATCACAAGCATTCTGAAGGCCCAGGTTCACCATTGTGTTCTGCAGTGTGCGGCCCATGTAGAATTCCAGGGAAAGATAATAGATGCGCTGAGGAGGCAAAAGAAAGCGTCTCAGATTTTGTATTCCATCCCCGCACACGAGGAAGATTGGGGTGATGAGCAATTTCATAAGAGCACCTACTTAGGTGTTTCACCTGGGCTACCCATACACCCTCCAAATGGGCTCGCTCCCTGTGCCAAGGCTTGGCCAACCTCAGCTTTCCAAGGGCAGCACTCAGGACCCTTCTACCACACAGCCTCTGCTCACTGCCCTGCTGGATGTCAGCTGGCCTCCCCCAGGGCAGGCAGGGCAGTGCTGGGGAACAAGGCTCCCAGAATGGATACAGCCAGGTCTGAACTTAGCTTGGCCTCTTCCCCACCACGCACCCTTGAGTCAATGACCTCTTCACATCTCTAACACAGGATAAACAACTCTGTGATGGGGGAATACTCTCAAGTATGAACAGCTTCTGACACCCATGTTAAGTACTCAGTAAACATCACCCAGTCAACACAACTGGATGGATGGATGGATACATCCATTTCCACTGGGCACAAGTCTGGATAGTGCCTGCTGCCTGACCCGAGGGGACTGGGATACGCGACAGTCCGTGTGAACAAGGAGCTGAGCGGGGTTCTAAGCCCTTCCCATGCATGGTACCAATTACTCCTCACAACCACCCAGTGGGCCATGGGACAGCAGTGGCTGAGCCATACTCTGGCCCTCAGAGTTTTGCTCTCATACGGGACTCCATGCTGCTTCCTGCCATCAAGAGCAAAGCCTGGGAAAATAAATGGGAAAGAAGGGAGAAATATTCCTTACAGAAGAATTCCAATAAATGTACGTAGATGGAACGAGTGGGACAGAAAATCACCACGAGTACAGCACAGTGTAACTGCCACAGACAACAGCCACCGCTCAGGGCTGAAACCAGCGGGCACAGCTTCACAGACTAAGGGGGTATCTGTGCAGCCCCCGACTTCTCCCCCAAAATATTTATTAATTACCCTGCTGTTTTTAACAAATGTCCAAAAATTCTGATATCCTTCCCCCCAGCAGGTGGTGCCCAATCCCCTCCCCGGGGTGGGCTGGACGGGGGTGACTCCCATGTACTGAACAGTCTGGGAAGGGAAACCGTAACTTCACAGGGGAGGGACCTGGCTGTGCCACCTTCCTCAGGTGACAAGGATAATACCATCAATGCCAGGCTGTGCTGATACGCTGTGTTGAGAAGGTACTCTGCGGAATTCTTTCCAAGCCCCCAACCCAGACTCACCAGGAGAGAGCCCTGGACAGGCCCCCAAATGAGGCTCGTTCTATGAACTGCCTAGCCAGCATTCATCAATGTGCCAAGGTCATGAAAGACAAGGAGAGACCGACAACCGTCACAGAGGGGAGGAGATTAAGGATACATAGTAACTAGGGGACCTGGATGTGATCCAGGGACAGAGATAATATTCAGGAAAGAGTGGTAAAAATCTGAAGAAAGTCCCGACCAGTGCTACTTATTTTGATAGCTGTGCTATGGTCATGCAAGGGGACGGTGCTACACGGTACTCCATACTACCTTTGTGACCCTCTGCAAATTTAATGTCGCTCCTAAATAAAAAGTTACAACGCAAAACCAGACTTGAAGAGGGGTGTGTCTATGAGTGTGTGCAAGTGCACAATGAGCATGTGTGTCTCGGATTCATATGTGAATCCATGGGGAAGTGCGGACCCTACTACGGTTTTATCCTTCCTGCAGGTTTAAATTTTAAAGATACAATTTAAAAAAATCAGCTTCCCTACTAGCTGTCCTGCCTTTACAGGGTGACCTGCCTGAGCCACTCTGGGATCCACATTTCATGCAGTGACATTCTTGAACTGTATTTTTTTATACCCCATTTAGAATTCTTTTTTTTTTTAATATTTTTTATTATATTATGTTAGTCACCATACAGCACATCCCTGGTTTTTGATGTAAAGTTCCATGATTCATTAGTTGCGTATAACACCCAGTGCTCCATGCAATACGTGCCCTCCTTACTACCCATCACCTGTCTATCCCATTCCCCTACCCCCCTCCCCTCTGAAGCCCTCAGTTTGTTTCTCAGAGTCCAGAGTCTCTTATGCTTCTAAGAATTCTGACCAGCAGCTGACCAGAGACCTTTTGAGAAAACTCCACGGTTTCAGTTTCAGCAGTGTTGTCCTCTAGGTTTTTACAGCTGCATTCACACCATTACTTCACACTTCCATGCAGCAGTTTTTAGACAATTCTCCTCAGAACCAAGAAGTAGCCTCAGAGGGTGAGCCAAGGTAGAAAGAGGCTCCCAATTTGCAAAATACACAGGCAAGGGAACTAGGAAAATGGAGACATCCCATATCAATGGATTGGAAGGCTTAACATTGATAAGATGGCAATACTTCCAAAATGGATCTACAGATTCCACAAAATCCCTTTCAAAATTCCAGTGGCTTCCTTGCAGATTGATCAACTGATTCATTAGGTGGATTAGGTGGATCGATCAGATGGAAATGTATGGGATCTGGAATAGTCAAAACAATCTTGAAAAAGAAGGACAAAATTGGAGGACTTACACTTCCTAATCTCAAACCTATTTCAAAACTACAGTCAGCAAAACTGTATGGTACTGGCATAAGCATGGACACACAGGGCAATGGAATAGAGTCCAGAAATCAACACTCACATTTATGGTCAACTGATTTTCAACAAGCATGCTCTGATAATTCAGTCAGAAGAATAATCTTTTTAACAAATGGTGCTGGGACAACTGGATATCCACATGCAAAAGAATGAAGTTGGACCCCTACCTCATACCATATACGAACATTAATTCAAAGTAAATCAAAGACTAAACATAAGAGCCAAAACCATACAACTTTGGGAAGAAAACACAGAAGTAAATCTTCATGACCTTGGAATAGGCAATGGTTTCTTTTCTTTTTTTTTTTTTTATTTGACAGAGATAAAGACAGCCAGCGAGAGAGGGAACACAAGCAGGGGGAGTGGGAGAGGAAGAAGCAGGCTTATAGCAGAGGACTGATGTGGGGCTCAATCCCATAACGCCGGGATCACGCCCTGAGCCGAAGGCAGACGCTTAACCGCTGTGCCACGCCACCCAGGCGCCCCTAGGCAATGGTTTCTTTTGTATGACATCAAAAGCACAAGTAAGAAAAAGATAAATTAGGCTTCATCAATATTAAAAACTTTGGATAACATGAAACAAGTAAAAAGGATGGGAAGGAACAGAATGGGAGAAAATATTTGCAAATCATATAACTGACAAAGAGACTTGTATCTAGTATATATATATATACAACTTAGTAATAAAAAGACAACCAAATGGTTGGTTGGGCAAAGGATATGAAGAGACGTTTCTGTAAAGAAAATATGCAGTGCCAACAAGCACATGAGAAGATGCCCACCATCACCGATCATCAGGGAAATGCAAATCAAAACTACAACGAGACATCAATTCACATCCACTATAGGACACCTATAATCAAAAAGTTATCAGATGATAAAAAATGTTAGCTAGAGTTTGAAAAAATCAGAGTCCCAATATGTGGGGTATGGAGGGTGAGTTGTAAAACGATGCACTGCTTTGGAGACCAGTCTGGCAGGTCCTCAAAAAGTTAAAAGGAGTTACCATGTGGTCCAACAGCTCTACTCTGAAGCATTTATCTAGAGGAAATGAAAATCTATGTTCACTCAAAAACTTGTATGTAATAGTCAGAGGATGGTAACCACTCAAATGTCCATCAGTTGGTGAATGGATACATAAAATGTGGTACATCTGTATCATGGAGTATTATTCAGCCATAAAAAGGAATGTCAAGTACAGGGGCGCCTGGGTGGCTCAGTTGGTTAAGCGTCTACCTTCGGCTCAGGTGTTGATCCCAGCATCCTGGGATTGAGTCCCACGTTGGGCTCCCTGCTTGGCGGGGAGCCTGCCACTCCCCCTGTTTGTGCTCACTCTGTCAACTAAATAAATAAAATCTTAAAAAAAAAAAAAAGAAAGGAATCAAGTACTAATATATGCTACAACAAGAAGGAACCTAGAAAATATTACACTAGATGACAGAAGCCAGTCATAAAGGACCACATATTGTATGATTCCCTTTATAAAATACAGATAAACCCACAGAAAGAGAAAGTAGATTAGTAGTTACCTAACTAGGAGCAGGTAGTGAGTTTGGTGGTGGTGGGGGGTGATAGCTAAAAACTGTTGCGTTTCTTTCTGGGGTAATGAAAATGTTCTAAAATTGACCATGGTGATGATGGCCCAACTCCGTGAATATACTGAAACCACTGAATTGTATACCTTAAATGGGTGAACTGCATGGTATCTGAATTTTATCTCAAAGCTGTTACCAAAAAATATAAAATACGAGGGGCGCCCGGGTAGCTCAGTCAGTTAAGCATCCAACTCTTGATTTTGGCTCAGGTCATGATCTCAGGGTCCTGGGATGGAGCCCCATGTTGGGCTCCGCACTCAGCGGGGAGTCTGCTTGAGGATTCTCTCTCTCTCCCTCTGCCCCTCCCCCGTGCATGCTTGCTCGCTCTCTCTCTCTCATAATCTTTAAAAATATATATATACATAAAGTAGTAGAAATAATGTACTAAATTTTGACAGATTACAGTAAAATAAATGTTGTACATTAAGTGAAATACTTCCAATTGTAAAGACGATAGAATAAAATTGCTTCTGCCCATTTTTCCCTAAAACACACTGATGGGAAGTCAGAACAGGGAGAACTAAATTAGAAAACTGGCCCTCATACCTCTTTACCACCAAGCTGCAAAGGGAGGACAAGGGTGATTGTCCACTGCTGGCCTCTGCTTTTCGGAAGCTGAGGAATGGATAAAGCATGCACTCACATGCATGTGCACTCACACACACCCACAGACGCATGCACTCATGTACACAGCCATACACGGGCACATGCACTCAAAGACGTGCACACTCATGCCCGTACAGAATTCACTCACTCGCACACATGGACACACACAAACACACGTACACACTCATAAATCTGGGGACCAAGGAAGAGCTATTCGCTCCAGGCTGCGCACACCCTCCAGGCCCTTGCCCCATTATCTAGCTGCAAGTAGCTAGCTCAGGAAGAAGTCCCTCCACTCAGGGAGATGGAACTCAGAATCTTCATCCTGAAATTTAAAACAGGAAAACTTGCCTCTTTGGGGCTGCATGGAAAAAAATAATAAAACTAAGAAAAATAAAACAGGAAAACAGAACAGGAAATAAAATGGGCAAACAACACCCAGCATTTATCATGGGACAAATACAATTTGTTAATACAGAATAACCCAAGATGTCAAAAAACACTGATAAGGAAACAAAAGGACAGCACCACGCTCGGGAAAGAAAAATAAGAGACAAAACTACCACAGAAATGGAGGTACCACTAAATGCAAAACAGGGACAAAGTTGGAAACAAAAACCTGACTGGAAAAGTGAACAAAATGGGGGACAAGTATGAAAAAGATTGGAGAGGAAAATATCTATACGGAATACAAAGAATACCTAACATCTGTGTGATTAGTGTCCCTGAAGAAAGGACCTAAATAAAACATTAAGAACATTTTTTTGGTATATAAGTGAAGAAAACTTACCATACACAGCTAAATCTACAAATTTAAAGAGAGTGCATACACACAAAAAAACCATGCTGAGTTCAGTCTTTGACAGACTTTTCTCACTTTTCGGAGACTTTTCTCATCACCAGCTCAGCAGCGCAGTGAGTGAATCCACAGCAACGCTGGGGACCACTGCCGTCACCACTGCTCATGGCCCACTGCTTCTTCCCAGACACTATTTACTCTGCACTTGAGCTGAGTGACTGTCCTATGGGGTTTCCATAGCGCTGCGCCGCCACTCCCTCCAGACAGGGCTCAGCCACCGGGGAGAACACCGAGCCTCACAGACCCAGCTGTCTGAGAAGAGTGTGAGTGCACATTCGTGCCCTTTTCCGACGTACACATGAAGGCTTGCTTCTCCCCCACAGAACTACTTTCGAGGTTCTCCCCTAGAGGCTTTATAACAAGTTGGCAGGTCAGGAATATGATCAAGACGTTTTATGTTGCCTTTAACCAGAATGTGTATTTTTATTTTATTTATTTATAGAGAGAGCACACGCACACGTGCACGAAATGGGGGGGGGCAGGGGTGAGGGACAGAGAATCTTAAGCAGGCTCCAAACCCAGCGCAGAGTCCCATACCGGGCTGGATCTCATAACCCTGAAATCATGATCTCAGCTGAACCTAACTAAGCCACCCAGGTGCCCCATAGAAATATACATTTTTAAAGCTGTAGTTCTATCTCTGCTGAAGTTTCTGACTTGTAACCAGCACTATGAAAACAGCCTGATTGTCTTTTTGTGAGGGAGGGGTACCGAGGCACAAAATGTGGGGCGTAGTCGTACAATCTTTTCAGTCTTTCTTTTTCCTCCCAAGTTGAGCACAGACGTCAAGGGCTCAGTAGTTTATTTAATTCTGCAAAGAGTTCCAGGGAGCCTCCGATGCACCTTTGCCTAAGAGGGGAGCAGAAGCAGTGACATCAGGGCTCCCCTGGACACCAGCCACTCAGAGAAGACGGGCTACGGTGCGTTCTGTCAGGGACTGCTGATTTGCCCAGGGGGAGCTCTGCACCCTGGCCTGTGGCGTGTTTTCTGTTGTTGCTGTGTAAAATTTGTTCTAAGAACTTTTACAATTTCCTCAAATGTGTTGAAATTGTTTTCGCCAGTTTCCTTAAGACGGTTCAGAGTAAAGCCAGACTGAAGGCTTGCCAGTGGCACGGCCCAAGGAAACGCACACACTTCTGAGTCACGCATACTCGGGTCCAATCCCGGCTCCGGGCCTGGCCAGCCAGGTGGCCTGGATCCCTTGACCTCTCTGAGAAACACCTTGTCTACCTTGGAGTACAAAAAAGCTCCGAACTCAGGCAATACTGGTCCCCTTGCCAGGCCAGATTTTCAGGGAGAGTAATGGAACCTAATTAGCAGGGTGGTAATTTTGGACAAAACCACCTGAGGGCATGGGCTTGGTGTAAGAAAAAGCATAGTGGGGGGCGCCTGGGTGGCACAGCGGTTAAGTATCTGCCTTCGGCTCAGGGCGTGATCCCAGCGTTGTGGGATCAAGCCCCACATCAGGCTCCTCTGCTATGAGCCTGCTTCTTCCTCTCCCACTCCCCCTGCTTGTGTTCCCTCTCTCGCTGGCTGTCGCTGTCTCTGTCTCTGTCAAATAAATAAATAAAAATCTTAAAAAAAAAAAAAAAAAGAAAAAGAAAAAGAAAAAGCATAGTGCTCACCTGCAAAGGGCCGGATCCTCAGTGTCCCCAAACTCTGCTGCTGCTACAGGCCCAGGGCCATCCCAGGCCTGGCCCAGCCTCTTTCCACCTCTCCTGCTCCCCCCCACCGCCCCGGCTTCCCCAGTTACCATCTATGCAACTGTGGACAGGGCCAACCAGCTCAAGGAGTGCTGGCTGAAAAACCAGATGCTCCCCTGCTTCAGCCTGAGAGACAAGGACCCCTTTAACCCCTATACAGCAGCCGGGGGGCCTGCCGCCTAGGGCACTGAGCTGCGCTGCTGACCTTTCTTGTACGGTCCCTTCTTGCAATACCACTGTAACACATATTAAGTGGCTTAGAGGCAGACTTCTCTTTTTTTTTTTTTTTTTAAAGATTTTATTTATTTATTTGACAGAGAGAGAGACAGCCAAGCGAGAGAGGGAACGCAAACAGGGGGAGTGGGAGAGGAAGAAGCAGGCTCATAGCAGAGGAGCCTGATGTGGAGCTCGATCCCACAACGCCGGGATCACGCCCTGAGCTAAAGACAGACGCTTAACCGCTGTGCCACCCAGGCGCCCCGCCTTCTCTTTTTTTTAACTGGGTCTGTTTATTACATGCAAAGCCTATACCAACAGGTAGTATCACAGAAAAACATAAACAAAGCTCCTTGACAAAGAGATAAAAAGGGGCACCTGGGTGGCTCAGTCGTTAAACATCTGGCTTCTACCCAGGGCATGATCCCAGGGTCCTGGGATTGAGCCCCACATCAGGCTCCCTGCTCCGCTGGGAGCCTGCTTCTTCCTCTCCCACTCCCCCTGCTTGTGTTCCCTCTCTCGCTGGCTGTCTCTCTCTCTGTCAAATAAATAAATAAAATCTTAAAAAAAAAAAAAAAGATGAAAAGATGAGCAACAGAAATGCTACACACATAGTAATCTCCTAAAGACATTTCAGGAGTTAGGGAACTCAAATTGTGGAGCTGGAGCTGAAGAACAATAGGCAGAGCCCCATTTTCTCTTTATACAACAGAGATTCATTCACAGAACTGGACTTTCACAGACCTCCAATTTCTTTCCCTCTCCAAAAGGGCTGTTTAGTCTTTGTTAACAGAAGACTCGGAACGCTCTGCAGGAAAAGGAAAAAAGAACTTCTCCAACATTCAGGGTCAAAACACAGACTGGGGTAACTGTTTTCACCGAGAAGAACCAGATTTGGGCCAGAGACGTGTCATCCTGTGCCTGGAAAGAGGCAGCAGCACCCCCCTTCTCTATCAGATTCTGTCTGTGCCACGTCTTCACACGCCAGCTGCCATCTCACCGTGGCTAAGCAGGCAGAGTGGCCCGCACAGCAGACTGCCAGCTCCCTGCCAGACAGAGCTGGCCCTGAGAGAGACCACTGACCCGACAAGAGGCCAGCTCTGGTGGGCTCCCCAGCCTCTCCAAAGGCACCAGGGCCACCCTGCCCTTGCCAGCCCAAAGGGGAGACTGCTAGGGGACAACAGTCCTCCCCCTGCCAGACAGCTGAGGCTCATCCTCGTCTTCACTGGCCATGTCACAGCACCCATTCTGCTGTGTAGGAGGGGCTTTTTGGAGGGTCACACTGACAACAGCTTTATGAAACCACTACTCTGTTTGCCATAAGAATGTTCAGCATTATGTCATCTCTCTCTCTCTTTTTTTAAAGATTTTATTTAAGAGAGAGAGCGCACATGTGCACGCACAGAGGGGAAGAGGGAGAGGGAGAAGCAGACTCCCACTGAGCACGGAGCCCAACCTGGGGCTTGATCCCAAGACCCCGGGATCATGACCTGAGCTGAAGGCAGACACCCAACCGACCGAGCCTCCCAGGTGCCCCCATTATCTCATCCCTAAACTCCCAACCTATGAAGTCACACTAAGCATTTTCTTTTGGGATTAAGTGCCAGGGAAGCTTGGCTTCCTTTGAGTAACTGGTAGATTTTTGTCTCAATGGGGATCACGGACTTCCTTTTTCACTTTAGGTACTGGTAGCTAGGACCAGAATACAGGTCTCCTTGCTCAAAATCAATTTGGAAAATGTAAAATGTAATAATAGAATTCGAGAACTTACAGGGAGATCACTCAGCTCTGCAGGGATTTTTACAGTCCTCTGCCTTCTGCCTTCCATGCTGTTAAGCTCTACAAAATCTACTCACGCCCATCCAGGTGCCCATCAGGCAAGTCTCCTTATCACAGCCAGAGAAGCCAGAGCCTAATCAATGTATGTGAAGTGATCTGGACTACGTCGAAGCAGATTTATAACGTGTGTGGTCCTAGGCAGCACTTTAACTACTTCCACCTTTCATTTCAAATGATGTTTCAAGGCTGAGAAGACACTCAGCTAGAACTGAAATCACACTGTTGACCAAACTTTTCTGTAGTCTGATTACCTTGCTAAATTTGTATTCACTTCTCTTTCCTTTACTGTGTCCTAAGAACCCCATCCTGTACAAGGTAGGGGAAAAAGCCAGTTATTGTCTGTTGCTGATTTGCTTCATGTCTCAGAATGTGTGGATTTCTAAATGGCTTAAAAGCTTTGATTTGTTTAATGAAAAATTAGGTACAATCTGAAAAGATAAATTTCTCCCAATTGTCTTATTTATATTTATTAGTGGGGCAACTGCAAGGCTATAGGAGATCTGCAGGTGGCAGCAGCATGTCAGTGTGAATGTCCTGGGTTTGCTCACTCACAGTGTTTGTCTAACACAATCTCCCTGATTTTCAGAAGCACACACTTAACATTTTTAAGGGTAAAGGAGCATCAAGTCTGCAACTTACTTTCAAGTGGTTCAGAGAAAAAATGTAGTAATATGTATAGAAAGGGACATAAGAAATGTGTTAAAATGTTTAATGTTTGGGAATTTGTATGAAGAACGGGATTTATTGTATTATTTCTGCAACTTTTAAGTCTGATGTCATATAAAATAGGATTTTTTAAAAAGTCATTTAAAAAGGGCTGGGATTCAGAAGCAAGGTCAGTTACGGTATTTCATAAAAATACAAAGGGTCCTTGCAGCCATCCATAGTATCTAGGTATTAGAGCTCTCCAGAGAAACAGAATCAACGGGATGCATGTATATATAGATTTATTTTAAGGAATTGGCTCACACAATTGTAGAGGTCTGAGACAAATCTGATGAGGGAGGGAGGACTGCATTTGCAGTCCCAAAGGCAGTCTGCTGGCAGAATCCCTTCCTGCTGGGGAGGGGTGAGCATGGGGGATGGGGGGTGGAAGGTGGGGGTATCAGTCTTTGTTCTATTAAGGTCTTCAACTGATCTGATGAGGCCCATCCACATTACAGAGGGTAATCTACCTGACTCAATGTCCACTGATGTTTAATCTCATCTAAAAAACACCTTCACAGAAACACCCAGAATAGTATTTGATCAAATTTCTGGATACCGTGGCCCAGGCAAGGCGACGCAGTAAATAAACCATCCCAGCTCTTAAGAGCAGGGCCAAACTGTCTTCTTGGAAAAATCACAGCACACACTCTGAGAGGCTTCTTAATCTCATAAAATGATGGCTTAACCCCACCTTCCACTTGGTGAGCTGTCAGGTTAATCAGCAACACAAAACATCTGCCTAACGTCAAGCTTCCAGCCAGAGAAAATAACTGAGCTATCTGGTGTCAGGGAAGCCTGCCCATGGGATTCAAGGTCAACTTCACAAGACAAGTGGAAACAAATCAAAACTGGGTGTGTTAAAAAGATCCCAGTGGCTGGTCCCATCAGTAAAAGAAAACCTTGTTAAGTGGAGGCTGTGGGCAGCCAAGGCTGCAGAAACATAGCTCGAGATCATCTTCCTTTAACTCCTGAGTCCAGCCAAACCATAAGATTAATCGTATTCATTATGATTATCTTATTAAAAATATTTAAGATAGCCGTTTGGGCCCATGGTGGTGGAGCTGTCTTTCCTTAATCTACCATCATGGCTATGCCGTGAGCTTATGGGAAAGAGCCATTAGTAAACAGACTCTTCCATCCACTGCAGGGATGGAGTAGGCCAGCTGTCTGCATTCTACACTACCCACTTTCAAATCACACAGAAGGTATCTCACACCTGCTCATTCTAGCAATTACCACAGAGATCCCATGACTCCCGTAAGTGGACATGGGCTGCCATTTGCTTCGGTTGCCAGAACTTACTTCTGCACTTTGTGTCCTGACCTTGCCCTTGAATGCAACCTGTTTCCCTACCCTTACTCTCTGTCCCCAACCTTCTCTGTGAGGTCTTCTATTAGTTTGAACCTTCTGTATCATGCCTTGCTTAAGCATTCTCTGATTCTTTCTGGGTAGAGATGGAATGTCAATATAAAATGGAAATCATTTTATAAGCAAACACAAAGCCACAACTTCTTAGCATGGCAAGGGACCTCAGGAATGGATTACCTCATCCCACCCACCCACCCCCCATTTTAAAGATGAAAAAACTGAGGCCAAGCAAGATTAAGAAATCCAGCCAAGTCCAAGGTCTCATAGACAGGATGGTACAGCCAGGACTAAAAGGAGCCTGGACTCATGGAAGCCATCCCTCCCCATGCAGCTCTCTTCTATTCCTGAATTCAGAGTGCAGTTCCAGCTCTGGAGTTTCATCCCGGACTCCTGACCTTGCCATTACCCCAGAGAATCCTTGAACCATCTTCAGAACTAAGCACTGCCTCCTGCCAAGCGCCAACCTCTCAATTGTAGCCAGATTTTTTTACTTGATTTGCCAGGCCAGTTGCCTGAAAAATCCTTCTCTGAGCACAAGATTCATTTGTTTCTGCTATTGTCAAAAATAGAAGGCTGAAAGCGTTCTGAAACAACAGGTATAGCACAATACTGTTTCGTATAATAAAAGTGGTGTTGCTACCGGTGCAGAAAAAAAGATGGAGGGCACAAAATGTTTATAGCATTTATCATGTTATTACTAGCTGTTGAGCGAGATTAAAATTAAAATTTTGTCCTTCCGGCTTATCTGTTTTCCAATTTTTCCTCCAATAGTCATAACAACTTGCATAACTGTCTGGAAGACAAAAAATTAAGTAAAAGCACTCTAATTTATTAAATATAATCTTCTAATGAATTAACTATAATATAAATATTCAGCTACCCCAGTCAGAAGTGCAATGGTACAAGTCCCCAAGGTCATTCCCAGGCTGGGGTGCAGCTCTGCAGGATTTTTATTGGGAGACTGCCTCCCATCAGGCTCTGACCCTTGTGGGGCTTGTTTCTGGTCCATTATAAGCAAACACATAACTTCTGCAGAAAAAGGAGAGGAGGGGCTTATTTTTCAACGTGAATTAGCCAGATTGAAGCACTTAACTTCCAATTTTCCATTTTAAATGGCCTTCCTATCCAGAACAGGCAAACAACCTTCCATTTATAGGCTGTGTGGTTTCTGTTAAAGACAAAACTTTCTGCCTGTAGCCACCACATCAAACAATCAAAATT
>NC_048223.1:43552731-43591350 GCF_002007445.2 Ailuropoda melanoleuca
CGGGTTGTGGGCTTCTTGATTTTTCAGCCTGCCTTCTGGGGGAGGTGCCTGCTGGCCGGTACTCAGAAAACCCTGTTTGGATAGAATCTCCGTGTCCCCTGCGAGGGGGGATGGGGATGGGCACCCTATGCCCTGGTATTTCCAGGCTTTTGTTCTCTGGCGGCTTTCCCTGGTGGTCTGCTGTGCCTCTTCTGAGAGTCAGAGCAGTAGCGGCCGAAATTCAGCCTCTGTCATAGAACGGAGGGATTGCGGCCCGTTCTCCACTGATGTTCTGGCCACTTTAACTCTGTTTCTGTTGGTGCTGCTCAACCCTGCAGCATCCCAGGCTGTGCGCCCCAGACCCAGCGTCCCAGCCCTCACTTCCAGGGCCGGCGCATCTCTGTCCTTTGTGTTTCCAACCCCGCCAGCTGCCAGCCGCCAGCCGCCCCGCGCGGGCTCCCGGAGCTCCCGGTCTCAGTCTGGTGTCTCGTGGGTGCTGACCGCGAGTCCGCCTGCTCCCCTGTGCAGGTGGCCCTCCAGCCGCCAGCCGCCGGCCGCCCCACGCATGCTCCTGGAGCTCCCAGTCTCAGCCTGAATCCAGTGAGCACAGCAGAGCTCCGGAGCTCCGTGAGATGCTTGATGGCGCATGCTCCGGCTCACGGACTCAGTCTGCTGTCTCAAGCATGCGGGTCTGCGGTCCGTCCGCTCCCCCATGCAGGTGGTTACCGCTTCCCAGCGCCCTGACACGGCGGCTCCCTCCCCCTTCTGTTTATCTTCCGATATCTGTGCGCGGTTTCATGGCTCCCTGCTTCGTACCTGATACTCAGCGCTGGAGATGTTCATTTGTAGAGATCCAGATGTATCTTCCTGTGTCTCAGGCTGATTCCGTGGATGTTCCTGCGTCTGGTACCTATCCAGCTCAACTCAGGGGACCGGCTGAAAAAGGGGTCCCCTACTCCTCCGCCATCTTAACTCCCCTTCAAACTCAAGTTCTAAGCACCACTTTGAGTTACTCATCTCTGGGTACTCTTGGGTGTCTATGTGATGCTCATGCTATAAACTTATGTTTGTTTTTCTCTTGAGAATCTGTCTTTGGCCAGCCAAATTTATAGGGCCCCGCACCAAGAACTTGAGATGCATAGAAGAAAATATTGTTTCCTCCCCAACACAACCAACAGGTACATTCAGACTGGAGGTGGGGAGCTAGGATGTTGAGGAATCTGGATCTTCGAACGGAACTGTAGGGCTCCTGAACAGATAAAATGGAAAGAAAGTGGGCTCAGCTTTGCCCCTCTAGGGAAAAGGACTGTTTTTGGCAGTCTAGTCTCAGCTATGTTTGGGCCAGAGCACCTCCTCCCCTAATGAGAGACGGTTGTGAGGCCAGTCAGGCCACCTTGTAACAGTCTGGTTCTCTATTATTAGAAGACCATTTTAAATATTCATTTACTAAGAAGTGATGGATATCGATCCAGGTTCAGTTACTTTTTGTAGTGAGCTATTCTGTATTACTGGAGATAGATTACCTTTAAAGTTCTTTCAAACAGGTATTTCAGACTGTCGATAGCTAGTTCTCTGCCTTGGAAACAGACAGAAGATGTCTTGTGTGTGCAATGAAATGCTGCGGGAGTTAGAAGAAAGACCGGTGATGGGTAGTAAGGAGGGCACGTGTTGCATGGTGCATTGGGTGTTATACGCAACTAATGACTCATTGGACTTTACATCGGAAACCAGGGATGTACTGTATGGTGACTAACATAATAGAATAAAAAATCATTAAAAAAATAAAGAAGAAGAAATTGGGTGCGGAAAACAGGCCCTCGTGGTCTGCTTCTGCTTCTTGAGTGTCTCATTGATCATAAAGGTTCAATAAATGTTGTTGAGTCAGTGACTTGGAAGCCCTGCCAGCCCTTGAGACCGCACAAGCCAAGGGTAAAGACTGCCTGGGACTCTAGCAACACCACTGTCTGATCTGTGAGAGTCAATCAAGTATTTGCAAATGAACACAGACCTGTCTTTTCAGGAAACGGGAGGCGAACATTAAGCGCATTATTTTTGAGAGGTCAGTAATTGTAAACCTCAGTAGAATTAAGACCACCAGCTAGAATGATATTGTGGAATTGGGGTATGTAACAGATATTCATAGCATCATTAATGTATTGTAACACATTGATGTTAAAAAGAAATCTATGGGGCACCTGGGCGGCTCAGTCAGTTAAGGGTCTGCCTTCAGCTCAGGTCATGATCTCAGGGTCCTGGATCCAGCTGTGTCAGGCTCCCTGCTCAGGGGGAGTTTACTTATCCCTCTGCCTCTGCAGCTCCCCCTGCTTATGCTCTCTTTGTCTCTCTCTCTCAGATAAATAAACAAAATCTTAAAAAAAAATCTATGAGACCAGAGTGATATGAAAAGGAAATAAAGTGGGGGTGGGGAGAAAGGAAGCTCTTCTCTGCAGAATACCAAATAAATGTAGAAGTCAAAGGCTGTAAGTATCACCCCACAGATTACCTTAAAAGTTACAAAAAAAGAGAAGGCACTTTACAGTGGAAAAATCTTCATGAAGCGATCCAACCTAGCATTACCAGTAAGGGGACTAAATGATACTATGTGCTTTCTGAGTCAATGCACTGAGAAGGACATGGCTTCACTTATGGGAATATAATATTATATACTAAATACCATGCTAATATAGTAAAGATACCTAAGACCCAGCTTTCAGAGATGCAGATGACAGCCCAGGCAGCTTCCCAGACTTGCTGATGAGAACTCGCTACAGGGCTTGTTACAAGCACATTCCCCAAGCCCCACATCCAGAAGTCCAACTGCCTGACTTTTAAGATATTTTGTGTGTGTGTGCAAATGTGGGATCTCCGCCCCACACGACCTTCCTAACCCAGCGCCCAGGGCCCTGTCCCAGTAGGGATGCCATTAATACACTGCTGGGGTCCCCCAGTGTGTGCCGGAGGTGCTGGTGCTTTCAGGAGTGGTCGAGTAGGACACTGTCACATGCTTAGCTGGGCCTGAGGTCTCCTGTTTTTTAATGTTTTTAACATACAGTGTTATATTAGTTTCAGGTGTATAAGATAGTGATTCAACACTTCCATGCATTACACCGTGCTCACCATAAGTGTACTCTTCATTTTCTTCACCTATTTCACCCATCCTCCCGCCTGACTCTCCTCTGGGCAACCGCCAGTTTGTTTTCTGTATTTAAGAGTTTTTTGTCTTGTTTTTTATTTTGTTTAATAAATTCCACATATGAGTGAAATCATATGGTATTTGTCTTTCTCTGTCTTATTTCACTTAGCATTAGACTTTCTAGATCTTTCCATGTTGTTGCAAAATGGCAAATTTTCATTCTTTTTTATTTGCTGAGTAATATTCCATTGTGTGTGTATATATCTCAGATATATAGATATATCACATCTTTTTTCATTCATCAGTTGATGGACACTTGGGTTGCTTCCATAAATTCTTCTGTAAATAATGCTGCAATAAATATAGGGGTGCATGTATCTTTTCAAATTACTGTTTTTGTATTCTTTGGGTAAATACTCAGTAGAGAATTACTAGAGCACATGGTAGTTCTATTCTTAATTTTTTGAGGAACCGCCATACTGTTTTCCAGAATGGCTGCATCAGTTTGCATTCCCACCAACAGTGCAAGAGGGATCCCCTTTCTCTACATCCTCGCCAATACCTGTTGTTTCTTGTGTTGTTGACTTCAGCCATTCTGACTGGTGTGAGGTGATATTTCACTGTGACTTTGATTTGCATTTTTCTGATGATCAGTGATGTTGACCATCTTTTCATCTGTCTGTTGGCCATCTGTATGTCTTCTCTGGAGAAATGTCTGTTCATGTTATCTGATCATTTTTTAATTGGATTATTTGTTTTTGGAGTGTTGAGTTGAATTAGTTCTTCGTAGATTTTGGATGCTAACCCTTTATCAGATAGGTAATTTGCAAATATCTTCTCCCATTCTATAGGCTGCCTTTTAGTTTTGCAGAAGCTTTTTATTTTGATGTAGTCCCCATAGTTTAATTTTGCTTTTCTTTTTCCTTGCCTCAGGAGACATATCTAGAAAAATGTTGCAGCTGATGTCAGAGACGTAACAGTCTGTGCTCTCTTCTAGAATTTTTATGGTTTCAAGCCTTATGTGTAGGTCTTTAATCCAGTTCTGGGTTTTTTGTTTTTTTCAAGTAGGCGCCCAGCATAGAGCCCAACACAGGGTTTGAACTCACGACGCTGAGATCAAGACCCAAGCTGAGATCAAGAATTGGACGTTCAACTGACTGAGCCATCCAGGCACCCTGGTCTTTAATCCATTTTAAATTTAGTTTTGTGTGTGGCGTAAGAAAAGAATTTCACTCTTTTGCATGTAGCTGTCTAGTCCTAAGGTCTGCTACTTCTTAAGTGATTGTGAGATAGGGTCTAAAGCCAGCAAGAGTCAGTTTGGTAGGTCCCCCTTACTCAGGGGCCCCTCCCCATGGAAGGGAGGGTGGCACAGACGGGGGTTGGTGAGGGACAGGGTGGTGAACATGCTAACGAGAAGAAGCTGGTTACGCTCCGGGGCCATTGCCCTGCCGTCCTGCAAGCCAGAAACATTCCCCCACTTTGATGGGGTTGAACGGGACAAGCCCTTGCAGTTTTTAAGATTAGCCTGGAAGTGAGGACTAGATGGGCTTTTTGCTGCACCGGAGTAAGCTGGGGGACCACACTTTCACCTATGGGGCCAGGGTAAGAGGGCCAGGCATGAGGAGAGCAAGTCTGATGTGCACATCTGCACCCCCAAGTCTTGCTCATTCAGGGTCAGACCCCCAGGAGGAAATCAGTCCTTGGAGGATCAGGGTCTCCAGTATCACTCCTGTCCTTTAGCATGGACCTCCTGGCATTGCATGGAGAGGAAGATTCCAATCCACAGGCAGCCTGGTTGCCGCACTGCCTGTCTCTCCAGAGAATATGTTAAGCTCACATGAGGAAGTCTGTCTCAGCACAGCCTGAATTAACGTAAAATGAGGGATTAGAACCACCTGTGGAAGTCACCCTGGAAAACAAGTGTCTTTGTGAAGCCACGTGCTGCCCATGGGGGAGGCTGTGGAGGAGCCAGACTCCAGGTGGGGCTGAGCCAGGCCGGCGCCCCTCAGGCTGCACAAGGAGGCGCCTGGTGGGCTGCACCTGCTCCCCTGGCCCGGGAGCTCCCCAAAGACTCTGGCACTCCTAACACCTGCCGTGCACAGCTCAGGCCACGCACCTGGTCCGCATGCGCGGAAGACACAGAGGGGGCCGGGAGGAGACGGGGGTCCGGCCAAAGGGGAATTTTAGGATGCTTTCTGTGGGAGGAGCTGTGTAAAAAATCCCATAAAAGGATAAGGGTAAAGGGCTTCACTATTCGTTCCGTAAGGCTCCTTGAGTCCGAGCTCCACACTGTCAGGGGGAGGCACGCCCCCGGGAGGCCCGCCTCACCTGCATTACAGTTATAGCGGGCCCCTCAGGTGGTGCTTCCCAGAATACACACAAGAATGTCAGAAGGCAGGTTCTGGGGACGCCTGGGTGGCTCAGTCAGTTAAGCATTTGACTCTTGACATCAGCTCAGGTCTTGATCTCAGGGTTGTAAGTTCAAGCCCCGCCATGAAGCCTACTTAAAAAAAATAAATAAAAGGCAAGTTCTGATTCAGCCAGTGTGGGATGTGGCTGCAGTTTGCATTTCAAACAGGCCCCGTGTTCTGGGAGCACACCATAGGAGGCAAGGCCTTAAGGCATAAGCCCAGCTCAGAGTTTTTAATGATAGAAATGACTAGAAAGGGGGTTTTGAAGGTTCACAATTTCCCACACTCTGCCACGTCCTGAGCAGGGAGGGCAGACGGGCATTTCCTCAAGGTGTCTGGGCTGGATGGAAGTGTCCCTCCAGTACATTCAGCTATCTCTTCTGACTTGGAATTTCCAGACTGTGCTGTGACTCTGAGTGAGCTTACCTGGGGCTGTTAGGGACAACCAGTGCCTTTTGGGGGACCAGGTATGCCACACCATAAATACATCAAATTGCTCCTTCCTCCCTCCCTCTCTCCCTCCCTCCCTTCCTTCCTTCCTTCCTCCCTCCCTTCCTTCCTTTCTTCCTTCCTTTCTCCCTCTCTCCCTCCTTCCCTTCCTTCCTTCCGCCCCCCCCACTCCATTCCTTCTTTTACTCACGACCCTGAGACCAAGATCTGAGCTGAAATCAAGAGTCAGACGCTTAACCAACTGAGCCACCCAGCCACCCCCATCAAATTGTTTCTTAACTGGCATCTCCTGCAACTTACTACATGACCATTTTCTGCCATCTCCTTACCCCTGGATGAATGAATTAGCTGAGTTTTTCAATGTGTGGAGCTTAGGATGAGGTGTGGCTTGTGGAAATCACTCTTGGTGACATCTCTTCTTCCCTCCATGCCACGGGACTGTCTCAGCACCCTTCCACTCTTGCTCCTCCTCCTTCTCAAAGCCAGGGTCACCTGGTTCCTACCTGCAGACCCTGGGCTTGAGGACCCCTTGCTCACTCTTACAAGCAACTCAGGTCCACACCCATTTACATCACCGCTGGTGTTCCTCAAGGCCATATCAAGTCCCTGGCTTTGGCCCTGCTCCCACTGGCCCTGATCTCATCTTGGCCTCTGTAGTTTCTATATCAACAAGAACACTTACAGGTTGGTACTTTGAAAAACTGGTAGTATTCCTTTTTTTTTTTTTTGAAGTTTATTTATTTATGTAATCTCTACACCCCACGTGGGGCTTGAACTCATGACCCCGAGTTCAAGAGTCACATTGCTCTTCCGACCGAGCCATCCAGGTGTCCTGGTAGTATTCCTGAAAGTTAAACAAACACCTGCCTGGGAACCAGCTATTCTAGCCCAAAGAAAATACCCAACAGAAATGAATGCTTATGCCGACCACAAAAATGTTTTTAACAGCCCTATTCAATACAGTCCAAACTGTAAACCATGCAAATGTCCATTAACACTGGAGTGGATAAACACGTTGTGGCATATTCCCACAGCGGAATAGTCTGCATGTGAGAAGGGTCAGCCACACCCAGGAATGGGGCCGATAATGCTGGGTGAGAGCACTGGTACTAGAGCACATCCAGAAGGCTTCCATTTACGTGATGTTCTAGGACGGGCTCTAGGACATCAGCCCAAAGAACGGTGGTTGAATTTGAGGGGCGGATACCACTGGGGATAACGTGAGTCTGTGCGGTCTGGAAAACTATTGCAGTGTGGCGTGAACACGTGTAAAAGTTCACTGTGTGCACAGTAGGAGCCAGCCCCATGTGGGGAGCATCTGTGGGCATGGTGGACACCACAGAGCTGCGGCAGAGCCTGGGCGCTTCCCACTCTGGAGCCCCTGGCCTTCCACCATCTTCCTCCCCAACTTATCCTGTTTCCTCCCTCCACAGCCAACAGGGTTCCCGATCCTTTTTTAGGCCAGTGGCTTTCTGCCTAGTTCCAGATCAGGTGCCAACAACTCGAAGGGCTGGTGGGCATCTTCTCCCCCAAGTTGCCAAGGACTATCTCTGGAACTGGTCCTCCAAGAGGAAGTCCGGGGCCTCTAGCCTCTTTGTTCTTTGTGGGTCTAGACTCCCCTCACCCATCCTCAGTTGCTCTTTAAGTCCTCCTGCTGGGATTCCTGCTGTAGTTTCCTAATGGGTTCCTTTCCTCCCAGACATTCCCCAGAATGGTCCTACACAGGCTGCAGAATTAGACACTCCATCAGGGGAAGGCTGAGCCCAGCACTGCTCTTACAAACCCCAACCCCAACGGGGTAAGCTCTGTAAGCCAGTCTCAGCCCCTCCCTGGCAGGCCTCTAGGCAGACGTGGGGCTGGCCCAGAGGGGAACCTGATGTGCAGGCAGGTGATGGGGGGCACCTGACTGTAGTGGGCGGGCATTCTGACATGTCTGATTCCAAAAGAACCAGGTAGGGGTAGGAGTGTCGGAACTGAGGTGAGTGTGGGGAGGAGCCCCAGAATTGTGGAGCTTGGGGCTGCCTGTGCTGCTGTGAGGGGCTGTGAAGGACACACAGCCAGGCTTTACAGGTCTTCCCATCCTGGTTCTTGCTCCACTGCCCCTTTCAGACTTTCCCTGAGCGGGAGGCATCCCAGCTTCTCACCCTAATGGAGTCCCTTCCTGGAGGAGTGGTTTGTCGCCACTCTACCCCCTGGGTACCGGGCCCTGGGTGAAGCTCCTGCCTGGCATAGGGATCCATCTGAGCCGGCCTGCCTCTGCTTACCTAGGGCAGGGGCAGCAAACTGCCGTCCTCAGCCCTTATATGGCCCTCAAGCTAGGAATACGTTTTACATTTTTAAGTGATTGAAAAAAAATCAAAAGAATAGTAATTCTTGATATATGAAAATTACATGAAATTCAAGTTTCAACATGTGTAAATCAAATTTGGCCGTAACGCAGCTGCAGTCATTCTTTTACATTTCGTCTAAGGCCACTTTCACACTTCCACAGCGGAGCTGAGCAAACAGGACAGAGACCACATGCCTGCAGAGCCTAAAGTATTTACTATCTGCCCTTAACGGAAGGAGTTTGCTGCCCCTGACCTGGAGTGTGTCCCCAGGACTGCCTCACACTTGTGGGCTCCACGAATGTACTGAATAAAGTAGTTCCCAGTGGATCTGTGTGCAACATGACAGCTAAGGTGGACTGGAGGGTGGAAGAGGTGGCTGGCCCAGGCAGGACTTTTGAAGCTTCTGTAAAGTTCATTACATCACATTAGGGAAATGCATGGTCAAACCACAGTAGGGTACCGGAACTCACCTGCTAGAATGGTTGTCATTAAAATGACCAGTGAAAGTTCTAAGTGTGGGTGAGGATGTGGAGCACTGCTAGTGGGAGTGTAAATAGTAATTCACGCTGGAGAAAGGTTTGGCAGGTTCTTATAAAATAGTTAAACATACACTTACCATATGACACAGCCATTCTACTTGTAGGTTCAGGCATACCTCGAAGATAGTATAGGTTTGGTTCTAGACCACAATAAGGCGAATACTGCAATAAAGCAAGTCAAATGAATTGTTTGGTTTCCCAGTGCATATGAAAGTTATGCTTGGGGACCTGGGTGGCTCAGTCGGTTAAGCGTCTGCCTTCAGCTCAGGTCATGATCCCGGGGTCCTGGGATCAAGGCCTGCATGGGGCTCCCTGCTCAGCAGGGAGTCTGCTTCTCCCTCTGCCCCTTCCCTGCTTGTGTTCTCTCTCTCAAATACAATCTTATATATATAAAAAAAAAGGTATGGTTACAGGGCGCCTGGGTGGCACAGTCAGTTAAGCGTCCAGCTCTTGTTTTCCACTCAGGTCGGGATCTCACAGTTGTAAGATCGAGCCCCGCCCTGGGCTCCGGGCTCTGTGTCGAGTCTGCTTGAGATTCTCCTTCTCCCTCTGCCTTTCCTGCTTGTGCATACTCTCTCTCTCAAATAAACGAATAAATCTTTTTTTAAACAGTTACACTTACACTATACTGTAGTCTTTTAAGTGTGCAATAGTATTATATCTAAAAAATGTATGTCCCTTAATTAAAATATCAGAGCCATCACTGGAGCTGTCAGTGAGTCAGAAACACTGAACACAGACCACCACAACAAATTTAATAACAATGAAAAAAGTTTGAATTACTGCAAGAATTACCAAAATGTGATGTAGAGACACAAAGTGAGCAAATGCTGTTGGAAAAATGGTACCAACAGATTTGCTTGATGGAGGAGTGTCACAAACCTTCAATTTGTAAACAAAACAAAACAAAAACAAAAACACATTATTCATGAAGTACAATAAAGTTTGCTTTGCACAATAAAATGAGGTACGCTTGGATTCATCCAAGAGAAATAAAAACATGTCCACCAAACAACTTGAGCAAGAATGTCCACAGAAGTCTTATTGTTAAAGCCCCAAGCTGGAAACAGCGCAGGTGACTGTCAACAGGAAGAGGAGGAAACCAGTGGAGTATATGCAAATGATGGACTCCTACTCAATAAAGAGGAATAAACTGCTGATCCACACGTTGATATGGGTGAATCTCACAAACACGCTGAACCAAAAGCCAGACACAAAAGAGGACGTACTGTTGGATTCCATTTATATGAAGTTCCAGAGCTGGCAAAAGTACTGTGCTGTGATGGAAATCAGAACCGTGGATGCCAGGGGCCGAGGGTAAGGGATTGTCTCGGGACTTTCTGGGCTGACAGAACAGGGGTATGGGCCACATGAGTGTATTTGCCCAAATTGTTTGAACTGTCTGTTTAGGATCTGTATATCCTACCATATAAAAATACTTCAACAAAAATATTCTTTAAACATTTCACTAGGTCAGGAGTAAAAGCTAAAAGGATCTTCAGTTCCAAACATAGCTTCCATCACACAGGCAGCCTTTTACAAATCCAGACCTGTAGGAAGCAGCACAAATTCCTTCTAAGATTCATTTTGTGCAGAGAATGAATTCCAGCTGAAGCTTTGAGCCAACCGCGAAGACTCCACGCAAGAGGGAAGTGAAGGAAGTCTTCTTGCAGAAAACCTATTTGCTGACAGTTTAACCTCACTGTTTGGCTTGGGCGGGCCAGGCACACCCGTTGAATAAACAAGAGGATTACTGGCTCCAGGAGGACATTTGGAGGGTGGGGAGGGAAGGTCAGTGTCCCTCTTCTCAGGAGTTTTCAATTCTCCTGCTTTCGTTCAGACAACCTTTCATTATTCAGTAGGCAATTGACAGCCCCTCCCCAGGAGCCCAGAACTTGCAGGACTCAGGGGTTCAAGAGGAAGCAGTTGCCCTGATCCCTCCCCAGGGAGGGGATTTTCTCCTAGCCCACAGGTTCAAGGGGTGTCCATGATGAGACTGGAAAAAATCTAAGGGTTGCCTTTCCATTTTGATTCCCTTTGCTCTGCAGTTTGGTTTGATGTAGCCCCACTTGTTTAGTTTGCTTTTTTTGCCTTTGCTTTTGGAATCAGATCTGAAAGATCATGGCCAAGGCTGATGCCAAGGAGCTGACCACCTAGTTTTCTACTGGGAGTTTTATGGTCTCAGGTCTTCTGTTCAAGTCTTTAACCCATTTTGAGTTCATTTTTGTGTATGGTGAAATCAAGTGGTCCACTTTCGTTCTTTTGCAGGTGGCTGTCCTGTTTTCCCAACACCATTTATTGAAGAGACTGTCCTTTCTCCACTGTATATTCTTGTCTCCTTTGTCATAGATTAATTGACCATATAATTGTGGGTTTATTTCTGGGCTCTCTATCCTGTTCCATTGATCTTTGTGTCTGTTTTTGTGTCAGTACCATATCACGTGGGAAACAAAGGCAAAAGAAAGAATTAAATTTCCTTTCTACTTACAGCCCATAGACAAATCCTTGAAACAGGTGGAGAGCCTTCCTCTGGGAGCTCAGCTGCCTTGATGTTGATGCTAACGGCAAAAGGCAATCTTAGCCCGACCCCCCAGGATCCTATAAGTCTACTTTAACATATAAATTCCTTCGGAAACCTCCTTTATTTCTACACACACCCCCCCCCACCCCCACCAAGATACATTTTAGCAATCATCCTCCAAACATATGGCCCACTGATACCATCTGAAGGGTCTCATGACTGAGGGTTTACTAAACAATAATAAATGACATTTTCCTAACAATAGCTAGCCCCTTCAGGATCCTGGAAAGCTTGTTTCCAAAATACCTTGGAGGCTTGTGCTATCCCTAACGCCCTCCCAACTTGAAAGCATATAATCAGCCACTCCTCATGACCCAAGTGTAGCCCTTTCTGCCCATGGGTCCTGTCCTTGTGCTTTAATAAACCACCTTTCTGCACAGAAGATGTCTCAAGAATTCTTTCTTGGCTGTTGGCTCCAAACCCCACCACTTCAAAACACATGACACACTGTTTTGATTACTACAGCTTTACAACACAGTTTGGAATCAGGGCTTTGTTCTCTAACTTCCTTCTTCTTTCCCAAGATTGCTTTGGTTGTTTGGTTGTTTTATGTTTCTATACAAATTGGGATTGTTTTTTCTGTGAGGAATTTTGATAGGCATTGCATTGAATCTGTACATTGATTTGGATAGTATGGACATTTTAACAATATTAATTCTTCTAATCCATAAACATGGAATATCTTTTCATTTTTTGTTTTCTTTGATTTTTTTCATCAGTGTCTTATAGTTTTCTGTGTACAGGTCTTTCAAAAGCTTTTGCACAGCAAAGGAAATCATCAACCACACAAAAAGGCATCCTACTGAATGGGAGAAAATATTTGCAAATCATATCTGATAAGGGGTTAATATCCAAAATGTATAAAGAAATCATACAACTCAATAGCAAAAAAGACAGATAATCTAATTTAAAAATGCGCAGAGGATCTGAATTGACAGTTTCCCAAAGACATCCAGACGGCCAACAGACACATGAAAAGGTGCTCAACATCACTCATCATCATGAAAATGCAAATCAAAACCACAAGGAGACATCACCTCACACCTGTCAGAATGGCTATTATCAAAAAGGAAAGAAATAATGAGTTTCAGAGAGAATGTGGAGAGAAAGGAACCCTTGTGCCCCGTTGGTGGGAATGCAAACTGGTGCAGCCACTGTGGAAAACAGTATGGAGCTTCCTCAAAAAGTTAAAAATAGAGCTACCAGATGATCCAGCAATTCTACTTCTAGGTATTTACTGAATAAAACCGAGACACTAACTCAAAAAGCTATATGTGCCCTCATATTCACTGTAGCATTATTTACAATAAGCAAGATAGGGCAACATCCTAAGTGTTCATCAATGGCTGAATGGATAAAGAAGATGTGGTGTGTGTGGTGTATGTGTCTGTGTGTTTATCTTATAGTGGAATATTATTTAGCCATAAAAAGAGTGGACTCTTGCCATTGTGACAATGTGGATGGACCTTGAGGGCATTATGCTAAGTGAAATAAGTCAGAGAAAGACAAATACCATATGGTCTCATTTATATGTAGAATCTAAAAAAACAGAACAAAACAAACAAAACAAAGAAGCCCAAGCCCACAAATACAGAGAACTGATACACGGTGGGCAGGGGCAGGGGCCCGGGGGTGGGCAAAATGGAAAAGGATGGTAAAAAATTACAAAATAATCAAGTTCTGGGGATGTCACGTACAACATGGTGACTATAGTTAATAATACTGTATTGTTTATTTGAAATTTGCTGAGGGAATAAATCTTAATAGTCCTCATCACAAGAAAAAAATGTATAAAAAAATATTTCTGGGGTGTCTGAGTGGCTTGGTCCATCGTGATCCCAGGGTCCTGGGATTGAGCCCTGTGTCGGGCTCCCTGCTCAGCAGGCGGTCTGCTTCTCCCTCTCCCCCTGCTCATGCTCTCTCTCTCATTGACTCTCTCTCTTTCAAATAGATTTATGACATCTTAAAAAAAAGAAAAGAAAAATATTTCTAACTATGTATGGTGACAGATCATAACCAGACTTAGTATGGGGATCATCTTGCAATGTGTACAAATATGAAATCATTATGTTGCACATCGGAAACTCACATAATGTTACATGTCAGTTATACCCACTTAAGGGAAACCTGCTGTTTTAGGCTTTTGCCCTTTTGGAGTTCCCATCCTCATTTTTTTATATTACTTAATTATTAGAGAGGGAGAGAGATGGGTGGGGAGGGGCAGAGGGAAAGAGAGAATCCCAAGCAGATTACACACACACCCAGCATGGAGCCTGACGCAGAGCTCCATCTCACAACCCTGAGACCATGACCTGATCTGAAATTATGAGTTGGATGCTCAACTGACTGAGTCACTCAGCTGCCCCTCCAGTCCTCATTTCTTAAAGTGCTGTATTAAGATATAATTTATACACCATAAAGTCATCCATTTAAAGTGCATGATTCAACGGTCTTTAGTATATCTGCAGATGTGCACAGCCATCAAGATAATCTGTTTAGAACCTTCCTATCACCCCCCAAAACCCTGTGCCCAGACCACTCAGTAGCTACTCCCGATTCTCTCCCCCTCACCCAGCTCCAGGCAACCACCAATCTGCTTGCTGTACTGTGCAGTTGCCTGTTCTGGACACTGTCTGTGAGCAGAATCATGGGATGTGCGATCTCTGTGTCTGGCTTCTTTCACTGACTAGCCTAATGTTTTCAAGGTTCATCCACGATGCAGCAGATGTCAGTACTTCATTCACTTTTATTGGCAAATAATGAACGTTATTTGTGGATGGAGAGTCCTTAAAATCTCTTCATCCCCAGCAAACTGAAAACCCTGGTTTATATTCCCACTTCTTCTGCTTTAGGACAAGCCCTGTAGCCCCCTGAACTTCAGCATTTTTACTTGCAAAACCATCTGATCCTCAGCTGACCTCCGGACGGACCTGGGAAACCGCGAAGCTGGTTTTCTCTGAGCACCCCACACCTGGAAGTGGTTTGGAGCCATCCCACTGCCCTGTGTTCCACACCATAAAATGCGGCTCTGGCGCTCTTCTGACCTTGAGAGGCTTCTCCATGCAGGATGCCATATAGGGGATGTCTGCTCTGCGCTACATAAATCTGGAGGCAGACACGCAGATTACAGAGCTGCCCTTAAGCTCTTAAGCGGAAACCTCTACCCACCAGTCAATAACACAGAAAAGTAGGAATCGGGCTGTCAAAATGATAAAGGGGCAGTTATGCCCAGAGTTAGTTTTAATTTCTCTTGACGGTATAACTACTTTTCTAATTACAAAATACATTATTACCATGATAACGGATTCTTTCACAGAGACCTGCTTTTGATAAACAGCTTTGTGTAAGGCCTTTTAACACCTTTGACTTTGGATGCAATGCGGCACCCTGGTTTGGGGCTTGGAAGCCTCCAGATCCGGGTCTGAGTGGGGCCGTTCACTCCTCCCTCACTGACCTTGAGCTCCTCATCAGAACTTGCTCTGTGGGCTGCCACAACGATGAAATCACCTGGGCCTGAGGCATAGTGAGCCTCCATAACAAAGCCACTGTCATTACGTCAACTCAAAATTCAAGTATGCTTACCTGGTCATGACGTTCAAGGTCATTCTCAAGGTGAATCCAAACATCTTGAAGAGGTTTTGCAGGTGCCTGATTCCGATCTCTTCTCTGGGCAGGAAGCCCTTCTTGAGCACCCTTGAGGGCTGACAGGGCAGGGATACACACGACTGAGACCCTGTCTTTTAGGACATCTTTCCTTATTAGAAACCTGAAAACACTTCCCTGTAACTTGTGCCCAAGTGTCTGAGCTCTGGCCTCTGCAGCAACACAGGCAAGGCCAGGGTCTCACAACCCTCATAATTCTGAAGATGCTGTCAGAGTCCCATCCACCCTAAAGCCTCTCTTTCCAGGACAGCGCATGTGACTTGTAATAGGAAACAAGATTTGGCCTCCATTCCGGCTCCTGGCTCACAGCTCCCCAAACCCTTGGGATTTCTTGAGCATGAAGGGCAATGGGAGTATCTTTTATTACAATACTTGGGTCTTTTTTTTTTTTATAATTAATTTTATTTTATTATATTATGTTAATCACCATACAGTACATCCCCTGATTCTGATGTTAAAGTTTGATGCTTCATTAGTTGCGTATAACACCCAGTGCACCATGCAATACGTGCCCTCCTTACTACCCACCACCAGTCCATCCCCTTCCCCCACCCCCTCCCCTCTGAAGTCCCCAGTTTGTTTCCCATAGTCCATAGTCTCTCATGTTTCATTCCCCCCTCTGATTACCCCCCTTTTCTTTATCCCTTTCTTCCCCTACCGATCCTCCTAGTTCTTATGTTCCATAGATGAGAGAAATCATATGATAATTGTCTTTCTCTGCTTGACTTATTTCACTTAGCATTATCTCCTCCAGTGCCGTCCATGTTGCAGCAAATGTTGAGAATTCGTTCTTTCTGATAGCTGAGTAATATTCCATTGTATATATGGACCACAGCTTCTTAATCCAGTCATCTGTTGAAGGGCATCTCGGCTCCTTCCATGATTTGGCTATTGTGGACAATGCAGCTATGAACATTGGGGTGCATATGGCCCTTCTCTTTACTACGTCTGTATCTTTGGGGTAAACACCCAGTAGTGCAATGGCTGGGTCATAGGGTAGTTCAATTTTTAACTTTTTAAGGGACCTCCACACTGTTTTCCAGAGTGGCTGTACCAACTTGCATTCCCACCAACAATGTAGGAGGGATCCCCTTTCTCCACATCCTCTCCAACAATTGTTGTTTCTTGCCTTGTCTATCTTTGCCATTCTAACTGGCGTAAGGTGGTATCTCAGTGTGGTTTTGATTTGAATTTCCCTGATGGCTAATGATTTTGAACATTTTTTCATGTGTCTGTTAGCCATTTGTATGTCTTCATTGGAAAAGTGTCTGTTCATATCTTCTGCCCATTTTATGATTTGTTTATTTGTTTCTCGTGTATTGAGTTTGAGAAGTTCTTTGTAGATCTTGGATACCAGTCCTTTATCTGTGGTGTCCTTTGCAAATATATTCTCCCATTCCGTGGGCTGTCTCTTAGTTTTTTTGACTGTTTCCTTGGCTGTGCAGAAGCTCTTTATCCTGATAAAGTCCCATAAGTTCATTTTATCTTTTATTTCTCTTGCCTTTGGAGATGTGTCGTGAAAAAGGTTGCTCTGGCCGATGTCATAGAAGTTGTTGCCTATGTTCTCCTCTAGAATTTTGATGGATTCCTGTCTCACATTGAGGTCTTTCATCCATTTGGAGTTTATTTTTGTGTATGGTGTGAGAGAGTGGTCAAGTTTCATTCTTTTGCATGTAGCTGTCCAATTTTCCCAGCACCATTTATTGAAGAGACTGTCTTTTTTCCACCGGATGTTTTTTCCTGCTTTATCAAAGATTAGTTGCCCAAAGAGCCGAGGGTCCATTTCTGGGTTCTCTATTCTGTTCCATTGGTCGATGTGTCTGTTTTTGTGCCAGTACCATGCTGTCTTTGTGATCACAGCTTTGTAGTACAGCTCGAAATCCGGCATTGTGATGCCCCCAGCTTTGTTTTTCCTTTTCAACAGTTCCTTGGAGATTCGGGGCCTTTTCTGGTTCCATACAAATTTAAGGACTATTTGTTCCAGTTCTTTGAAAAATGTCCTCGGTATTTTGATCGGGATAGCATTGAAAGTGTAGATTGCTCTGGGTAGTATGGACATTTTAACTATGTTAATTCTTCCAATCCATGAGCATGGAATATTTTTCCATCTTTTTATGTCTTCCTCAATATCTTTCAAAAGTGATCTATAGTTTCTAGCATATAGGTCCTTTACGTCTCTGGTTAAGTTAATTCCAAGGTAACGCATGGTTTTTGGTGTTATTGTAAATGGGATGGATTCCCTAATTTCTCTTTCTTCAGTCTCGTTATTCGTGTATAGAAATGCAACTGATTTCTGGGCATTGATTTTGTATCCTGCCACCTTACTGAATTGTTCTATAACTTCTAATAGTTTGGGAGTGGATTCCTTTGGGTTTTCCATATAGAGTATCATGTCATCTGCAAAGAGAGACAGTTTGACTTCTTCTTTGCCGATTTGGATACCTTTGATCCCTTTTTGTCTTCTGATTGCTGTTGCAAGGACTTCTAGTACTATGTTGAATAATAGTGGCGAGAGTGGGCATCCTTGTCGTGTTCCTGATCTTAAGGGAAAGGCTTCCAGCTTTTCCCCATTGAGAATAATGCTTGCAGTAGGCTTTTCATAGATGGCTTTTATGAGATTGAGAAATGTACCCTCTATTCCTACACTCTGAAGGGTTTTAATCAGGAAAGGATGCTGTATTTTGTCAAATGCTTTTTCTGCATCAATTGAGAGGATCATATGGTTCTTGAGTCTTTTCTTGTTGATATGATGTATCACATTGATTGATTTGCGAGTGTTGAACCATGCTTGCATCCCAGGTATGAATCCCACTTGGTCATGATGGATAATCCTTTTAATGTACTGTTGGATTCTATTAGCAAGGATCTTGTTGAGGATTTTGGCATCCATATTCATTAGAGAAATCGGTCTGTAATTCTCCTTTTTGAGGGGGTCTTTGCCTGGTTTGGGGATCAAGGTAATATTAGCCTCATAGAATGAGTTTGGTAGCTTTCCTTCTGTTTCTATTTTTTGAAATAGCTTTAGGAGAATAGGTATTATTTCTTCTTTGAATGTTTGGTAGAATTCCCCAGGAAAACCGTCTGGGCCTGGAGTTTTATTATTTGGAAGGTTGTTTATCACTGACTCAATTTCTTCATAGTTAATTGGCCTATTTAAGAAATCTATTTCTTCCTGTTTCAGTCTTGGTAGTTTATAGGTTTCCAGGAAGGCCTCCATCTCTTCCAGATTGTTTAGTTTTTTGGCATATAGCTGTTGATAAAAGTTTCTAATAATCCTTGCAATTTCAATGGTGCTGGTCGTGACCTCTCCCTTTTCAGTCATAATTTTAATAATCTCAGTCCTTTCTCTTTGTTTTTGGACAAGTTTTGCCAGTGGTCTATCAATTTTATGGATTCTCTCAAAGAACCAGCTTCTAGTCCTGTTGATCTGCTCTACTGTGGTTCTGGTCTCTAATTCATTGATTTCTGCTCTAATCTTGGTCAACTCCTTCCTTGTCAGTGGGTTAGGCCTGTCCCTCTGTTGCTGTTCCAGTTTCTTGAGGTGAGAATATAGAAACTGCATTTTAGATTTTTCTATTCTTTTGAGTGAGGCTTGGATGGCTATGTATTTCCCCCTTAGGACTGCCTTTGCAGTATCCCATAGGTTTTGGACCGTTGTGTATTCATTCTCGTTGGTCTCCATAAATTGTTTAATTTGTTTTTTGATTTCCTGGTTTATCGAGTCATTCTTGAGCAGGATGGTTCTTAGCCTCCAAGTGTTTGAGTTTCTTCCAGGTTTTTCCTTGTGGTTGAGTTCCAATTTCAGAGCGTTGTGGTCTGAGAATATGCAGGGGATAATTTCAATCTTTTGGTATTGGCTGAGACCTGTTTTGTGTCCCAGAGCATGATCTATTCTTGAGAATGTTCCATGGGCATTTGAATAGAATGAGTATTCTTTGGTTCTGGGGTGTAGTGTTCTATATATATCTATGAGGTCCAACTCGTCGAGTATGGCATTCAAAGCCTTTGATTCTTTGCTTAGTTTTTGCCAGGGTGTTCTGTCTATTTCTGATAGTGGGGTGTTGAGGTCCCCTACTATTACTGTGTTCTTATCTATATGTCTCTTTATTTTGGTTAAGAGTTGGCTTGTGTATCTTGCTGCTCCCCTGTTGGGGGCATATATATTAATAATTGTCATATCCACTTGTTGAATACTTCCTTTAAGAATAATATAGTGCCCTTCTGTATCTCTCTCTATGGCCTCTAGTTTAAAATCCAGTCTATCTGATATGAGAATTGCTACTCCAGCTTTCTTTTGAGGTCCATTTGCGTGGAAGATGGTACTCCATCCCCTTACTCTAAGTCTGAATGCATCTTTGGGTTCAAAATGAGTCTCTTGTAGACAGCAAATGGATGGGTCATGTCTTTTTATCCAATCTGCAACCCTGTGGCGTTTTATGGGAGAGTTTAAGCCATTTAGATTGATAGAGATTATTGACAGATATGATTTTAATGATGCCATTTCTCTTTAAAGTCTTTGTATCGGTTGTGACTTGCTGCTCTGTATCACTCTTGGGGCCTTTTTACCTTTATAGAGCCCCCCTTAATATCTCCTGTAGGGCTGGTTTCGTGGTTACGAAATTGGTTAATGATTGGCGATTTTGGAACGTCTTTATTTCTCCATCAATTCTGAATGACAGCTTTGCTGGATAAAGGATCCTTGGCTGCATGTTTTTCTCTGAAAGAGCTTTAAAAATGCCCCCCCAAGCCTTTCTCTCATTCCAGGTCTCTGTAGACAGGTCTGACGTAATCCTGATACCTTTGCCTTGGTACGTGAGAAATTTCTTTGCCCTGGCCGCTTTCAATACTGTATCCTTGGATCTAATATTTGCGAATTGCACTATGACATGCCGTGGCGTAGGTTTGTCCTGGTTGAGCTTGGATGGGGTCCTCTCTGCCTCTTGGACACGAATGCTTGTTTCCCTTGCTAGATTAGGGAAGTTTTCAGCTACAATTTGTTCAAATATCTCTTCTAGACCTCTGTTTTTCTCCACCCCTTCAGGGATGCCGATGATTCTGACATTGGATCGTTTCATAGAGTCAGTAATCTCCCGTAATCTACATTCGTGGGCGTGGATTTTTTTAAGACCAGCTTCTATTTTCGTTTTTTCTTCTACTAACCCATCCTCCAATTCGCTAACGCGTTCCTCTGCCTCGGTGACCCTGGCCGTCAGAGCCTCTAGTTTTGACTGTATTTGGCCCATAGAATTTTTAATTTCTGTCAGATTCGCTCTCATTTCTGCCCTTAGGGATTCTATATTCTCAGCAACGCTTTCTCTGATGCTTTTTTCAAGTTTACTCATCATCTTGACCATTGTTGCTCTGAATTCCATTTCTGATAATTGGGATACATCCATATGTATTAATTCTGTGGCCGAGGCCAATTCTGTGGCAGAGGCCACAGACTCATTATCTTTTCTTTGCTGGGGGGGACTTCTCCTTCTCGTCATTCTGATGAAGAGAGATTGCAGGGTTGTCCAGAGCCCAAGTGTTGACTGGGACCCAGGCCGTGCGCCCTTGTTTTATAGAGATCTTAGGGATGTGGGCTTCTTCCTTAAAGAGTTTATTTATTTATTTGAGAGAGAGAGAGACAGTCAGCAAGAAAGGGAACCCAAGCAGAGGAGTGGGAGAGGAAGAAGCAGGTTCCCGGTGGAGAAGCCCGATGAGGGACTCCTTTCCGGAACGTTGTAAACACACCCTAATCCGAAGACAGGTGCTTGGTGACTGCGCCACTCAGGCGCTCCGGGTTGTGGGCTTCTTGATTTTTCAGCCTGCCTTCTGGGGGAGGGGCCTGCCTGCCGGTACTCAGAAAACCCTGTTTGGGTAGAGTCTCTGTGTCCCTTGCGAGGGGGGATGGGGATGGGCACCCTGTGAGCCGGTATTTCCGGGCTTTTGTTCTCTGGCGGCTTTCCCTGGCGGTTTGCTATGCCTCTTCTGAGAGAGCAGCAGCGGCTGAAATTCAGCCTCTGTCTCAGAACAGAGGGATCGCGGATCGTTCTCCACTGATGTTCTGGCCACTTTAACTCTGTTTCTGTTGGTGCTGCTCAACCCTGCAGCATCCCGGGCTGTGCGCCCCACACCCGGCGTCCCAGCCCTCACTTCCAGGGCCGGCACGTCTCTGTCCTTTGTGTTTCCAACCCCGCCCGCCGCCAGCCGCCCCGCGCGGGCTCCCGGAGCTCCCCGTCTCAGTCTGGTGTCTCACGGGTGCTGACCGCGAGTCCGCCTGCTCCCCCGTGCAGGTGGCCCTCCAGCCGCCAGCCGCCCCGCGGACGCTCCCGGAGCTCCCGGTCTCAGCCTCGATCCAGTGAGCACACCGGAGCTCCGGAGCTCCGTGAGATGCTTGGTGGTGCACGCTCCCGGCTCACGGACTCAGTCTGCCGTTTCCAGAGTGCGGGTCCGCGGTCCGCCCGCTCCCCGGTGCAGGTGGCCCGCCAGCCGCCCTGCGCGCGCGCTCCTGGAGCTCGCGTTCTAAGTCTGTTGTCTCGCGGGTGCCGTCCGCGAGTCCGCCTGCTCCCCCGTGCAGGTGGCCCGCCAACCGCCAGCCGTCCCGCGTGCGCTCCCGGAGCTCCCTTCTCAGCCTGCTGTCTCAAGCGTGCGGGTCCGCGGTCTGTCCGCTCCCCCTTGCAGGTGGCTACCGCTTCCCGGCGCCCTGACACGGCGGCTCCCTCCCCCTTCTGTTTAGCTTCCGATATCTGTGCGCGGTTTCACGGCTCCCCGCTTCGTACCTCGATACTCAGCGCTGGAGATGTTCATTTGTAGAGATCCAGATGTATCTTCCTGCGTCTCAGGCTGATTCCGTGGATATTCCTGCTGGTGGTACCTATCCAGCTCAACTCAGGGGACCGGCTGAAAAAGGGGTCCCCTACTCCTCCGCCATCTTCAATACTTGGGTCTTTTGTCCCAGGTTCCATTCAACCACATCTGAATTTATGTTAATGAGGTGATTTATGGAGAGCCCCTAGGTGACCAAAGGATGGGGGAGAGTTGCCAAGGAAAACCGATGCCTGGGTGGCTCAGTTAGTTGAGTGTCCAACTCTTGGTTTCAGCTCAGGTCATGATCTCATGGGTTGTGAGATCAAGTCCCATGTCAGGCTCTGTGCTCAATGGGGAGTCTGCTTGAAGATTCTCTCCCTCTGCCTCCCCCCTCCCACCGCACTCTCTCTCTAAAACTTTCAGCCTCCCCTGTCCCTGACCTCTGGTAGGGGAGAGGGGCTGGAGACTGACCATCACCAACATTCAATGAATTAAGCAAGCCCACATACTAAAGCCTCTATAAAAATCCCAAACAGGGGTTCAGAGACCTTCTGGTTTTTGTTCTAAGATTTTATTTTTAAGTAATCTCTACACCCAATGTGGGGCTGGAAACCATTGACTTAGAGCTAGCCGGTCAGAAGCACAGGTGATAGGCTGGATCCGTGCCTGGAGCCTGAAGTGGGGGTGGGGTCACCTGTGTGGTCTGCACTAACTGCAGGTAGACAGGGTCAGGCCACCCAGTTGGTGCCACAGCATTGCTGGGCCTGGGGTAGACCCTGCATTTCTCGTGTCAGAGGCCTGAGTGGGCAGCAGGGGGGAGGTTTTTCCTCCACAAGCACGAACGGACTGCCCCAGGGGCTCCAATCGTTCCTCACGCCTCGTGCTCTCCAGACAAGTCATGAAAATACTTAGTACACTGCACGTGCTGTGTGGCTTCCCGGGGAGACTGTTCCTGACGCTATGATTCTGCACACTTCTGAAAGAGTCCTTCTGAAACTGCCTCATTACTTTAGAGCCAGCCTTGATCTTATCCAAAAACGGTATTATCCCAGTTTGAATATCACATTTGCTTCCAGTGACTCTGAAATTGTTCTAAAAATCAAATCCACCTTGAAACAATGATTTGTTGTGTGTGAGGGGATTCATAAACATGTACTGGGAGTTCTTCAAGTAACAACAACAAAAACAAACACCCAAGAACACTGTTTTGTTAACTTTTAAAACTATCTCAGTGGAGAAGCCTTTCTAATTATGACACAAAACCTGGAAATCATCATGATTAAGTTGTATAAAAATATAAGTTACATACATAAAAATAGTAAAATTGTGCATGGAAGAAAACACCATAGAGTCAAAAAGTAATAGTAAAATGGGGGGAAATTTGCAACACATTCTATCACAATGGCTAATTTCCTTAATGTATAAAAATCTCCTAAAACCAGTAAGAGAATGACCACAGTCTCTCAGAAAAATTGGTGTGGGACACGGGCAGATGTTTCATTGAAAAGGAAATGCTCTTGGACATACATACAAGATGAATTAGGTCAGTGTAGAGTAAAATTACCAGTTATTTTTTAACCGGCCAGTAAGCAGAGCGAACAGTGTGGCTGCAGCCTTGCCGGTGAGGAGAGCTCAGGGAAGCTGGCACGGAAGCTGCCAGTGGAGTCGAAGGGAACACTGACAACATGGTCACAATGTAAAACACCCCAGGGCTGGGATCTGGAAATGTCAGGATGGCTCACGCACAGGGATGCGGGACTGGAAACCACCTGATGCCACGGGGTCCTGTCATCCAGACACGGGACTGCCACCAGCCACTGCAAGACGGAGGCAGCTCAGGGTGGACCAACAGTATCGCCGTTCCGAGGACAGGAAAGGGCAGGACACGTGGGCAGGAAGATGTGAGCACAGAGATGTGCACGTCTTCTCTGAGGTGGGCACACCAGACGTGACAAAATGCTAACTGCCTCCCTAGTTTGCATCTTTTACATGTTTGGATGTGCGTATGTAGCGACTTTTTTAAAAAGCAAGAGCCTACTTTATAATCACAAAAGACAGAGCAAAATGACTTGCATACTTTGCCGGGCCTAAAAATATTCCATGACTTATTTGGTGATCCTTTGGGAAACTTCCAGTTGTTTCCATTTTTTCAGATGTGAGATCACTAACCTATAAATGGACCAAATCAATTTTCACTTTTACCTTCATGCATATTTGATTCCTGGCCTCTGGAGTTCTTTAAATATTTAAAACTGTTAGGCATTATGGAAGGAAAAGGCTGGGGAGACCCAGGCAGGGGTGATGAGGTGCTGGAAGCTGGATTTTCCTGCCCTTGTCAAGCAAAGGTTTCCTAGCTGTAGCCCAAAGGTGGCTTTTTTATTTAGGGAAAGCCGCTTTCTTGCTTTGTCTTTTTCTGCTCATGTCACAGGTACACCTCCAGACCTCTGCCCCAGGGTTTAAGTTTTGGTGGCTAGCCTCATCTTGTCAGTGGTTTTTGTCTGGGGCTGGGGGTGTTTCCCTCCAGCCTTCTGGAATTGGGGCAGTGATGGTCAGATCACCAGATTAGGACCCTCAGAAAAGGGGAGAACTGCTCCCGTCATGCCCTGTGTGCACAGCACTTCTCCAACATCAAAGAAGGTTTTACGCTTGAACCCCTCCCTGCCTCCGCCCGAAGGGCTCTTGGAGATAAGGAGTGAAACCAACCTCCTGCAGCGTTCTGCAGAGCCCTCTTCCCCCACAAGCCTCCCCTCGTGGGCTCATTCAGCAGTCACATCCGTGGTGGTCCTGCTGCGGCCCCAGGCGGTCAAGGGGCCAGACCCTGTGCTCCTGCCCAGTCTTTCTCTGGCATGCAACCCCCTTCCAGCTGTCCCAGATTAAAGCCAGGTCCTCATCAAACACAGCATGCTGCATGTGCTGCGGGTCGCAGCTCCAGGGAGGAGCGGAGCTCCCCTGGGAAGACAAGTGGCTCCGCTGGAACAGCCTGGACCTCCAGAGCCTGCCACCACAGCAACACAGGAGGGCCTGAGGGTAGCCACCGTCTGTCCTTCTGTGGTTGTCTCCTCAAAAGCCACACTGAGAAGACCTAATGTGCCACCTGTCACCCAATCTGGGCAGTTCTTTGTTCCAACTACAATAAACCGGGACCTCAGGGGCTTTCCTGCCAGTGCGGGGGTCGATGAACATTGCTGACACTCACTGAGAGCAGTCACCAGACCAGAAACCCTTGTAAATCCTTTATTTTGAGTGGAACACATGATGTTTAGCTTATTCCATGTACCACACATTTACCGCCGGGAACGACTGTGACCCTGGGGCCCAGGTCTCACAGAGCTCACACCCCAGTGCAGGAGTCTGGGCCCGTGTCCTGTGGAGCCCCCAGGGGATGGGCATGGCCCTGCACCCCAGCAGAGCCAGAAGACGGTTGCAGGGACTGCAGCCTGCCTGACGCACAGGAGGTGGTGTGCGTCTTCAATACTGCTCAGCTGCAAACGGCTCACGGCAGCGATGTATCCACTGGGGCTCAGAACACTGCTGCCACACAAACACTCAGCACCACACGACGGAGACGTCACTCACACAGCACAGCCATAAATATTATAAGCAGTTCAAGCTCACATTCAGACCTCCTCTGTAAGGCTGGGGTGCAGGAGAGGTATTTCCCCCAGCCCCTCTTCCTATTCAAAGGGCCAACTCTGTCGGTTAGCTCCACGCCATCTAAGAACCTGAAACAACAGACCTCTGGATGACCTCACACATCCACATCCTAGAAGGCGGCAAACACGTTCAAATCTGCCAGACCCCCTGTCCCAGAGGGCACGATGGTTGCCACCTGGCCCACCCTGAGAGAAGCCAGAGGGGCCTGTACAACCTCCCCGCCGAGTCTCTGGGGACAAGGTGAAGGTCTGCTCTGGGGATGGGAGGAGGGACCGGACAGAGGCAGGGAGATAAACAAGACTCCCCTCAAAGAGACACACGTTATAACCACTCCAACCCTGCAGACAGGGGCAGGTCGGGGATGGCGTGGCTGCATCACCCCAGCCCTGGCATGTATCCTTTGCCCTGTCTGGTTCACTGTCCACGTGGGGCCAAGGCAGGAGGCGCTGGGCCTGGGTCACGCTGCAGCCCTCTGTCTGTCCAGGGGCAGGTCTGCAATGCCAAAGGGAGAAGGGTGGCAGCCTAAGCACGGGCTTCCTCCCAACATTTCAAGGGGTTCCACAAAGGTCTATTCTCACGAAGGTCTGTTCCCGTGGAGACGGAGCTGTTTCTGTGAGGATGGCAGGGGCGGCTTGGCTGCTACAAAGCTGGACTCTTCTGTCTGCTCAGGGAGTCGATGTAATGAAAAATGGCCCCCAGAGCCCAGCTGGTCTCAACATTGTTGATTTTCCGAGTCAGCTTGAAAACACAAAGGGATGGGCAGAGTGGGCATGGTTGGGAGGCTAGAAGCAGTGCCCCCAGCCCTTCAGGCCATAGAGGGGCACCCTAGAGACAGCCCTTACCTTTAGCACTTTGTTCTCTGGGAAGCCAAACTCTTGGAGCAGGAGGCTGATGTAGGTGAGGTCCATGCACAGAAAGGGGTTGCCCTGCGGCCGGGTCTCTGCCGTCCGGCACACTGGGGGTGAGAGAGAGCTTTCCCAATCACCAGGTGGTTCACTACCAGGCAGGGGCAGGAGGGGGAGGGGGTCGGGGAGACTAGCTCTGCCCACTCCAGGTGCCCACTCTATGCTAGGCTCTGTGCTGGTCCCAGGTCCTCACAGGTTCTCACTGGTTTAGACAAGACTACAGCCTAGAGCAGGAAGATGATTCAACAAGAGTACACCAAAAGGTAGGGTTTCAAGGCCAACCAGTCTCCACTGGGCCCGGCCTCCAAGACCAAGAAGGACTTGTATCTTGTTTTGGTGTCATGAACCGAAGTCCACAATCTCACAGGGCAGCGCTCTGTGCCGGAGACTCTGGGCACCTCTCCCAGGTGTGAATCTGGGCTTTCTGGGGAACGTAAACACCAACAAAGCTGTCTCAGAACATTCTCCTCTTATTCTTGAGGCAGCCTTCCCAAAATTCTGCTCAGAACCTTTTCCTGTTGACGAGTCATGGACATCAGGTGTCCATGGGATAAACCAGTAAGCAACAAGAAAGCTTAAAGAAAAAAAGCCACTTGGGGGGAAGGGAGGGAGAAAGGATTTTCTACAGAGAAGCACATGAAGTTTAACTGGCAACAGCAACTGAAGAGCAGAATATTTACAGCCAGTCTTCACTTCATACCGTACCTGCTGGATTGTGATGGACAAAGGAGAGGAAGGGGGCAGCCACCTGCAAATTCAAGGGGAAGAGCTCCTCACCCCCCACACACTGGTTCTGCTGTGACAACTGTGAATTTGCTAGGACACTTTCAGAGGAAATCCCTGGAACAATCACCTGAGCTACAGTGAAGAGGTGTCAGAAAAAGTGAAATCCTGGGAGCCCGTTCCTAACAACCCTAGGACTAGAAATATGCACTTCAGAGTTGGGGGCACTGAGGCTCCCCTCCCCCTGCTGTGGTCACATAGGACGTGGCAGACCTGTGGTCTGGGCCCAGCAAAGGGACCCCAAGTACACTCTCATACCTCTGAACACTCATCTGGCTGGCTAAATCAGGAACCAAACCTGGGAGCTCCCAGTACTGCCTCACAAATACCAAGCTGCCTGCCTCACGGTGGGACAGGGTCCCTACCTCCCACCCTGGCCCTTCTCACCCAGGCAGTGCAACCGCTACTCACCATACTTGGCTGCGATATCAAAGTCTCCTACGACGAGGCTGCCTCCCTTCTCCACATCTGTGGACAAGACCAAGCATCCGGTCTGCACTAGCATCCCTGGAGCAGGCAATGCCACCAATGCCCTGAGGCTGGCACCCACGAGAGGATGACATGGGATGGCATGTCGAGGCCGGCTGCAAGCCTGGGCATAAGTAGGGCAGCAGCCCCACATGCACTGGTCATGTGTCTGAGGTGACGTGGCTGGGGATGGGCAAGTGTTCCATGCTGGACCACATGGGGATATTAGCAGTCATGGGTCTTCGAGGGTCCCTTTCAGGAAGGTCGCCAGGAGCCCTGGACCCCACAGACCGAGCAATCTCTTCATTTTAAGTTAAAAAAACAAAGCACAGAATTGGACATACTTTCTCGAGCTGTGGCCCTGAGCTCAGCAGTGGTATTCTGGTATCAAGTTTCTGAATGTGGAAAAAATATTTTATAAAAAAAAGCCAAGAAGTGGTTTGTTGGGTCTTAGATCAAATGGGTGGAGCCTTTACAGGGCTCTTCAGAAGAGAGTGGCCCTAGGCCTCTGCGACATTTCCAGGGAAGGAGGCATGAAAGCTGTGTCCCCCAACTCTCAAGAATGGCAACTGTTTCTTCAGTGTACCCCAAAACTTCTACATTTGATAGAGAGTTCTCGAGCTGTCCCACACATTTATGTTTCGTAGGAGGCAGCTGCTTAGTGCGCTGACTTTTCCTTGACTTTGAGCATTTGCTCAGTCAGCAAATGTCATTGTTGAAGATGGATTCCATTTCTGAAAACAGACCCAAGCAGCTCTTTCAGAGCCACGTGTGACCACAAAAGGGAGTTGGAAGAGCTTTCTCAACAGCCCAGCATCTCCTAACGTCACTCTGGGACAATGTCGGTCCCCTAGGGGAAGGGCAACCTAAAGCCCGGGTGAAGGGCCCCAAAGTGACGAGGTGACACTGGGGAGAGGGTCTCTTCGAGCCAGCCTGAACGGGTGGAGCCCCCAGCACACTGTCAGGCTGGGTTTGTGTGTAGTAGACCCTGAGCACTGTGACGTCCCCAGCTGGTGGCACAGTCGGGAGGGTCCAGATCAACGAACCACTGCTCCAGCTATGGGTAGCCCGCAGGGGCCCTCAGGCCTAGCAGGCCAAGTAGCTCTGGGGCCAGCTACCGGGAGGCACCCCGGGGACCTTGCTCTGTGCCAGAGAGACCTGGGCCTAAGCAAGGGGTGACGAGGTCACCTTCTACCTGATCTACCCTGGCTGGATGTGTTGTACACCGGGCCTGGGCGGCAGGTGGCTCAGTGGGCCTTGAGACAGCACAGTGCCCATAAGCTCCGGAGGGTGGTCTGTGGGGTACGCAGACCCCTCCCCATGCCAGCCTGGGTGCCACATGGGGAAAGATGGCCATGTGACCACGTCATAAAGGGCTCCCTCAGCCAGAGACCTGAGGCCAGGCAGGAAGGACTAAGGGTCAGTTACATCGGTGAGTCAGATCTGCCTTAGAGCAGAACAGCTTGACAGCAAGTAACTGTTCCTGTACTGACAATGTAACTTTATTAAGTGGCTCAAAGACCCGGTTTATTTATAAAAAGGGGGCTTACTACTTCCTCTAAGGATGACAAGCACCTGCCCTCCTGTCTACTTCTGTTACTGTGAGAGTGACTGACAACAGGATTACTCTCTGCTGTGGGCCCTCTGCCCAGAGAATCTACACCTCAGCCCCACCCTTACCTATGAGGCCAACATTTGCTGCAAGGTCGTAATAGTAGGAAAAAGCATAAAAATCCACATCCTTCACTTCTTCCGTTCTGTGCACTTTGTTTCGAAGGATTTCCGATACTCTGCTGGCACACAGCTTGTGCAGGTTTGCTGCTGGGGCAAAAGAAAAGCACAAAGACAGTGGTTAGGGGCTCAGCACCTGGTCGGCACAGACCTTGACATGGAGGGTGAGGCGGGACCAGAAGCCTGCACAGCAGCTACCCCGAGTCTGGGTGCTCATCAACACCACACATGCCAATAGCAACCTTTCAGAAGCCATGGCACCGGTGGGCCCGAGTCAAGGGAGAGAAACCCAGCGTGAAGACGGCTAGAGATGGCACGGCCTCCACCCTGGGGGACACCAGCCTCCAACAGGGCACAGGTAGCTGTCCTGACGTAGCCCAGTGCGTTCAGGTTCACACTGCTTACTTTCCACCGGCCCTTGCTGAGGTCTAAACATGCAGGGCCTTACTAAGTCCCATCAGCCACTTCGGAGGTGGGGCCTGGCCTGCAAGCTCCTTATTCATACATGAGGAAACAGAGGCCTAACAGATAGCTTGTCAAGCTCCCACGGCTGAGATCATTAAACCCTTGCTTGGAAGAATGACAACAGAGAGCCCCAGAGGTAAACAGATATAGATATCCTACGACCCACCCCTAGACTTGGCTTCCCATCTCCACCAGCAGACCTGCCCATGGCCTCAAGGCAGCTCCAGCCAGTTCTCCCCGAGCCCTTGACTGTTGGGCCTCATTTCTCTCCACTCTCCCTTGTCAGGACAGCCACACACCCTCCTCCTCGCTCCTTAAACACAGCAGCCACTCCAGGGCCTTTGCCCGTGCCGCTCCTCCGGCCTGGAGAAGTGCTGCTTTAGATCTGTGCGGCTCATTCCCCATCTCTTCCTGTCTTGGCTCAAACATCATCCCATGCAGCCTCCCCTGGCCATCATATTTAAAACTGCAATCTTCCCCTCAACCTTCTTCCCCCTTCTGTTTTTTCCTTCGAGTTACTTCCTCATGTGTTTTAACAACTCCTCTCACTGAAGTGTCAGTTGTGTGCCAGTGGCTGCTGCAGGGCCTGACGCCTATCAAGTGCCTGAGTGGCTGGCTGAGTCACAGTGACCTCCATGGTCAACAGATAATAAGAAACAAATATTTGCTTTGTTCCTGGTTCTGGACACAGAGCTTCCAAAACCCTCGGGATTTCCGGAGTGATGGGGATGAGATGAGCATCTTCCATTATTCAGGATAAGCCCCTTTTTCAAGCATACCTGAGTTTATGTGAATGAGGGGACTCTTGTCGGTGGGTCCCCAGGTGGCTTCAGGATGGACGCTAGTTGTCAGAGGAGGCAGCCATGTGATTAGAGGGTTGGAACGTTCAGCCCCACTCCCCAACCTCAGGGAGGGTAGGGGTTGGGGACTGAGTTAAATCAGCAGCCAATGATTTCATTAATTAACGTCTACACAGTGAAGCTTCCCAGAACCCTAAAGGATGGGTTCAATGAGCCTCCTGGGTAGTGAGCGCATACAGGGGCTGGGAAGTGGTGATCCTAGCGTGTGGAGGTTCCGCACCCCTCCCCCAACACCTTGCTCTATGCGTCTCTTCCGTTCGGCTGTTCCAGAGTTGTATCTTTTACAATAAAATAGTGATAGTAAGTAAAGTGCCTTCCTGAGTTCTGTGAACTATTCTGGCAAATTATTTGGGGGGGTGGCTTGTGGGAACCCTCAATCTGTAGTCAGCTGGTCAGAAATACAGGAGGCCTAGGACTTGCTATTTGCATCTGAAGTGGAGCGTGGGTGGGGGCCGCCTTGTGGGACTGAGCCCTTAACCTCTGTGGTCTACATTAACTCCAGGGAGAGTCTGAATAGAATTATTCATGGATGGCAACAACTTCTATGACATCGGCCAGAGCAACCTTTTTCACGACACATCTCCAAAGGCAAGAGAAATAAAAGATAAAATGAACTTATGGGACTTTATCAGGATAAAGAGCTTCTGCACAGCCAAGGAAACAGTCAAAAAAACTAAGAGACAGCCCACGGAATGGGAGAATATATTTGCAAAGGACACCACAGATAAAGGACTGGTATCCAAGATCTACAAAGAACTTCTCAAACTCAATACACGAGAAACAAATAAACAAATCATAAAATGGGCAGAAGATATGAACAGACACTTTTCCAATGAAGACATACAAATGGCTAACAGACACATGAAAAAATGTTCAAAATCATTAGCCATCAGGGAAATTCAAATCAAAACCACACTGAGATACCACCTTACGCCAGTTAGAATGGCAAAGATAGACAAGGCAAGAAACAACAATTGTTGGAGAGGATGTGGAGAAAGGGGATCCCTCCTACATTGTTGGTGGGAATGCAAGTTGGTACAGCCACTCTGGAAAACAGTGTGGAGGTCCCTTAAAAAGTTAAAAATTGAACTACCCTATGACCCAGCCATTGCACTACTGGGTGTTTACCCCAAAGATACAGACGTAGTAAAGAGAAGGGCCATATGCACCCCAATGTTCATAGCTGCATTGTCCACAATAGCCAAATCATGGAAGGAGCCGAGATGCCCTTCAACAGATGACTGGATTAAGAAGCTGTGGTCCATATATACAATGGAATATTACTCAGCTATCAGAAAGAACGAATTCTCAACATTTGCTGCAACATGGACGGCACTGGAGGAGATAATGCTAAGTGAAATAAGTCAAGCAGAGAAAGACAATTATCATATGATTTCTCTCATCTATGGAACATAAGAACTAGGAGGATCGGTAGGGGAAGAAAGGGATAAAGAAAAGGGGGGTAATCAGCAGGGGGAATGAAACATGAGAGACTATGAACTATGAGAAGCAAACTGAAGACTTCAGAGGGGAGGGGGTGGGGGAATGGGATAGGCTGGTGATGGGTAGTAAGGAGGGCACGTATTGCATGGTGCACTGGATGTTATACGCAACTAACGAAGCATCAAACTTTACATCGGAATCTGGGGATGTACTGTATGGTGATTAACATAATATAATAAAATAAAAAAAAAATAAAGTTATAAATTCACTAAGAGCCACGAAGAAAATTAGTTAGGCTTATATATATCAACAAATATCACAAGAATCTAACTGTAAATGTCTGTAAAACATATGAAAATGGTAATATGGAACCCAATCTCTTTAATAAAACCTAATGAAAACTTTCAGAAAGCCAAAAAAAAAAAAAAGAATTATTCATCGATGGAGAATTGGCTGGTGTGGGGAAAACCCCCACACATTTGGTGCCAGAAATGTGAGTAGAAATAGCTCTGTTACCAAAGGCAGGCAAACTTCTTGCCCACGTGACCAGAGTGGAAACAATATTTCAGTGTTTCTATTAATACAACCTCAAGGAGCACAGGGTAACAAAGACCACTCACGTGGTAGGAGAGGGGCCAGGCTGGTGGGAAAGCACACCCACTGTCACGGGCCGGGGGCTACAGAGACCAGAGCAGCCTCTCCTGTGCTCACCAGGCAGTGTGAGGTGACGGGTAATTCCACTAAAGAAGCTGTTTCTCACTCAATTCAGAGACGCACTCACATTGCTACTGGGCCAACAGCCCCAACTTGGCCATTTGTCTTGGAGCAGCAGAATGCTCAGGTCCTTCCTCACTGGAGGCTTGTGGGGAAATGCAGTCTTTTGGAAGAATGCATGTGGCAACAGACAAGGGAGCTTTGTGCAGAGAAACACTGTGAGAGCCAGTGGCTCCCAGTGTGTTCTGGCAAGGGCCTCCTGTAGCCCTGACGATTCACAGCCCTACTTCCATTTCCTTGACAAGTATGGGCTTGTCTGCGAGGAGGTTTGGTGCCAGCCTTCCTGCTTCTCAGAGGTATTTGGAAGGTATGGGAGAGAGAGGGCAGGCTGCCGTTCTTAACCCTTACACACCACTGACAGACGAGAAGTCCACCGTACCTGCCTTCTGTCCTGAAATTCTGTATGTTATTTCAGCATGTTCCCACTCTCCTGTGAAACCTGGAGACAAACAAGGGCTGACCAACTCCTTTCCATCCTCAGCTGAAATAAACAGATAAAGAAGAAGAAAACCACATTACCACAGTAAGACTGGGATGCGGATTCTGCTGATGGGAGGCCTCTACGCTACTGAAGGGGAGGTTTTCACTTCTTCCTTAACTGCCTAAGAAAATTTAAGTAGGGGGTCTGGCCCAGAAAGACTTATTATCAGAGGTGAAGTTTTTATCTAAATGACCACTGTATGGAAGGGCAAACATCTAACGACCAAACATCTGTTCTTTTGTCCTGTGAATCACCGTCCTCCCCTTTAAAGCCCCCAGGCCCCTAGCCTATTCCTTAGCTCAAGATGACATACAGAGCCTCAGTTGCCCAACTTGTCCTTCGGTGCCATTTTCTTCTGGGGCTCCCATACATATGCAAATGTATACATTGCTTTTCTCCTATTAATCTGCCTTATGTCAGTTTAATTAATAGACTAGCCAAAAGAACCTAGAAGGGCAGGACAGAAATCTTTCCTCCCCAGTAGCTGGTGAGCCAGCCAGGAGAAACTCCATTGGCTTCATACTGCCTGTCCGGGGCCGCGGCAGCTGCGGGAGCCTGAGAGCTCTGACAGGCGCAGCAGAAGGTAAGAACTCTTACCCCATCAGGGTCCTGGATCTCTGCCTGCAGGGTCTAGTGGAAGGAAGTGGTGAGAACCTCCCCCGGCCCTTCTAAAGTTAGATTAGCAGGAGAAAATATCTGTGGAACCAGTTCCTTGGGTATAGCGACTGGTAAAGATTTATTATGAGTACTCTTGACTCTTTTATTCATGCATTTCATTCCAGAGACGGTCACTGCTTTTTTTGTGTGTGTGTGTGTCTTGTCTGTTTTGTCATTTGTCATAAGAATGAAAACCACAGGGTAGAATGCAGGCCTAGGCCCTATAAGCCTGCTGTTCAAGCAGGACTCACAGACTGGTGAGTTCACAGCTCTCACCAGGCCAGTGTCTGTTTAGACAAATGTTGCTGCGAGTCAATGTGCACATGAGGTGAAAGTAGTTACTAAGGGACATCTTGGAAGCAAAGCCACAAAACGGTAGGCATGGGTTGAGAAATTAAAAGCTGTTAGAGCACTCCCTACCTAACGCGAAGACTCCTGCATTGTGTTAGGGTGAGTTAGTCACACTACAGGCCGGGTTGCTACTAGGTCACCTGTCAAACTCAAGAAAATTTTCATACAAGGAACTCTGTAAAACACCTGGCAATCTCCAACCCAGCAGCACATCCCCCTTCGGCACAGTTTGGTTCTGAGACACCAGAGACTCAGCTAAAACTGTGAGTGTGTCTATGAGGGGTTTTCCTTTCGTCCTGTTCAGGTCTTGAGATCCTGTCTTTATGACCAGTGAGAATGTTCTCTCTGCACATATTACATGTGTCTTGGTGGCCAGCTGAGTAGCCCGGAGTTCTGAGACTTTAAGAAATGAGCAGCACTTTCTGTCCGACTGTGCCAGCTCTCAGGAGAGTCTGTTATGGGGGTCCTGGTGCATAAGGGGTTTCTGTCATCTTGCCTTCGCTGTTTTGTTAGTGCTGGAAAAGTCCCATTCTAGTAGTGCCTGCCTGGTGTCACAGATTCACAGGTCTGTGACTAGAGGTGCCTCAGTTCTCACAGGAAACTAGAGAGCGTTTTCACTACACCATTCTTACTGCCTATAATAACAAAGGGCTTTACTTTCTTAGACTATTTCTGGGAGTAAACTTTCTGGATCTTATAAGGGCTGCATCTTTTGCACCCTCTTTTCAGACACGTCTTGTATTCATGGTTAAGCCATAAAAAGGCTTATTGGTTTGTGTCACTGTTGAGATTAATACAAGATCCTGCTCACCAATGGCCAGACAATGGATCTTTTGAATTCACAATATTTGAAAGAAAGAAAAATACTTTTGAGAGCTCTCATCCTAAATAACTGTCTTATTTATACCTATGGAAAAACCAAGTTAAAAAAAAATAGACACAAAGAGATGTAACAGCTAAGCTTTAGGGACTTAGCTTAGTAAGATGGGGAAGGGGGAGAAGAGAAATTAGACTTAGAAGAAAAATTAAGTTCCCCACCCAACATAAGTTTCCCTTCTTAAAATCTGGCCCTGTCTCCTCAGCAAATTCTCTTAACTCCCGAACTCCTCCACCTTCTCCAGAAAATCCCTTAAACACCCAGTTGCTTATTTTGGCTTCCCTTTTCCTATAAGATTTAGAGAGCATTCTGGCCTGATCTCTAAACCCAGGGCATACAGGTTACTCACGTAAATACTAAAAGCCAGAAAGCAATTTAACGGAAGCACCCAAGGTAGGTAATAAGGTTTACACAGAAGGCTCAATTTGCAGGGCTCCATAATCAGGCTCTGCCAGCTTCAGGCCTTCCTGTGCAATGTCCTTTGCACCTATAGCCTAGGCCCCCACCCAAATAATTCATAGTTTTAAAATTATCAAGCCCTTAAAAGCCTTGACTTTTAGAGGATCCTACCAAATTAAACTTTAAGTTGAATTAAACAGGCTGATGTCCATCACAACCCCCCTCTTGTTTGGCTGCTAAGGGGGTTCTTCCCACCCATGATTATGATTATTTTGTAGTTATCAGACAAGCCAGATGGCCACTGGAACCAGCACACACCCCGCCCCCACCTCCGGCGCAGAAAACAGACGACTAGCATTTCTCCTAGGCCTTCCTACAAATGATCAGCTGAAGGCTCATGTTAGGGGCTGACAGGCTTTTCTTCCTAAGGTAAAGGTCTAAGGCTGAAATGTGCACTCAGAAAGAAGGCCTCTGTTAAAATGTTTTATACAGACTTTACAAAGGCATACTCCATTAATCCCGGAAAACATCTGCTGTTTGTCCTGAGTGAAAAATGACAAGATATTTAAGAGTTTTTTAAATAGCTCTGTGGTTGGAGACTGGCCAGACTGGAAGCTGATATTCAAAACCTGATAGGATATTTTAGGTCTCCTCCCCGTAAGCTAAAATGAAACTATGTACCCAGGGAAAGAAAAAAGCCTCTGTAAAAGGATTTACTAAAACATTCCAAAGCTCTCTGATATAAAAAACATATTGAAGATAATGTGGTTGGATGGGTGGATCAACCTATGATGTCATTTAGGCTGCAACCCTATTCTTTACGGAATTGACAGCAACTGTACTCATCTTACAAATCTTTGCAAAACTAAAAACACAAGCTCTAGAGGCCGCTCAAAGTTCACCTGTTCCAATCCCCCCCCCCCCCCCCCCCCCCCCCCCCCCCCCCCNCCCCCCCCCCGCCCCACCCCACCCCAATTTATCTTAAAAGACCTGTAACTTGCATTTTTCCTTGTGCCTTTGAGATTTAAAAGTTAAAGTACAAAATTCAGGGAGGTAATTCTTATCAGAAGAAAAACAAAAGAGGGATTGTCCCTTGGAACTTGGGCTCATGGAAAATTTTAAGTGTATGGAAGCTGTAAGGTCTCAGTTTGCATCTATATGTTTATGTATTTTATATATATCTGCTGAAGTTGGGTGTAATCTTTTATGTCAACAAAATTAATTTGTAAAAAAGCTCTACTTAATTGATTTAAAGGAATTAAGTGCTTATATAAATTGAATTCTCAGAAATGTAATAAAAAAGGGACCCCTGCCAGGCTCAGTTGGTGGAGTCTGTGACTTTTGATCTTGGGGTCGTGGGTTTGAGTCCTACGTTGGGTGTAGAGTTTACTCAAAAAAAAAATTAAAATATAAAATCTTTAAAAAAAAAGAAACTAACCCAAATGGTTTTCAAGTTCATGTGATCTAGTATTAATGTTTAGTAAATAAAACTAGTTTAAGTTTGTTAAGATAGGCATGTCTTCAGAAGTTATCAGTATGAAATATAATACTTTTATTCTACCTCAGTTTACTAAAGGTCAAATAAGTTCATGCTATCTCTTACAAAAACTTGTCAGCAGAGGTTGGAGTTAAGATGGTGGAGCAGTAGGGGACCCCTTTTTCAGCTGGTCCCCTGAGTCGAGCTGGGTAGGTACCAGACCAGCCTGAACATCCACGGAATCAGCCTGAGACGCAGGAAGATACATCTGGATCTCTACAAATGAACATCTCCAGTGCTGAGTACTGAGGTACAAAGCGGGGAGCCGTGAAACCGCGCACAGATACTGGAAGATAAACGGAAGGGGGAAGGAGCCGCTGTGTTCAGGTGCCGGGAAGCGGTAGCCACCTGCATGGGGGAGCTGGCGGACTCGCGGACTGGCACCCGCAAGAGAACAGACTAGGACCGTGAGCGGGGAGCGTGTGCCACCAGACTTTTCGCGGAGCTCCGGTGTGCTCACTGGAACCAGACTGAGACCAGGAGCTCCAGGAGCGCACAGGGGCGGCTGGCGGCGTCAGAACACAAAGGACAGAGACGCGCCAGCCCTGGAAGTGAGCACTGGGATGCCGGGTGTGGGGCGCACATCCCGGGATGCTGCAGGGTTGAGCAGCACCATCAGAAACAGAGTTAAAGTGGCCAGATCATCAGTGGAGAAGGGCCCGTGATCCCTCTGTTCTGAGACAGAGGCTGAGATTCGGCTACTGCTGCTCTGACTCTCAGAAGAGGCACAGCAAACCGCCAGGGAAAGCTGCCAGAGAACAAAAGCCTGGAAACACCGGCTCATAGTGTGCCCATCCCCATCCCCCCTCGCAGGGGACATGGAGACTCTACTCAATCAGGGTTGCCTGAGTATTGGCGCGGCAGGCCCCTCCCTCAGAAGGCAGGCTGAAAAATCAAGAAGCCCACATCCCTAAGATCCCTATAAAACAAGGGCACACGGCCTGGGTCCCGGTCAATAATTTGGGCTCTGGACAACCCCGCAACCTCTCCTCATCAGAATGACGAGAAGAAGAAATCCCCCCCAGCAAAGAAAGGACAATGAGTCTGTGGCCTCTGCCACAGAACTAATGGATATGGATATAACCAAATTATCAGAAATGGAATTCAGAGTAACAATGGTCAAGATGATGTGTAGACTTGAAAAAAGTATTAACGAAAATGTTAATGAGAATATAGAATCTCTAAGGGTGGAAATGAGAGCGAATCTGGCAGAAATTAAAAATTCTATGAGCCAAATGCACTCAAAACTAGAGGCTCTGGGGGCGCCTGGGTGGCACAGTGGTTGAGCATCTGCCTTCGGCTCAGGGCGTGATCCTGGCATTATGGGATCGAGCCCCACATCAGGCTCCTCGGCTA
>NC_048223.1:43591450-43591733 GCF_002007445.2 Ailuropoda melanoleuca
GCTGGTTTTATTCATGACTTCCCTCGGAAATGAGAGGACAGGGCCCCTGGCTGATGTGGCTGCAGGAAGCATGAGCTACACTGGAGAAAACCAGGCTACAGAGAAGTTCCTTTCCCTAGCATTTTACCTGCGAGCTTGACGCCCACCCTGATGGGCCCCCACCAACCCAGGCCAGCACCACTGGAGAGACCCAAGGGGTTATTTTAAAGAGTAGAAATGAGGGGCGCCTGGGTGGCACAGTGGTTAAGCATCCGCCTTCGGCTCAGGGCGTGATCCCGGCGTC
>NC_048223.1:43591888-43597823 GCF_002007445.2 Ailuropoda melanoleuca
AAATAAATAAAGAGTAGAAATGAGACCTCTGCCATCAAGAATGGCATCTGTGGACTGTCAGCTTCAGGGAGAGGGGGGAAGAATGTACCTGTTAGGAAGTTGACAGTGATCCACGCTGAAACGCCTACAAGAGAGGGTCACAGACAGCATGTGAATCACCCGAGATGCTGTAAGCAATACACGCACTCAAATGACCGTGTTGAGATTCCAGGAGCTCGAAGTGAGTGCCCCTCACTCCTTGGCCTCAGGTCAGCTACAGGAAGAGGCATCAGTCATCAAGTCACCCAGCAGCTTCTGGCAGACTGTTCGAGAAGATGCCGTACTAAAACACTACAATATTCTACCAAATGTCATGTCTCTCCCTCCTATTCTTTACCATGAACTTCCTCTTTTTGGAAAGAAAACCAAATGTTGCTCTCCCCTCCCCTGGTCATATTTTAAGATCGGGGCTGGTGAAGACCCTGCCAGTCTGTCTTAGCATTAACAATGCAGCAGCGGACTTCCAAATACGGTCACAACTGGGGATTCTCTCTAAATGCTTTATTTTCAGCACTTTCATCTGTGCCAGGTTTGGAGCTAGTTGAGACGAAAATCTGTCTCTAATACAGGCCCCCCAAAGATCCTCTGAGACAGTTATGCTGTGAATGGAACAGGACAGTCACTTTAGTTCTTGCTTGCCCACGTCTGACTGAGGAGAAAGCTCCCACTTGGACCAACAGCAGCCCTGCACACGGTCCGTTTCCCAGGACAGCCTCGTCACACAGAGGGCTTCTGGAGACACTACCTTCATCTGTTCCGTTCATGATGGAAACACAGTCATCTCCTACAAGGAAGGGCGATGCCTTAAACACTTCTTTCACCTAAATGTAAAGGGAGACATGTCTTTATCCTTTACAATTGAAAGTTCCCAATTACACCATACTTTCAGCAGGTCATGACAAAACATCAGAGGGTGTCAGCTGGTGCTGTGATGTGACAAAGCTCATGTTTTGTTTTAAATTTCTCAAATCCTCTGCAAGTGATATCCTTATCTACTGCCCGGGCTGGTGGAGGCAGATGCTACCCTGAAGAGCCTTGTCTTAAAGTCACTCTGGGCTGGAAGAGCTCAGGGGCACCTTGAGCCTGCTGGGCCCCCAAACACTGCCCTGCTTTAGACTGCAGATGAGGCAACGGAAGCCCATCACTGCAGAGCTCAGCCTGGGACCAAGGAGACAGCTCTGCAGCGGGGAGGTGAAGGCAGGGAGCAGCAGCATTTGGGTGCATTTCCTTCCCCTTTTTTTTTATCAAGTACTGACACACAGAAACTTCAGGACATCTGCATATCCCAATTGCACCTGCGGCCCACAATCAGACTTGAGCATGTAAAGGTAACTTTTACAAAGGACCTGGACCAATGTGCAACAATTCATCATTTAGCGGCTGCATAGTTTAGAAATAGTACAGAGGATGAAGGGGACCATGTTGGTGGAAGCAATTTCCCTAATGTGCCTGACAATAAGAACCACCCAGGCACTTGTAAGAAACAAGGTTCAGATTTTTTTTTGCAGGCCTGCCGCTAGGCCTGGGGGAAATTCGGGCCATGTGAGAGCCAGACCCTGGCAGGGGAAGGCTAAAGGCCTCCTCAGCACTTACACCTGTGGATCAGACCAAGAGAACGGGCAGTTTCCATGAGAACACGCAGGCTGGAGACGAAGCGTCAGGAACTCGGCTTGTACAATCCTCTACAAGGATCTAGTGTCCACATGGAAGGAAGCCCTTTAAAAGGCTTCAGCATGTTCTTAAAACAAAGTAGCTGCTCTTACACAACACCAGGTTCATTCTAGAAAACAGGAACAGCTAAAGGTGACACTATTAACATTTTGACATGTTTTCCTCTTCAGGAAGCTTCCACATGGCCCATTTAACAGCTCCAACAATGGCTGAATATTTGGTGTTTTCAGTTATCATAAGCTATCCACCCCCCGGGGGGAAATGGGTAAGATCACCTTTTGCAGTAACCTTTGAGCCTTTTCTCCCGGTAAAAGACGTAAACCAGCTGTGGCCTTGAGGACCAAGGGGGTGGCCTTCCAGAAGTCAAANCGGGGAGAAATGGGTAAGATCACCTTTTGCAGTAACTTTTGAGCCTTTTCTCCAGGTAAAAGACGTAAACCAGCTGTGGCCTTGAGGACCAAGGGGGTGGCCTTCCAGAAGTCAAAAGGAACGTCTTGTTTAGCAACATCCAGTAATTCCTGAATTCCTGAAGTGCTCTGTGAATATGGTAAAAGTAGGGACTGTCAAAGCTCAGCATACAGGGTCACAGATGCTCCCCCAACCCTTTTGGTTTTATTAATTTATAGACACATTTTCTTCTAACTTTTCAAATCAGCAGAAAATGACTTAGCTGGTGCTGGTGAGTGTGAGGGGCACAGGGACCAGGCAAGTACAGAGGGACACCCCGGCAGTGGAGCGTGGTGGGGTGAAGACACACAAGAGGGTCGTGCTGTTTCTACACTCTGGCAACCAAAACCCTGCCCAGCCCCATCACCAACCCTTACCGGGTGACCTCAGATGCACTGTGACTCCCCCGGACATCATGAATGAATTTGGAGGTTCCTCACAGTGCTGGAAACCCTGAGGAATCATTTATACCTGCCAGAATGCTTGACATCCAAAAGTTGGCTAAGGCCCTGTGTCAGTGCAGAGGTGGGATAAAAACTTTGGTAAAGTTCTGCTGGGTATTACCAACAGCTGTAATGCTGCGGGAATAATTTGGCAATGTCTGCCAAGGGAGAAAACATACATTCCTTTTAGTCCTTTTACATGCATCTCATTGTAAGAATTCATCTGAGATGGATGTCGTTGCATGTGTGGGTAATGAAGTTCAATAAGGTTTGACAAACTGTAGCCTTTCTTAGACATCACCTGAACATCCTTCAGGAGGGGACTGGTTCCACAAATTCAGTGTGCCTGTACACACTGCAATATCATTGCCAGCAAAATCAAGGAAGCTCTTCACATCCTGATAGTAAATAATTTCTAGTTATATTGTTGAGTGACAAAAGCAAAGTACTTAACGAAGTGAATGCCATTCTACTGGGTATGTGAAATAAAAACGGGAGGAGGAAGAATACAGATGAATCTGCTCATAGGTATGTCAACTAGCCCTTGAAGGACACACAAGAAATGAGGGACATCAGCCCTCCTAGGGGAGACTGGAGCAAGAGGGGAGTTCTCACCATCTGCCCCGTGAGGCTGTGAAATATGTCCCACTTGAATGTGTGCTGCCTACTAAAACAAGTAAGGTTTTTAAAATCTTTTAAGTTTATTCTAAAGCTATCTAATTTACTCATGTGTAACCTTATAGCTACTCTAACATCACTCATTTCAATTTTTGTTTTCAATTTGTTTTCAAGCCACAGGAAAGCAGGACTATGACTTCACCATCTGAGATCAAGATGTACCTGAGGGCAGGAATGATGTATCACTTTTTTTTTTTAAAGATTTTATTTATTTATTTGAGAGAGACAGAGAGAGCATGAGCAGGGATAGAGGCAGAAGGAGACTCCCCACTGAGGGGGAGCCTGATGTGGGGACCTGAGCCGAAGTCAGACGCTTTACTGACTGAGCCACCCAGGAGCCCTGATGTATCAGCTTTTAAGACATGCTTGAATCAAAAGGAACTTGTAGGTATGTCACGATCTGGTCCATTTCATCAGCACGTTAGTGGAAACACAGGTGTCCTGTATTAGTGCAGCTATAAGCTTTAAGGAGTTGAGAAGTATAAAAGCTACAAATTTACAAAAATCATGATTTGACAGTTTAAATCACTTTTACACTTATTTGGTTTTGTGGATTTTGCATAACACACTTTTAACTTCAATTTTTTTTAGTCAACTTTTGTCATCTTCAGTCAAAGGAACTGAAACAAAAACAAACTCTCAAATACTGCTTTTTGTCAGTTTGTAGCCTTTGTGCTTTTGAACCGCACCAAGACTCCTGGGAGGCATACCTGGTGGTTGGGGGGAATGGCCAGGGAAGCTGGGGTGTGGGGGAAGGTTGGAGGGTGGGGGTAGTGGTCCTCCTTTGGCCCCATGTGCTGTACCAGTTTCCCCCTTCTGACCACCCTAAATAGCATGAAATGTCCCAGGGCAGCACCATGAGAGATGCTTTCCTCTGTGAAGAAGGCCTGTGCACTCAAGAGAAAGGGAGCTGGCTTTAACGAACTGCACAGCTGGAAGACAAATTTGAAGAATAGACATGAGAGAAAATCATTACCTTTTCAACATCATCAGCATAAGCAGAAAGACCTGGCTTCAGTGCTTTGAATGTCTCATGGGTCAATGTGGGAGTTTCTAAAGGGAAAACATGTTTTTAAAAAAAAGTGCAACTGTGAACATATACATGAATATACGAATATATACAATTAGGGCTAGCCACCCTTTTTAAAGGCAGACATCTGAAATCAGACCAACCCCAGGGTGACTGCCTCTTTAGCCCAGATAAACAAGATGAGCATTCTACCTGATGCTCTGGTCAGAACTTTTTAAAAAAAACAACTTTACTGAGGTATAATTTACATACAAAACTATAGCCATCTAAACTGCTCAATCTTAACAGGGTTAATTCTTGTTAAATTAACAGAGGAGCAGCACAGATGACTCTGAACTGCAAATATAAAAGTTATTTCTCTACCCTGGAAGGGATGTAGTATAGCTTCTAAAGAACAGTTGTTTTCCTTCTTTTAAAAAAAACAGAGTGTCTGAAATTATGAAGGCCCTGGATCGATGTGCATACAGCAAGGGTGTGTTCAGAGGCACACTGGCGGCCGAGGGATGCTGGCCCAAATTTGGACATGAAGACCCAGGAGGAAGAATCAGGAACAGAACTTTTTGAAAGGATGTCTCTTTGGAGATAAAACACTGGAATATGGCTATTAAAGGATTACATGCTGACAAGCTGTCTTAAAAGCTTAAAAACCATTTTTGAAGGTAGGTAGGTCTGGCATATAAAAATTTAACTACTGAACTGAGTTAAAAAATAAAGCAGATGAAAAGTAAAACATGCCATGACAGCTCTGGAGAGAGCTACTAATGTCTGTTGCCACCAGCTCAGTTTAATGCCTAGAACAGTATGTACTCAAAAGGTATTGAGGGTCAGCAAAGAACCAGCTGTGGCCAATGGACCTACTGAACAGTCAGGGGGAAAACACTCACTGGCTAGAAGCTGGAGGATGACCCTCAGAGCTGGAGGGTACAAGAGGCGCCAGGGAAGGAGATCAAAGGGAGAAGGGCCAGAGCGCAGCACTGGGCAGAGGCTGGGTCTCCCCACAGGGGCAGCTACAGGGAGAACACACACAAACTCCCTCCTCCCTCTTGCTGGAAGCCTGCGGGCCCCCACTCTGGGGTTATAATGGGGCTCAGGCTCCAGCTCCCTTCTCACTGCTGAAGCCACTCTCATCTGTCACTCTGACTGGACCCAGACCCACTGGGCAGCACCACGTCAGTCTAGGTCCCAGGTCCTTGCTAGTTCATAACTTTCCCAGACTCTGCTGCATACTAACCTGCACCAGGGGCAACTTCCTGCCTTAAACTCTCCCACTGCAGTATCTGGCTCAAGTCATGATCCCAGCCACCTGACCTGCTGCTGAATGCTAGGCCAGGCCAGGCCACCCAGCTCCCTCGGGGATCTCAGCTGCCCTCAGGTGGTCACCAGAAACTACTGTGAGTAAGGACAGTCAGGGGCTCCTGGGAAATTTAGATTCCTGGGCCCTAAACTATGCCTGAACCAGCCTCTCTGGGAACCTGTATTTTTGACAAGCTCCCAGGTGAGTCCGAGGCAGGGCATCCAGCCCAACCACTGTCTCTAAGTGGAAGAGATCACAAGAGCTCTGCTGTGAGCAAGGAGATCCCAGCAGTGAGTGGCCAAGGCCTTCTACCCAGCATACCTCCAGGCTGCC
>NC_048223.1:43607805-43646404 GCF_002007445.2 Ailuropoda melanoleuca
AAAGGCTAGTACCCAAGATGTATAAAGAACTTATCAAACTCAACACCCATGGGCACCTGGGTGGCTCAGTAGGGTAAGCGTCTGCCTTTGGCTCAGGTCATGAAACCAGGGTCCTGGGACTGAGTCTGGCATCAGGCTCCCTGCTTGGCAGGGAGACTGCTTCTCCCTCTCCCCTTGCTCTTCCCCCCTCCCCGTTCATACTCTGTCAAATAAATAAATAAAATCTTTAAAAAAACAAAAACCAAAAAACTCAACACCCAAATAACATATAATCCAGTCAAGAAATGGGCAGAAGACATGAACAGACATTTCTGCAAAGAAGACGTACAAATGGCCAACAGACACATGAAAAAATGCTCAACATCACTCAGCATCAGGGAAATAAACATCAAAACCACAATGAGATACTACCTCACACCAGTCAGAATTAACAAGTCAGGAAACGACCGATGTCGGTGAGGATGCGGAGAAAGGGGAATCCTCTTAGACTGTTGGTGGGAATGCAAGCTGGGGCAGCTGCGCTAGAAAACAGCATGGAGGTTCCTCAAAAAGTTTAAAATAGATCTACCCTATGATTCAGCAATTGTACCACTAGGTATTTACTCCAAAGATATAAATGTGGTGATCTGAAGGGGCACCTGCACCCCAACGTTTATAGCAGCCATGTCCACAATAGCCAAACTATGGAAAGAGCCCAGAGGTCCGTCCACAGATGAATGGATAAAGAAGATGTGGTGTATGCATACAATGGAATTTTACTCAGCCATCAAAAAAATGAAATCTTACCATTTGCAATGACGTGGATGGAACTAGAGAGTAGTATGATAAGCAAAATAAGTCAATCAGAGAAAGACAATTATCATATGATCTCACTCAGAGGAAGAATTTAAGAAACAGACAGGATCGATCATAAGGGAAGAGAGGGAAAAATAAAATAAGATGAAACCAGAGAGGGAGAAAAACCATGAGAGACTCTTAACTATAGGAAACAAACTGGGGGTTGCTGGAGGGGAGATGGGTGGGAGGATTGGGTAAATGGGTGATAGGCATTAAAGAGGGCACGTGGTGTAACCAGCACCACGTGTTATATGCAACTGAACTCTACTTCTGAAACTAATAATACACTGTATGTTAATTAATTGAATTTAAATAAAATAAAATAAAATAAAAAGAAAGAAAGCAAGATACGGGTTTGTGTTCTGCCCACAGCAGCATGTGACTGTGGGCAAACTAAACTTCACAGGGGGCTGGTCTCCTCACCTGTAAGGTGGGAAGCCACCAGATGACGCTGTCTGGGGATACAACGAGATGTGTGATGTGCTCAGAAGAGGACACAGAGAACACATACTGAATGCTGGCTTTACAGCAGGGCAGTGGGAGGTAACATCCCCTTGGAACCAGGGACAGTGAAGGGCAGGAGTGCTGGAAGATAGAGTGACTGTACTGTCTGTGGAGGGCCAGGGTTAGAAGTGCAGGGGTCAAACCTGTGGTGGTTTTTACACCAATCTTGAGGGTGCCTGGGAGGAGAAATGGAATGAAGGTGGCCCTTGGGGCAGAGGCAGGGGTTGGGGGAACAGAGTCCAAGCCTTCTGCAGCCATTCCTTTCCAGGATCTAGCCCTGCAGGCATACTTGGATGCCCTCAGGTCTGACCAGCACTGCCCAAACCTCTGGCTGTCTCTGTGCTCCTACCTAAGGGATAGGCCTCTCCAGTGGCCCACCCCCCCACACTCGGGCAGGGGGTAGGACAGATCAGCCCCGCCCTCCTGAGCATCTGCTATGCACAGGGCTGTGGGAATGGTTCTGTTGGCAAGACCAAAGAGCAAGCCTCCTTCCCAAGCCCCTGTTCCTGCCAGACTTTGGGCCTCTCTTGGGTCTCACTGCACTTAGGAGCTTCCTACTGCTCTCAGGATCATGTCACACCCCTGGGTAGGCCTAGCTCCTTACCAGCCTCTGCAGCTGTCACCTTCTCTTGTCTTAGTTCACAGTGCTCTGAGAACCTANTTCTGTCACCTTCTCTTCTCTTAGTTCACAGTGCTCTGAGAACCTAGTGTCTCCTTCTGTTCCTAGAACGCAGCTCCTCTCTGCCTTTGCACACAGTGTTACCCATTCCCAGAATGCTCGTGCACCAACCTGGCCAACCCTGTCCTCAATCCCAAGCCTCAGCTGAAATGTTATTGTCCCCACCTTCCCTGACCACCCACAGCTTGAACGGCTCCCCGCCATTATGCTCTCTCTGTACTCCTTGCCCCCTTCTCACCTGGCACCACCATAATCTGTAACAATGTCAGGGTCTGTGGGAATAATTCCTAAAGGTACATGTTACCCTCTAGGCTATGAACTTCCAAGGGCAGGGACTTAGCCTGTTTTGTGCCACTGTAGCGCCGTTGAGAACACAGGCCCTGATCTAGAAGGGTGGAGGGTGCTCCTCTACCTTCGTCTACCTCCCATACTGTTGCCAGACACAGAAAAGTCCCTGTTTCAAATCCTTTAATGAGGAGAGGATGTCAGCAAAATGGTGGAATAGGGGGCCCTAGGCCCTTGTTACACCACAGAAATATTAAAAAAAAATTTGGATCTGGTTAAAATGTTTTATTAGAGTCCTGAAAAACAGTCAAAGATCTATAGATCTATAAGCAAATGCCCAATCAAGAAGTCACATTCAGGGACGCCTAGGTGGCTCAGGTCATGATCCCAGGATCCAGGGATCAAGTCCTATATCGGGCTCCTCACTCAGCAAGCAGTCTGCTTCTCCCTCTGCTGCTGCTCCCCCTGCTTGTGCACACACTCTCTCTCTGGCAGATAAAGAAATAAAATCTTTAAAAAAATAAACTTAAAAAAAAAAAGGAAATCACATTCAGAATGGTCGGAAGTTTTATGGGGTTTACTCACCCTTGTCCCACCCCTCCCTGCATAGCACGGTCTAAAGGAAGCAGCAGCCCAGTGCCTATCTCCTTCCCTCAAACTGGAGAGAGCAGAGCAACATCCTAACCTGTTTTGGGGCTGCCTGACAGAAAGGTCTCTGTTTTGCCTGACTTAGAACTCAGAGATCAGATGGGGGAAAAGTATGGAAGTCAGTTGTGGGTACTACTTTTTTTTTTAATATTTATTTATTTACTTATTTAATATTAAAAGATTTTATTTATTTGTCAGAAAGAGATAACACAAGCAGGGTAGCGGCAGGCAAAGGGAGAAGCAGGCTCCCCACTGAGCAGGGAGTTTGATGCGGGACTTGATCCCAGGACCCGGGGACCATGACCTGAGCCACAGGCAGACGCTTAAACGACGGAGCCACCCAGGCATCCCAGTTGTGGGTACTTCTTGTGAAAGTCACAGGGTGACTGCAGAGCCACACGTGCCTGGGGCAAGAGGCTGGGTATGTGCTGGGGGGAAGAAACAGTAGAACATCAAAGGCCTAACTAAGAAAAAGCATGGCTGAAACTGTTTGAGAAATTAAAACATTTAAAAGCAGCCATTATATATGGGGGAATTGAAACTAACACACACACAGGCCCAGGCAACACACTTTCAGAAAGAATTCTGAGAAGACCTTAAGCCTTTGCCCTGGGCCGACTCCAAGGCTCAGATACATCCTGTTAATTAGTGAAGGTCTTTCATGGCAAAGAGCCAGTCTGCAAAGACTAGGAGAGGTGGCTATTTTCACAAATGCTCCATTTTTCAACAACAACAAAGATCACAAGGCATGTAAAGAAACAGGAAAAAAGGGCCCATTCAAAGGAAGAAAAGGTGGCAGAAACTGTCCCCGAAGAAACACAGGCATTGGATGTACCAGATAAAGACTTAAAACACCTGTCTTACATATGCTGAAAGAACTCAAGGAAACACAAGAACTGAAAGGAAGTAGGAAAATGATACAGTACAGCAAAATGAGAAGAGATAAAAACTGTAAAAAGGAACCAAGCAAATTGTGGGGCTGAGAAGTACAGTAACTGCACTGAAAAATTCACGAGGGGCTTAACAGCAAATCTGAGTGGCAGAAGAACCAGTGACCTTGAATAAGGACATTTAAATTATTGAGTCAGAAGAGCAAAAAAAAAAAAAAAAAAGGCGTAAGTGAACAGAGCCCAAGGGATTTATGCGACACCAAAGGGACCAACAGGCACATTACAGGAGTCCCAGAAGAGAGGAGAGACAGAAATAATGGTTGAACTCCAAGGACAAACCCAGAGACTCATGCTGAGACACATTATAATCAAACTGTTGAAACCCAGAAAAAAATAATGTTGAAAGCAGCAAGAGAAAAGTAATTCATCATGTACAAAGGATCCTTAATAAGATTATCAACTCATTTCTCAGCAGAAACTTTGGAGGCCAGAAAGCAGTAGGATGATATATTCAAATGGCTGAAAGAAAAAAATCTGTCAATTGAGAATTTCGTATTCAGTAAAATCCTTCAAAAATGAAGGTAAAATTAAGGCATTCCAAGATAAATAAAAGCTGAAGGAGGTCATTACCAATAGACCTGCCCCATAACAAATGCTATAGGCTGAAATGAAAAGATGTTAGACAGTAACTGAAAGCCGTGAGAAAATATAAAGATCTCCAGTAAAGTTAAATACATGGACAAATACAACAACCAGTATTATTGTATATTGGGTTTATAACTCCACTGTTTATTTTCTTCAGGATTTAAAAGACAAATGTTGTGACATCAAAAACATAAATAAGGGAGACATACAGATATAAAGGAGTATCATATGCAATTCAAGCTAGGCTGGGATAAAGTTTCGAATAGACTGTTATAATTTTACGATGTTAAGGTAACCTCTGTGGTAACCACAAAGAAAATACCTAGAAATATATACAAAAGGAAATGAGAAGGGAATCAATACTATCCCTATGAAAAAATCAATTAAATACAAAGAAAGGCAATAATGGAGGAAGTGAGTGACAAAAAAAGCTAAGACATACACAAAATAAGATGGCAAAAGTAGTTCTCCCCTGTCGGTACTTTAAATGTAAAAGGATTAAACTCCCCAACCACAATGCATGGAGTAGCTGAATGGATAAAAAAACAAGATCCAACCAGATGCTTCTATAAGAGACTTACTTTAGATCTAAGGGCCCATATAGACTTAAAATAAAAGGATGAAAAAAGATTCCACCGAAAGAGAGCAGACTGGCTATACTAATATCAGATAAAACAGACTTTAAGTCAAAAACTGTCACAAGAAATAAAAACACTGTATCATAGTATAATAATACAAGGGTCAAGTCACCAGTAAAATAAAATAATTATAAACACATACACCAGAGCTCCTGAATATATGAAGCAAACAGAACTGAAAGGAGAAACAGTCATACAATAACAGTAGGAGGAGAATTCAGTAACCTGCTTTCAATGAAGGATAGAAAAATCAGACAGAGATCGATAAGGAAATAGGGGACCTGAACAACACTAAAGACTATGCAGGCACATACAGACCAGCCAACAGCAGCAGAATACATGTTCTTCTCAAGTGCACATGGAACATCCTTTAGGAGAGATGATATGAAAGGTTACAGGACATGTCTCAATATATTTTAAAAGATCACAATCAAAGTATATTTTCTGATCACAATGGAGTGAAACTAGAAGTTAACAGGAGAAGGAAAGCTGGAAACTCCCAAACACATGTAATCTAAACACCACACTCTTTTTGTATTTTTAAAGATTTTATACATTTGAGATAGAACAAGAGAGAGAGCATGAGCAGGGTTGGGGGTGCAGAGGGAGAGGGAGAAGCAGACTCCCTGCTAAGCAGGGAGCCTGATATGGGGCTTGATCCTAGGATCCTGAGATCATGACCTGAGCCAAAGGCAGACGCTTAACCAACTGAGCCACCCGGGTGCCCCTAAACACTACACTCTTAAACAACCAATGGGTCATAAAAGAAATCAAAAGGGAAATCAGAAAATATCTTGTGACGAATGAAAATGAAAACACAAATATCAAAACAAATGGAATACAGTGGAAGCAGTAGCAATGGGGAAAATTATAACTGTAAATGCTTATATTAGAAGAGAAGATTTCAAACCAACAACCTAACCTAACCGTATACCCTAAGGAACTAGAAAAAGAACTATTTATTTATTTATTTATCAAACATTTCAAGAATTCCAAAATCTTCCCAAAAAATGAAGAGAAGGGACCACTTCTTAAGTCATTCTATGAGGCCAGCATTATGCTAACACCAAAGTCAGACAAAGACACTATAAAAAAAATACAGACCATCATTCCTTATGAATACTGATGTAAAAATCCTCAACAAATAGCAGCAAACTGAAATCAACCACATAGCAAAGGGACCAAGTGGGATTTATTCTTGGAATACAAGGGTGGTTAAAGGTTTTAAAAATCCATCAAGGCAAATGTATCACATTAACAGAATAAGGGGGAGGGAGAGCCTGGGTGGGTTAGTCAGTTAAGCATCTGACTCTTGATTTCAGCTCAGGTCATGCATGATCTTGGGGTTGTGAGATCTGGCCCTGCATTGGACTCTGTGCTCAGCACAGTCTGCCTGTCCCTCTCCCTCTGCTCCTCCCCTGCTCACACACACACTCTCTCAAATAAATAAGTAAAAATAAAATCTTTAAAAAAAAAAAACCAGAAAAAGGGGAAAATTGATATGATCATCTCAATCGATGCAGAAAAAAACATTTAATAAAATCCAGTACTCTTCCATAATGAAAACAACCAACAAACAGGAATAGAAGGAAACTACCTCAATGTAATCAAGGCCGTATATGCAAACCCAACAGCTAAACATCATACTCAGTGGTCAAAGACTGAAAACTTTTACTTTAAAGTCAAGAAAAAGAAAGGATGTCTGTTTTCAACTCTTCAACATAGTACTGGAAGTTCTAGCCAGACCAATTAGGAAAGAAAAAGAAATAAAAGACACCCAAATTGGGAAGGAAGAAGTAAAATTATCTGTTCATAGATTACATGATCTTACATGTAGAAAGCCCTAAAGATTCCACAGGAAAGGAAAATAACTGTTAGAACTAATAAACAAATTCAACAACATTACAGGACATAATATCAACACATAAAAATCAGTTGTTTCTATCCATTATAATGAACAATTTGAAAAAGAAAGTAAGAAAACTGTTTACAATAGCATCAAAAAGAATAAAATACTTAAGAATAAAGTTAACCAAGGAGGTGAAAGACTCATACACCGAACACTACAAAACAAAGCTGAAAGAAAATTAAAAGTCAAATAAATAGAAAGCTATCCTGTGTTCGTGGATGGGGAAACTTGATAAACGTATCAATACTAGCTATAGTGGTCCACAGATTCAATGCAATCCCTATAAAAATCCAAACGACTTTTTTTTTTTTTTTGCAGAGACAGAAAAAAAAAAAATCCTAAAATGTATAAGGAATCTCAAGGGAACCCAAATCACAAAACAATCCTGAAAAAGAACAAAGTTGGAAGCCTCATACTTCCTGATTTCAAAACATACTATAAAGCCACAGTAATAAACAACCCGTGGTAGTGGTATAAAGACAGACACAAAGACCAGTGGAACAGAGCAGAGATCCCAGAAGTAAACCTTCATGGACATGGTAAAATGATCTTTGATAAGGGTACCAAGACCATTCATAGGGGAAAGGACAATCTTTTTAACAAATGGTACTGGTAAAACTGGATATCCACCGAAAAAAGACTGAAATTGGATCCTTACCTTACACCATATGCAGAAATTAACCCAAAATGGATTGAAGACCTAACTATAAAACCTAAAACTATAAAACTCCTAGAAGAAAATATAGTAGAAAATCTTTGTAATATTGAATTTGGCAATGATTTCTTGGATAAGTATCAGAAGCAAAAACAGGACAGCAAAAGCAAAAAGACAAATATGACAAAAAATTTAAAAAAAAAAAACCTGTATGCATCAACGGACACTAACCACAGAGAAAAGAGGCAAGCCGCAGGATGGGAGGACATATTTGCAAATCCTATCTGATTAGGGATTAATATCTGGAATATAGAAAACTAAAACTCGACAACAAAAAACTCAAACTTAATTCATAGCACGAATGCATGCAAAGCATCTGGATACACAGGTCTTTAAAGATACATAAATGACTAACAAGCATATGAAAATCAACAGCACGAATCATTAGATGTACAAAACCACAATGACATATCATCTCAAACCCATGAGGATAGCCTCTCCACACACACACACACACACACACACACACACACACCAAAAAATAACAAGTGTTGGAAAGGATGTGGAGAAATTAGAACCTCTGTGGGATTATATATATATTTTTAAAGATTTTATTTATTTGACAGAGAGGAGAGAGAGCATGTGTGCACAAGCAGGGAGAGAGGGAGAAGGAGAAGCAGATTTCCTGCTGAGCAAGGAGCCCAATGCGGGACTCAATCCCAGGACCCTGGGATCATGACCTGAGCCCAAGGCAGATGCTTAACCAACTACGTCACCTAGGCATCCCCCTCTGTGGCATTATAAAATGATTGAACCATGATGGAGAACATTTCGGAAGTTCTTCAAAAACTAAAAATAGAATCACCATATTGATCCAACATCTTATTTCTGGGTATATATCAGAAAAAGAATTGAAAGCAGGGTCTTGAAGAGATACTTGCATACCCACGTTCACCGCCACATTATTCAAAATAGCCAAGAGATGGAAACAGCCCCAAAATCCACTGACAGATGAATGGATAAATGGGGTGTATGTACACAATGGATTATTATTCAGCCTTAAAAAGGAAGGAAACTCTGACACATGCTACAACATGGATGAACCTTGAAGACACTATGCGAAATGAAATAAGTCAGTCAAAACCAAACTAACATTCCACTTATATGAATTACCTAGAGTAGTCAAATTCACAGAGACAGAGAGTAGAATAGTGCTTCCAGGGGGTGGGGTAAGGCAGGGAATGAGTAGCTACTGTTTAATGAGTGCAGAGATTCAGTTTGGGAAGATGAAAAAGTTCTGGAGATGGATGGCTGTGATATGCACAACATGTGAATGCAATGAATGCCACTAATTGTATACTTAAAATTGTTGAAATGGTAAATTTTGTGTTATATATATTTTATCACAAGAAAAAAAAAAATCCTTTAATGGCTCTGAGACCAGGCAGGTAACGTAAAAGAGTGCTGTGGGCACAGGACTAAAGGTAGTGGTGGGGGGAGAAGGAAGAGGGCTGGGCCTACTCATTGCATCAAACGTTTTAAAGTTTCAGTCCTGCCTCACTCAACAACAGCAGCAGGTCATGCCTTATTGAGATTCTTTCGGCCTTAAGCGTTTTTTTGTTTTGTTTTGTTTGTTTTTTTAAGATCTTTCCATTGGTCCTTTCTCCATACCCCTACAAAATCTACCCAAGATGCTTACTGCCACTCTGAACCTTGGCAGCTACAGGCTTCTCTCTTGGGCTCTTCGGTGAAACTGGCACACTTCCACTCCGTAAGTAAGCAGTATGTAGAGCTATTCATCTGTGCCTTTCTTCCCTCTGGATAGAGTGCCTCTCTAGAAACAGGGCTCAGCACACTCATCCTGGGTCTTCCAACCCCGACACAAGGCCAGAGCCCAGCAGCCACTCAGTCAATACTTGCTGGTGAAGGAGGCTAGCTGAGAGGCTAGCTGATGGAGCCATCAACAATGCTCAGGACCCAGATGACGGCCACCAACAGAAGTAGGCCATTTGGGAAGGGGCTATTTGGGCAGCAGACAATAGTGACCAGGTTTTCAACATGCCAAGTTTGAAATGACAGCAGGACACCAGTCAGAAATGGAACCGACCCTTGTGAGATAGCAGGTTTGGGGTTGGGACCTGAGAAATGATTTGCATTAAGAAGATGTTAGCTAAGATCAGGAGTGAAGACATCAGTGACAGAGAGAAGACCGAGGAATGAGCAGAGGTTGAGGTGTGACCTGGAGAATGCCCGTCCCCAGACAGCTAGCGCTCATCCTACAACTAGCCTTCTCACAGGCCTCCTTTCGTTAGGTTCCTGTAACCCAGAGTTTTCCATTGCTAAGAGATCATTAAACAAAAAGTATTTATAGACAATGTTCTAAAACAGCTATCTAAGGATGAATGATAAGGACGCAAAAGTAATACTAACATCAGTTTTATAAGATCCTTTTTTTTTTTGGCTTGCTCTCCTGCCCCTCTTGACCAGTGGGCCAGTGCAGCACAGGTATAAGACCCTTTCACATAATCAACTTTTATCATGTCCTATATTAGTCTAAGAACCACGACCTACGTGATCAAAATTAACAGGTGGAAAAACAAATTTTGATGCAAAGGTTGCTCTTTATTAAACTTGTCTACCCACTAAAAAATACCCTTTACATATGCTATACCCTGTTACCAGAGACCCACAAGGCCAGCACATATACCACACAAGAGACAACTTATTTCCATATAACAGTGCCCAGGACCAGGGAATATTTGGAAGCAGACTTGCCTGGAATCACACAGCTGGCATATGGCGAGGCACAGACAAGACTTTATGACTTCTGTCTCCAAATCAAATGTGCTCCATCATTTCACTTTCCCTATTAATGTTAAGACTCTACTTTAGACAACCAGAAAATACTCACATGAAATTACATGCATATAATCATTACAGTTACACACCAAGAAGCTCAGCATGACATAAACAGAGTCCAAACAGAAACTAACATTTAAGGGAGGAGAGAGCCAGAAACAGCCTGGCCCACAGGCATCTCCATGTCCTGGAGGCCCAAACCTAAAAGCCATTTTCACTCCATTGGGTTAAGGTGTTCGGTAATACTAAGTACCATAAGACAATTTCCAGAGGAGCAAATCGCATTTCCATGGGCACCACTAACACCATAGGGTAAATGTGTCAATCAGGTCCTCCCTAGAGGTCCACTGAAGAAAATGACTCTGCTTTAGTTTTGTCCTTTAAAGGAGAGAGAGAGTCTAGAACAAGGCTGTAGCCAGGTGGGGAATAAGGAGTAGGTTGGGAGTAGGGTGGGGCAGGATGTAAGGTGCACAAAGGCCGACAGAGGTTTGGCTCAGCAAACCTTGCTCCCACCTGGTTCCTTTTGGGGACTACCCTCTGTCAGGTGGAAGTCGGGGTCAGAGAGAATTTGGGTGTGGAGCAGTGGTGCCGGAGGCAGGTGCCTGCCCCATCCCTCAGCTAGCTTTCTAGGAGCTGGGAAGGCAGGTGAGCTCTTGGAAATACAAGATTTATCTGATTTGGATCAGTGGCCACACAATCTGTTAGCCAGTTTCTTCAAGGTTTTCAGTTAAAGTACACAAAGGAGCCATGTGTGCAAATGATTGCCACATATGCTAAAAACCTATCCAAAATTAAACATTAACAAACCACTACTTATTCTTCTGGAGGTTTAAATTGACTTTTCTCTCCTTCTCTGAAAAGAAGTATACATACATGAGTCAGCCCTGTTAACACCACCGGTTGTTTCCTTTTCACAAGACACAGTGGGCAGGGAAGATCTTCCAGATCTCTTTACATGGCTGTCCACCTCTCTGGTTTTTCATATTAGGTTCCAAAAGGGAGAGAGACACACATCATATTAGCCAACTGATGCTTACGAGGGAAGGAACAGGGGGTACAGAAAACAATTTCTGGATTTATACTACTATGCTCCTCCCCCACCATGAACCTTGTTAATGTATTGGTAACGCCGACAGGAGAACCTCCCCCAGAAAAAACCTAATCCCCCATCCATAATGGCTCTTGTACAGTGGGTCAGAAAGCCCCTGCAATCATAGTTGCTATCCACCTATCCCCAAGGATCCTCCCTCCTAGGGTTTCAGATTCCTTCACTGGGGGTGGTGGGTGGGCTATGGGCTAGGACCTCCACAGAATCCTGAAGGATGCACGATGTATGGCGTGGTATGCATGGTCCTGGAATACATGCCTACGGAGGGACAAACAGAGCTACCCAGGCATTTCCGGGTGACTGATTCTTTTGGACGGACACCTGGGATATGGAGAACTATGCTCATCATAATCTACAAAAACAATTCAGGCTTTCCCCCAACGCTTAAGACCATTCTACGGTTCCTAGCCGAACTTAAGATAACCACCAACCTTCCTTCCATGGTCCCCTGCCCATCTCTCCCTTCTCTTTTACTCTCCTGACTCTTCAAGGCTTTCCACTGAAGGGAGTCGTCCAACCTGGTGTCCAGCTCTACCGACCTCTGGGTCTCTCTCTCTCTGGTAGCCTGGAGCACCGCGGGCTCATGCCTCAGCTCAGGCAGAACCAGCTTGAGCTCTTCCTCTGGTCACCACAGCAATGTCGGACTTCATTGTCCTCACGTCTGCAGTACTGTCAGAATGGCACGGTCTGGCCTGTTACCTGAGCTTCCCTACTGGGCTGTGAGGCCCGGACAGACGGGGCCTTGCCAGTCCTTCCCCTACTGGATCTCCTGCACCCGGCACAGCACTGGGGAGCGGGTCAGCAAACGCGGAATGAATGAGTGCAGCAGCTCCAGGCTTCCTGGGGGTAGAGGCCCTTACTGTCCCGGCCACCCAGTTTCCAGAACACGGCTCGCTCCCCTCACGGGTCAGCGGAGTCCAGAGCTCCGGGAAGACTAATGGAGCCAGGACACAGGAAGGCAGCAAGAGGAAAGACCCGCGTGAGAATGAGCCTGAGTCCGCCTGCAGGAGCCGCCGCTGGAGGCCAAGCTGCTGACAGGTGTGTGGGTCTGGACCCCCGAGGCCCCGATCCTCCTCCACTCGGGCCCCTTCCTCCAGCGCGCCGGGCTGCCCACGTGCAACTACCCGGGCCCGGCGGACGCCACCAGCTCCACACGCGCCCCCCGCCCGCCCTTACCCTGCAGGGTCCCCTCCGCTCTACAACGGAGGGAGATTCCGTTTCCCGGGAGCGCGCGGGCGACCGAGAAAGCTTCGCAGCTCTCGCTGCCGGCGGCTTTACCAGGGCCTCCGCCCACAGGCCGCGAGCCGGCAGGTCCCGGGAGCTAGAGCCCCGCCCACGTGCACGTCGCGTCACAGGCCGGGCGGAGCGGGCGTTGGGGGCCCAGCGCGCAGGCGCGGTGTACGGGCGGGGCGGGGCGGGTTCCGCTGCGCAGGCGCGGCCGTGTTTTCTGGCTGTGGTGGTCTTGTGGTTCCGTTTAGGCCAGTTTCGGCTGGTGTCGTCCGTCCCCCGAGTCTCGGCCTGTTTGGCCTGCAGCGCCCCAGGGCGGCCCTCGCCGGCCGGATTCGGCTCCCGTCCCAGCTCTAAGGGGTTCCTTTGCGCGGCAGGGCAGGCTGGAGTGCTGGCCGAGGAGTTGCCGCCACAACCTCACAACCTTGACCTTGACCAGCCTGAGGCGGTTTTGGGTTTACCTGGGGTCCCCCCACACCTAAAGCCCCCCCTTCTTTTTTTAAGGTAGTACGTGACAGAAAATGCAACTACAACAGAATAGGCAGCGCAATGAATCCCTCTGGTTGTTGCCCCACATTTTCCTAACTCTTCTGGAAGCTGCCAAGGTTGGCTGCCGGGTCCTGACGGGTTAGTCATCCACGCAGGCTCCCGGTTTCCTTAAGGATCACGGTGGTAGGCTCTGCCGGATGTCTGCTCACTCAGTCCCCTTTTGCTCTACCCAGCGCTGGCGCCGCCGCGTGAGCTTCCCTTGCGGCTGGGCTGCCGATGAGCTGTGCGTGTGCTCTTCTGGCGCTGGTTCCGAAACCCACCCAACCTCGAGGGGGTGTGGGGCGGGGGAGGGGAAGACCCTGGGAGGGCCGTTAGTGGGTTCCTGAAGACCTTGGTGTTCCTGAGTCTGTGGTCAAGATGGTGGCGCTTTTGAGAGTGAGTCATGCTAACCACACAGGATGTAGAGACAACATACATAGACCAGGACTGGGTACGGGGCATGTCCTCACCGTGACCACCTGGTTGGGCGCTGCCCTCCTTCATCAGGTCAAACTGCTGAGACTTGGTTGTTTCTACAGCAGTTAGCTCATATGGTCCCTTGTTCCAGATGCTTGCTATCATGAATAATGCTATAGGACCCTAGAGGACTATTTTTATGTGCATACGTGGGTATATGTATAGGAAAAATTCTTACAATTGCTATGGTAAAGAATATGTCCCCTCTCCCTTTTTTCTCTTAAATATTAGATACATATGGCTAAATTGCTCCTTAGACATTGTACAGACACACTCACAATAATGTTCAGAGTGTGGGTTTCCCCATATTTTTCCCAGTGGAATTGTTACAAACCTTGGGATCTTTGCCAATCCACTGTTTGAAAAATTCTCACACACAGTTTCAATTTACATTTATTCTAATATTTTGAAATTTCTGTTCGTGGAACTGTGATGGCCTTGCTTCTGTCCACCTCACTCATAACATCACCTTCACCATATTTCACTCCTAGAGTTTCTAGAATTTGTCAGTTTTACTGACATGGGCTTTTGTATATGCCATTCACTGCTTGGAAAGCTCTCCCCAAATTCATATGTTCATATCATAACCCCGAAGGTGATAGTATTAGGGACTTTGGGAGATGAATGTGCTTAGTGCCCTCATAAAAGAGACCCCAGAGAGATCCCTTGACCCTTCTGTCATGTGCAGTTACAGTGAGAAGGCAGTCTTCTGAGAAAGCCAGCCCTTAGAAACCAAATCTGCCAGCGCCTTCATCTTAGCTTTCCAAGCCCCCAGAACTGTGGGAAATACATGTTGCTATTTATAAACCACCCAGTTTATGGTATTTTTGTTATAGCAGTCCCAAAGGACTGAGACATAGATTCTTTCTCATCCTTTAAGACTCAACTTAAACATCATCTCATCAAATCATTTTACCTAGAGTGGTTCTGTTTCCCACCCTCCACACTCTTTTCTTTATTTACTGCATAGTACTTTTCAAACCCATCATTATTTGTTTGCTGATTTGTACATTGGTATATTCTTTATACCATATTGAAAGTTAAATTCCATCGGAGTGAGGAAATGGTTTGTCCTGAGGGTTGTTGCATGGCTAGCACCTAGCACTCTGCCTGGCATGTGGTGGGTACCTGCAGCAGACACTATCATTACCTTATTCCCTCAGTCCACTTCTGACTTCAGCTCACCAGTGGTGGTGGAGAGTTCCCATGAACGCTGCCACCTCAAGTAGCTCTTTGCTGTCCCCTTTAGAGCTTACCTTAGAACTTTCTCTGGCAGCCATGGGAGCAGGCACAATCTGGAATCGGGGAAGTTAACCCTTAACTAATTGGGGTTGAATACTTCAGCCTTCCATACTTTGTAGGAGTTGGATTGAGCCACAGAGCCACAGTGGTAACTAGCTCAGTCGTGCCCAGCCCCTTGGGTTGACTTTTCCTTCTTCCTTGGCCCCTTTCCCAAATAAACCACTTTGATCTGAGCTCTTGTCTCAGACTGCCTTTGAGGAAACCCAAACCAAGACAAAGCTCAATAAATACTTGTTGAAGAAATGCATAGACTAATTATAGTGCTTTTGCTGTTTTCACTGATCAGCCAAGAAGCAGCAGCTTAGTCCTGCTGGTGAAAGATGAGGAAAGGCAATTGGCTCCTGTTCTGGACATGCAGGAAATGGGACAAATATCAACGATATAGGCTATGGCAGAAAATGAGTGCAAGTGCTCTGACAACAGGGAGCATGACTCGCCCTACCTTTGGGAGGTGAGGAGGTTTTAGAAGAGGTAGATGAGTTACTAAATTGCCTCAGTTTACCCAATATGACTAAGGACAGAGTGGAGGAAGCCCATTATTTTGTGCAGATGCTTGCTCAAATTCGTCCACCTACTCACATCAATCCAGGAGGACAGCTTCAAATCTGTTACATGAAACAGTATAACATGGACTCCACAGTGCCCTGGTAGCAGATGGTATCAGCGCCCTCCCTGTCCATATCCTTCCCACTTCAATCACCGGTAATTCTCCTCATGACAACTTTCTTTTGGCTCAAGCATGCCCGACAACTGGAAGTGCCAGGGAGTTAATGCTGCCCCTCAGCCAAAGACAGGTGTGAATACCCTGGATCCTTTGCCTCTCCCTTCCTCGAGCCTCAAGTAGGACAACACCCCGGCAAGTGTACAGTGGAATTGAGCCCCAGTTGCCCAAAGCAGTGACCGGTATTGCCTCACTCCCTGTCCCTGTCTTACTTTCCTGCTCTACTAGTGTTTCCTGGGGTCACCTTCCAAGTAAACTACTTGCACTGCTTTTTTCTTTAAGATTTTATTTATGTTATTTGAGAGAGAGAGAGGGAAAGTGAGAGAAAGAGCATGAGTGGCAGGGGGGAAGAGGGGCAGAGGGGCAGAGGGGGAAGCAGACTCCCAACTGAGCAGGGAGCCTGATGCGGAGCTCGATCCCAGGACCCTGAGATCATGACCTGAGCCAAAGGCAGACGCTTAACTGACGGAGCCACCAAGGCTCCCCAATTACTTACACTCCTTTTTCGGAATTTGTTTTGGGGGGATTTGTTCTAAGACACACAATGCTCATAGGTCATTTTGATAATAAAATATCTTAGTCACTTCTGATTCCCTGAAGAGTAAAACCACAAATTACTGCCTTCCATTCAAATTCTTCTTTCTTTCTTTTTTTTTTTTTTTAAAGATTTTATTTATTTATTTGACAGAGATAGAGACAGCCAGCGAGAGAGGGAACACAAGCAGNAACTGTATAACTCCTTGAACTGCTGTGTATTTGCTGTTCTCCAGAAGGCCCTTAACTTTTTAATCATTAAATTTAATCACGCCCTGAGCCGAAGGCAGACACCCAACCACTGTGCCACCCAGGCGCCCCTCAAATTCTTCTTTCTTAACTCTCCAGAAAAGTCAGATACTCTGCACTTTTGGCTAGCCTTCCATTTTCCAAAAGTATACACATGAAGGATGTGAGGGAAACCTTCCACTTGCCTAGAGGAGGTTGGCTTTTATTATTTCTGTCTGCCACATTGGCTGTTACAAGATCTCCTTTGACTTCCTGATATATGGTCAGCAGAGGCCACCTGCACCATGGTGATAATCTAGTTGGGACCCCAAGAAGTGTGGCTATAACAAGGATAAGTAGTGTTCTGGGTGATTGGGTGAACTATGAGATGGACTGGTGTGGATGATTGAACTGTATAACTCCTTGAACTGCTGTGTATTTGCTGTTCTCCAGAAGGCCCTTAACTTTTTAATCATTAAATATGAAGATGCCCTTTATCAGATTAAGAAAACTTTCTTTTAAGAGTTTTTAATCCAGGTTAAGAGTTTTTAAAAATCATTAATGGATGTTGAATTTTATTTTGTATATTTTATTAATCTATTGAGGCAATCATCTAAGTTTTCTCCATTATTTTGTAAATGTGGGAAGTTCAATTTTGATGTTAAATTACCCTGATTCCCAATAGAAAGCACATTTTAAAAATTAGTTTCAGAGGTAGAATTTCATGACTTATCAGTTGCATATAACACCCAGTGCTCATTACATTAAGTGTCCTCCTTAATACTCATCACTCAATTACCCCGCCCCCCACCTACCTCCCCTCCAGCAACCCTCAGTTTGTTTTCTAGAGTTCAGCGTCTCTTGTGGTTTGCCTCCCTCTCAATTTTCATCTTGTTTTATTTTTCCTTCCCTTCCCTTATGTTCATCTGTCTTGTTTCTAAAATTCCACATATGAATGAAATCTCTGACTTATTTCATTTAGCATAATACCATCCAGTTCCATCCACGACGTTGCAAACGGCAAAATTTCATTCTTTTTGATGGCTGAGTCCATTGTGTATGTATACCACATATTTATCCATTCATCTGGATAATGAGACATCTGGGGTCTTTCCATAGTTTGCCTATTGTGGACATTGCTGCTATAAACATTGAGGTGCACGTGCCCCTTCAAATCACTGTGTTTGTATCCTTTGGGTAAATGCTTGGTAGTGCAATTGCTGGGTCACAGGATAGCTCCATTTTCAACTTTTTGAGGAACATCCATACTGTTTTCCAGACTGACTGGACCAGTTTAAATTCCCACCAGCAGTGTAAGAGGGTTCCCCAGAAAGCACGTTTTTTATACATTGCTGGATTTGATTTGCTAACATGGTGTTTGGGCTCTTTGTTTCTGTGTTCATTAGAGAGGTTAGCTTCTAATTTTGTTTCTTATGTTGTACTTGTTGGGATATACTGTCATGGTTATATTAGCCTTACCAAGGGAGTTGGAAATTTAAAAAAAAAAAAAACTTCTAAAGGAGTTTGTGTATGGTTTGAATTTTCTATTCTTTGCATATTTGAGAGAATATGCCTATTTTCTATGTGGACTATTTTAAATTGCTGATTTCATTTCTAATCATTCAAGTATTATATTTCTTTTTCAAGCACTTTTGGTGTATTTCTAGTGAGAACTTTGCCCATTTCACCTAAGTTTTCAACTTTATTGGCATAACATTGTTCATATCTTATCTCCTTAGCATTTGTAGTTATAGCCTCTCTCTTACTCATAATATTACTTATTTGTGTCCTCTCTTTTTTTTCTTGATCAACATTCCAAGAAATTTAAAATTTTTATCGCTTTTTTCCCACAAGAACTAACTTTTGGCTTTGTTAAACACCTCTATTGTATCTGTTTGATATTTTAAAATTTCTCTCTTTATTATTGCTTTTGTTCTACTTTCTTTGAGTGTATTCTGTTTTTTCTTTTCCCAATTAATCATCTCATTAACATTCAACCTTCTTTCCTAATATATGCATTTAAAGTTTAAATTTTCAAGTATCATATTAACTCTGTCCTACAAATTTTGCTATATTGTCTTTTTATAATGGTCAGCTTGAAAATTTTTTCTAAATTCCACTATAATATCTCTCTGTCCCATGAGTTATTTAGAAACATGTTTTTAAATTTTTCAAGTGAATTTTTATTTTATTTTATTTTATTTTAAAGATTTCATTTATTTATTTGACAGAGGGAGAGAGACAGCCAGCGAGAGAGGGAACACGAACAGGGGGAGTGGGAGAGGAAGAAGCAGGTTCCCAGCAGAGCAGGGAGCCCAATACGGGGCTTGATCCCAGCACCCTGGGATCACGCCCTGAGCCTAAGGCAGACGCTTAACGGCTGAGCCACCCAGGCGCCCCTTCAAATCAAATGAATTTTTAAAATGAACCTTTTAGGGGCTCCTGGGTGGCACAGCGGTTAACGGTCTGCCTTCGTCTCAGGGCGAGATCCCGGCGTTATGGGATCGAGCCCCACATCAGGCTCCTCTGCTGTGGGCCTGCTTCTTCCTCTCCCACTCCCCCTGTGTTCCCTCTCTGCTGGCTGTCTCTATCGCTGTCAAATAAATAAATAAAAATAAAAATAATAAAATAAAATGAACCTTTTACTTTGTAAATTCTCTCTTGATTGTATTGTGGTCTGGGGATGTAATCTCTGTAATACCCATTCTCTGAAACTTTTTGAGACTAGCATTGCAGATATTATTTGTAAATTGACCATGGGTATTTGAGAATAATGTGTGTGTTTCAGCTCTTGAGTGAATAAAATATCCATTAGATCACCCTTGTGATATTAATAAGCTAAAGTGCTGAAAGAAGACCCCACCATAGGTCTAAAGCAAATAGAAGATGATTGTTTGCCATCTTGGTGATGCAGGGCTGGGGGCTTGGCTCCCCATGGTCCATCATCCTAAGACCCAGATTCACTGGGCTCTGTTAACTGTCAACATGTGCTGTTCAAGGCCACCCTCTCAGTAGAGCCTACACTCTAGGAGGGCAGGAATATATCTGTCTTTTTCACCTTTGTTCCTTCAGACAGTGCCCAGAACACAGTAAGTGTTTCCTAAGTATTTGTTAAGTACATGAATCGATGAATGAAGAAAAGATGGGCCCCTAGTTAACATACCAACAAAATTTAATAGATTTTTCTTTTTAAACTTTGCTTATTTTTTCAATTAACAATACGTAATTATTGTGTTGCTCAAATTATATCATTGCTCAAAATTTTAAAGGTATAAAATTGTACACGGTGATGGTTTTCACAGCTACCCAGTTCCCTTTCCTGGTTAACAGTTTATATTCCCCGAGGTATTTTATATGTACACAAACTTCCATGCATATGTATAGACTAGTTTCTTTTTTTTTTTGAGAGAGAGAGAGAAAGAGAGAGCACGAGCACATCTGTGTGTGGGGGGGGGGGCAAGGGAGAGAGAAAGAATCCCAAGCAGGTTTCACACCCAGCATGGAGTCCTGCACGGGGGAACCATCTCAGGATACAGAGATCATGACCTGAGTCAGTCACTTAACCGACTGAGCCACCCAGGTGCCCCCGTTTAGACTAGTTTCTAATATATTTTCAATCATAATAAAATGACTCATTCTTCACCTTATGTATTCCATTATTTCTGAACTCACATTTCTAAGAATGTTTGGTGTCACTTTGCTAAAGGGACACTAAGTGGCAGTATACAACCAGAAGATGGAGGTGGGGGTGGGTTGTGGGTAGGAGTGGGTTGTGTGAGTGTGTTTGGGGGGGTGGTCTTTCCAAAAATCAAACAAGAATTTCACATGGTTAACCTCTGCACAACAGGTCTCCTGAGCCCTCCTGGCCATGTGTGTCTGTGTAGGTGTGTAGGTAAATGCCTACCCAATTTCAATAAATGAGTGCTTGGTTGAGTTTTAAATCTATTACAAAATGGAGCTATAGAACCTGACATGGGACTTTAGTTTGTTGAGAAAACACAATTTTAAAGCCACTTCCAACCCAGACTCTCTGACACACCTTCCAAGATCATGCATATGCCTAGGTCTCATCCCTCAGAACTGTTAGCTTCAAATGATTTAAACACACGCAACACACGTAATCTGAGGTGATAAACAATGGAAGGACCCTTACTTTCTCCATCCTTTAGATTTTCCCTTGCTTTAAGATTTTCCCTTCCCTTGACTACTTTTCCCTCCTGTGGTCCTTTCCCCAGGCCTATAGCCATCCCTGCTCTCCTTTCCTGGTGACAATGCCTCCCTCGTTTCTCCTACTCCCTTCTAATGAAGTTTGAGGAAACATAAGGATAAAAGTGTAGACATTTCCTTTATTGAAACCTCTCCCCCATCACAACTGCATTCTATTATACATTGCTGTATATACATTTTTCATTTAACAGTATACCCTGAATAATTCCTTTTTTTTTTTGGAAGATTTTATTTATTTATTTGACAGAGAGAGAGACAGCCAGCGAGAGGGAACACAAGCAGGGGGAGTGGGAGAGGAAGAAGCAGGCTCTTAGTGGAGGAGCCTGATGTGGGGCTCGATCCCAGAGTGCCGGGATCACGCCCTGAGCCGAAGGCAGATGCTTCACGACTGCACCACCCTGGCGCTCCTACCCTGGATAATTCCTGATCAATATATAAAGAGAATAATTTTTTAATGCTTTAAAAAATTTCACTATAACTTACGTATGGTAAAGTGCAATCTTAAGTATGGGGCTTGATGATTTTTTGCAGATGTTCACACCTGTGTCATCACCGACCCCTCATGACATAGAACACATCCCAGCTCCCAGCCTGCTTCTCTTGCCCCCTCCCAGTCACAGCCTCCTCCAAGTTACCACAACTGTGACATACAGGGAGAAGATCAACTCTTTTTAATGGCTGCGTGGCAATCGGATGTATGGATGTGACTTCTCTAGCCCTGAATTTCCAATCTTTTGCTATTATAAATGAGGCTATAGGGACTATCGTTGAACACATGCCACCTCTTGCCTTTTCACTTTTACAGGCAAGCCCAAACTCACCTCATAAAAGACACATAAAAGGTAATTTTAAACAGGGCCTTTTTGATCTTGCTATGTCTTCCTTTTATTTCTATCTTTATTCTATAAGAATTCCTTTCCCTCCTTTGAATTCCTATTGTTCCTCTTGTCTTACCAATCAGTACCCTGCATCCTCTTGCTCTTCCCCACCCCCTTTTCATTTATGATTTTATTTATTTATTTGAGATAGATAGAGTGAGAGAGCAGGAGCAGGGGAGCAGAGGGAAGGGGAGAAGCCTGCTCCGTGCTGAGCAGGGAGCCCAACGTGGGGCTCGATCCCAGGACCCCGGGATTGAGACCCGAGCCGAAGGCAGACACTTAACTGAATGAGCCACCCAGGTTCCCCTTGCTCTTCCCTTTAAGGTGACCTTCAGCCTCTCCCACTAGAACAGACACACCCCAAGGGCCTGGACCTGGGACTCATCCCTTTGCATTTCCGTGCTTGGCCTAGTGCCTGGCAAATCCAGATCAAATTCAGTGTCTACTGGGTAAACACATTTGTATGCCAATATATTAGATCTTAGGATTGTTACAAATGTGTAACACCCTCAAGGATCAAACATCTGTCTGCTAAACAGATAAGCAACAAAATTATATGTAATAGACGGTGTGGAGCAGACTAATTGCTTAATTTAATAGCTATCATTAGTCTTCTTACTAAGGCTCTTACTAAGACGCTCTCCTACATAGCCAGTGTACTCAACAAAATTCAGAACTTCACACTAAGGCAGTACTGCCATGGAATCCACACAGACCCAGTTCCCCTGATTGCACCGATAATGTCTTTTGTAGCAGAAACAAAACAGAACAAAAAATTATTTCCTTTACCTTTCTTCCCTTCTGGGCCAGGGTATAATCCTGGATCAGGTGCTGAAATTAGTTGTCTCTGCCAGTCTTTTGCAATCTAGAATAATCCCTCGGCCTTTCCTTATGTTTCATAACCTTGTCATTTTTGAAGAGTATGTGCCAGTTACTTTGTAGAATATCTCTCAATTTGGGTTTTTCTGATGTGTCTTCATGATTCAATTCAGGTTGTGTATTTTGGGCAGTAATACCACAGAAGTGATGTTGTCTTCTTCTCAGTGCATCATGTTAGGAGCCCATGATGGCTCATTATTGGTGATGTTAACTCTAATCACTTGGTTGAGATAGTATCTGCTAGGTTTCTTCACTTTATTACATATACTCTTTAAATTAATTCCTCAGATAACTATTATCTTCATTCTACAGATGAGCAAACTGAAGTACAAGACATAGATACCTTGCTCGAAGTCATACTCATCTGAATCCCAACCCAGCCATTTTGGCTCCAGAGCAAACACTGTTAGCTGCCACACTGAAAGGAACTTGTTGGGGATGGAAGACTCGATGTCCTTGGCCTGTGGAGAACTGTTGGAGGGCAGGGGATATGTGGATGGAAAGAAATATAAAATGTAATGGGGTAAGCCCTCTATCAGTATGTCTGTTTTTGGGGCTTGGTGCATTATTCTGTGGATAATTAGGTTAAGGATGGCCTGAGGTATGGTTTGTGCTGACCCGGCCCTCCTTCTCTGGAATGTCAGGGCTGGACTGGCTTGAGATTACCACCACTCCAAATCTCCATTCTTTTCCTTGAAGTTGTTGAGAGGTCATGATGTGTCCCCAATCTTGGTTTCTGGGCTACATCCATGATTTGCATTGTAGAAGCATAGTGGAAAAGTTATCATAATTGAGTCATGAACAAAAAGAGTTGAGCTATATTTTGGAATGCCATGTGAAAAGAACTACAGACCTGTTCCACAGATAGCTCCCTGTCTGTTAGAGTCCAAGCCCACTGAGGTTTAGACTCCCCCAGGTACCAATGCTTTGTCTGAGCAGACCTGCGCCTGACTTTTTGTTCTTCCCTCCAATTCTTTTGACCTGTCTTCCCCCAAGCCCTTGTTGACCCTTGGAAAGCTCTTGGTCATTTGCTCCCTTGCTTTCCCAACTACGGCCCATTGTGTGCTCATAACATGAATTTCATCATGCACTCCTTCTCCACACCTGGCATAGCTCCAGCTTTCACTCAGTCAAGTTTCCTCTGCGTCACAGTAATATTTCCAGATTCTCCATCTTAGTTTGGGTCACCTAGAAGAAGAGTCTGGGGCAAGAGGGAACTGGGGTATTTATACATCAGCTCCTGTTAGTTTTTTGTTAAGCTTTAATTTCCCTGCATATCTGGCCTGCTGTACATGCAGGCTCTGGAAGAGCCCTCAGGCCCAGAGATCAGACAAGGCAGTTGGAGTTCACTATAGTTGATACTGGAAAGGTAGGGTCTGAGGGCTATTGGTGAGAGAGCACTGGCAACCTGGTTAATAAGCTCTTAGGATTTTAGAGCACAAAGGGAGTTCAGAGACAAACTAGTCCGCTGTCTCCCTCTTCCCATGGAGTCAGGGATAAGAATTGTATTTATAAAGAGGAAACTCAGATGAGAAAATTTCCTGAATTTTCTTGATTTCTCTGAACTTCACTATTTTTTTTAAATTTATTTTTAAATTTGTTTTCATTTTAAAAAATTTTTAATTCCAATGTAGATAACACAGTGTTATATTAGTTTCAGGTACAATATAGTGATTCAACAGTTTCATATATTACTCAGTGCTCATCAGGATAAGTGTAACCTTAATCCCATTCACCTATTTCACCCATCCCTCCACCCACCTCCCCTCTGATAACGATCTGTTTGTTCCTTCTTATAGTTAAGAATCTGCTTTTTGGTTGGTTTCTCTCTCTTTTTCTTTTGTTCATTTGTTTGGTTTCTTAAAGTCCACATATGAATGATATCTTATAGTATTTGTCCTTCTCTGACTGGCTTATTTCACTTAGCATTATACTCTCTAGATCCATCCATGATATTGCACATGACAAGATTTCATTCTCTTTTATGGCCAAATAATATTTCATTGTGTGTGTATACACACACACACACACGTATATACTACATCTTCTTTATCCATTATTTATCGATGGATACTTGGACTGATTTCGTAATTTGGCTATTGTAAATAATGCTGCTATAAACATCAGAGTGCGTGTATCCCTTTGAATTAGTATTTTTGTATTTTTTGGGTAAATGTCCAGTAGTGTGATTACTGGATCATAGGGTAACTCTATTTTTAACTTTTTGAGGAAACTTCATACTGTTTTCCAGAGTGGCTGCACCAGTTTCCATTCCTGCCGATAGTACACAAGTGTTCCTTTCTCTCCACATCCTCACCAACACCTGTTGTTTCTTATATTGTTGATTTTAGTCATTCTGACAGGTGTGATGTGAGGTGGTATCTCATTGTGGTTTTGATTTGTATTTCCCTGATGATGAGTGATGTTGAGCATCTTTTCATGTGTCTGTTGGCCATCTGTATGTCTTCTTTGGAGAAATCTCTTTTCATGCTTCTGCCCACTTTTAAATTGGATTATTTGGGAGTTTTTTTTTGTGTGTTGAGATGTATAAGTTATTTATATATTTTGGATACTAACCTTTTATTGAATATGTCATTTGAAAATATCTTCTCCCATTCAGTATGTTGTCTTTTAGTTTTGTTGGTTGTTTCCTTTTCTGTGCAAAAGCTTCTTATTAATTTTTATTTTATTTATTTTTTAAGAAAGATTTTATTTATCCATTTGAGAGAGAAAGGGAGAGTGAGCTCGATGGGGGGGGGGGGTAGAAGCAGAGGGAGAGAATCTTAAGCTGATGTGGCTCGATCTCACAACCCTGAGATCATGACCTGAGCTAAAATCAAGAGTCAGATGCCCAACTAACTGAGCCAGCCAGGTGCCCCAAAGCTTTTTATTTTATGTAGTCCCAATAGTTTCTTTTTGCTTTCATTTCCCTTGCCTCAGGTGACCTATCCAGAAAAAAGTTGCTATGTCCAATGTCAGAGACATTACTGCTTGTTGAGCTTCACTCTTATGATATGTAAAGTGAAGATTAAAAATAATATCTAATCCTTGAGTAGCACAGAGTAAACCATAGATGTTAGATGTTATTTTAGGAGAAAGAGGCTTGTTGTACTAGTTAGTTATCGCCACAATAATGGCATGTAACAAACCATCCCAAAACATAGTGCACACAGTAGGAGTATTTCTGAAATGGTGGGTGATGAGCTCTGCAGACCCTTTACCAAGCAAAAAAACCAAAATTGGCAAAGAGTATGTAAAAGAAATAGCCATGTAAGGTCTGAAAATTTTCCACATGCATATAGCACATGGAAAAACACTTATTCAAGAAATTTTACTAATTCTTGGTAAGAACAGTGAGAGTCTGTGGCACTGAGCTGTGATCCACCTCCTCTCCCTCCCTGAAGCTCTATTCTGGGTGGATACCATCAAGAAGATGGACTCTTCCCCTTAGCTCTCAATCTTAGCCTACAGATTTACCCCAGAAGGGAAAGACTGCTGGCATCTCTCATCTCTGTCCGGCTCCATGTTTGCAGAAGCACTATTTCACACAAGAGTGGCCAAGAGGCCCGTGGCTATCTTCCTCCACCTATGAGCAGCCACGCATAACGCAGGAGCAATACACCAGGGTATGACAGGCCAAGAATACTGGGTCCTGATTGCCCCACCCCAGCTCATTCATAAGATAACATTCCACACCAGAAAAGGCAAGTCAAGAAAACCTCTAAAAGCTGAGGGGCTATGTCCCTGCTTAGTGCCATGCTAGTAAAACAAGAGCATCATTCTAAGAGAAGGGGACCACTGTCCCTTCCCCCAGAATCAAAGCAGTGGTGCAGAGATTCTGTGAGAGAATGAGACAGGTCATAAGAATAACAAACAGCTCTGCAGTTCTCCTCAAGGTGATGGACTTAACATGGGACAGAGCATGGAGAAGTTCATGCCTAATCATACTGTCAAAAACAATGGAGATTTTGGTGGTTAGCAATTAAGAGGAGACTGATAGCAACAGGTGGGCTGGCTATACTTTCAACACAACCAGGGAAATAGGTAGCTAGGAAGAGCACTACTGGAGTCAGAGCAAGTCTCAAAGACTGATTCAAAGACTACTCCTTTAAAGGGGCCCCAAATGTAATTGGATCAGACTGTAGAGTGATTTATGCCCCAGAATGTTGTCAAAAACAATAGAACAATCAGCTAGCAATTAGTGGAGGTTAAATCTGGCTACAATATCAGTAGAGACAGATCATCTAGAAACACAAAAGGAAACAATCCTTTCCTCAGAGGAAGAGAAGTCAAAGCAAGTCCAGGCAGGACCATTGTCACCCCTGGACAGGGGAGGGGTCAAAGTGGTTGTGAAAGCCTGAACATTGTGCCTTCTGAGGAATGACATAACAGGTTGCATATGTGAGGGGAAATAGACATCAATGAAAAGGCCTAGAAAGTCAGTAAACAAATAAGCAACTACAGCCTTGGAATAAGTGTTCAGAGTTGCTGCATTATATTACCTAGAATGTACAGTGTTCAGTGAAAAATAATGAGACATGCAAAGAAACAGGAAAGTGTGACCCATTCACAGGGGGAAAAAAGTAGTAGTAGTAGCAGAAATTATCCTTCAGGAAGCCAACATGTAGGACTTACTAGACAAGTGCTTTAAACCAGCTATTGTTCAAAGAAATAAGTGAAAATATGTCTAAAAAATTAAAGGAAAGTATGAGAACAATGCCTTGCCAAATAGAGAATGTCAATAAAGAAATAGAAATTATTTTAAAAGAACCAAATAGAAATTTTAGAATTGGAAAAGGACAAAATCTGCAGTGAAAATTTACTAGAAGAGCTCAATAGTAGCTCTTTGAACTAATGGAATCATGAATCAGAAAATTTGAAAAAAAGATGGCGGAAGAGTAGACCTTTTCTCAGCTGGTCCCCTGAATCGAGCTGGATATCTACCAGATCATCCTGAACACCTATGAAATCAGCCCGAGATGTAGGAAGATACATCTGGATCTCTACAAACGAACATCTCCAGTGCTGAGTATTGAGGTATGAAGCGGGGAGCCGCGAATCTGCACACAGATATTGGAAGATAAACAGAAGGGGAGTGAGCCGCTGTGCTCAGGTGCTGGGAAGTAGTAGCCATTTGCACTGGGGAGCAGGCCAGACCCACGGACCAGAACCCTGCAAGAAAGCAGACTGAGACCATGAGCCTGGGAATGCGCTCATGACCAGAATGAAAACTGGAGCTTTGGAGTGCACACTCAAACCAGACTGAAACCAGGAGGTCGGGATCATCTGTGGGAACCGGGGGTGGCTGGCGGTGTTAGAAGCACAAAGGACAGAGACACGCTGGACCTGGAAGCAAGGGCTGGGAGAGTGGCAGTGGGGTGCACAACACATGATGCTGTGGGGTTTTTAGCTGCACCAACAGAAACAGAGTTAAAGTGGCCAGGAGAGCTCAGTGGAGAGCAGTTGCGATCTTTCTGTTCTGAGGCAGAGGCTGGGATTCGGCCACTGCTGCTCTGACTCTCAGAAGAGTCACAGAAAACTGCCAGGGAAAGCTGCCAGAGAACAAAAGCCCAGAAATAACCAGCTCACATTGTGCCCATCCCCATCCCCTCTTGCAGGAGATGGGGCAACTAACCCAAACAGGGTTGCCTGAGTATTAGCATGGCAGGCCCCTCCCACAGAAGGCAGTCTGAAAAATCAAGAAGCCCACATCCCTAAGGTCCCTATGAAACAAATGCACACTGCTTGGGTCCTGGTCAATAATTTGGGCTCTCTACATCCCTGCAAACTCTCCTCATCAGAATGACAAGGAGGAGGAATCCCCCCAACAAAGAAAAGATAATAAGCCTGTGGCCTCTGCCACAGAACTAATGGATATGGATATAACCAAATTGTCAGAAATGGAGTTCAGAGTAACAAAAGTCAAGATGATGTGTAGGCTTGAAAAAAATATTAATGAAAATATTAACAAGAATATAGAATCTCTAAGGGCAGAAATGAGAGCAAATCTGGCAGAAATTAAAAATGCTATGAATCAAATGCAGTCTAAACTAGATGCTCTGACAGCCAGGGTAAATGAGGCAGAAGAATGAATTAGTGAACTGGAAGATGGGATGGTAGAAGAGAAGGAAAAAACAGAAACTTGGCTCAAAAACATCTGATCTCAAGAATGTAGATTACAGGAGATTACTGACTCAATGAAATGTTCCAATGTCAGAATCATCAGCATCCCAAGGGGGTGAAGAAAGAGAGAGGTCTAGAAGAGATCTTTGAACAAATTGTAGCTGAGAACTTCCCTAATCTGGCAAAGGAAACAAGCATTCATGTCCAAGAGGCAGAGAGGACCCCTCCCAAGATCAATGAGAACAGACCTACACCACGTCAAACCATAGTGCAATTCGCAAATATTAGATCCAAGGATACAATCTTGAAAGCGGCCAGGGGGAAGAGAATCCCCATGTACAGAGGGAGGAACATCAGAATAACATCAGACCTGTCTACAGAAACCTGGAAAGCCAGGAAAAGTTGGCAAGGCATATTCAGAGCTCTAACTGAGAAGAACATGCAGCCAAGGATCCTTTATCCAGCAAGGATGTCATTCAGAATTGATGGAGAGAAAAGGATCTTCCAAGACCGGCAGAAACTGAAACAATATGTGACCACCAAACCAGCCGTACATGAGATATTAAGGGGGCGTTCTATAAAAGTAAAAAGACTCCAAGAGTGATACGGAACAGAAATTTACAATCTATTGAAACAGAGACTTCACAGGCAACATGACATCATTAAAACCATATCTCTCAATAATCACTCTCAATGTGAATGGTATAAATGCTCCCATAAAATGCCACAGGGTTGCAGATGGGATAAAAAGACATGACCCATCCATTTGCTATCTATGAGAGACTCATTTTGAACCTAAAGATACATCCAGACTGAAAGTAAAGGGATGGAGAACCATTTTTCATGCCAATGGACCTCAAAAGAAAGCTGGGGTAGCAGTTCTCATATCAGACAGATTAGATTTTAAACTAAAGACTGTAGATAGAGATACAGAAGGACACTACATTATTCTTAAAGGATGTATCCAACAAGTGGATATGACAATTATAAATATCTATGCCCCCAACAGGGGAGCAGCTAGATACACAAGCCAATTCTTAACCAGAATAAAGAGACATATAGATAATAATATGTTAATCGTAGGGGACCTCAACACTCTGCTCTCAGCAATAGACAGATCACCTAAGCAGAAAATCAACAAAGAAACAAGAGCTTTGAATGACACACTGGACCAGATGGACCTCATAAAAATATACAGAACACTACACCCCAGAACAACAGAATACTAATTTTTTTCGAAAGCACAGGGAACATTCTCCAGAATAGACCATAAACTGGGTCACAAAACAGGTCTCAACTGATACCAAAAGACTGAGATTATTCCCTGCATAATCTCAGACCACAGTGCTTTGAAACTGGAACTCAATCACAAGGAAAAAATTGGAAGAAACTCAAACACTTGGAAACTAAGAACCATCCTGCTCAAGAATGATTGGGTAAACCAGGTAATTAGAAAGGAGATTAAGCAATTTTTGGAGACCAATGAGAATGAAAACACATCAGTCCAAAACCTATGGGACACTGCAATGGCGGTCCTAAGGGGAAAATACATAGCCATCCAAGCCTCACTCAAAAGAATAGAAAAATCTAAAATGCAGGGGTTTTTTTTTTGTTTGTTTGTTTTTAAAGATTTTATTTATTTATTTGACAGAGATAGAGACAGCCAGTGAGAGAGGGAACACAAGTAGGGGGAGTGGGAGAGGAAGAAGCAGGCTTACAGCCGAGGAGCCTGATGTGGGACTCGATCCCATAACACCGGGATCACGCCCTGAGCCGAAGGCAGACGCTTAACCGCTGTGCCACCCAGGCGCCCCTAAAATGCAGTTTTTATATTATCACCTCAAGAAGCTGGAGCTGGAACAGAAGAACAGGCCTAACCCATGCACGAGAAGGCAGGTGATGAAGATTAGAGCAGAGATCAATGAATTAGAAACCAGGAGCACAGTAGAGCAGATCAACAAAGCTAGAAGCTGATTCTTTGAAAGAATAAATAAGATTGATGAGCCACCGGCCACACTTATTCAAAAGAATAGAGAAAAGGGGCATCTGGGTGGTGCAGTCGTTAAGCGTCTGCCTTCGGCTCAGGGCGTGATCCCGGCATTATCGGATCGAGCCCCACATCAGGCTCCTCTGCTATGAGCCTGCTTCTTCCTCTCCCACTCCCCCTGCTTGTGTTCTCTCGCTGGCTGTCTCTATCTCTGTCGAATAAATAAATAAATAAAATCTTTAAAAAAAAAAAAGAATAGAGAAAGGTCCCAAATTAATAAAATTATGAATGAAAGGGGAGAGAGCACGACCAACACCAATGATATAGGAAGGATCATTAGAAACCTTTATCAATAGCTTTAGGCCAATAAATTAAACAACCTGGGAGAAATGGATGCCTTCCTGGAAACCTATAAACTACCAAGACAGAAACAGGAAGAAATTAATTATTTAAACAGACCGATTAATTATGAAGAGATTGAAGCAGTTATCAAAAACCTCCCCAAAAACAAGAGTCCAGGGCCTGACGGATTCCCCAGGGAATTCTACCAAACATTCAAAGAAGAAATAATACCTATTCTCCTGAAGCTGTTTCAAAATATAGAAACAGAAGGAAAATTACCAAACCCATTCTATGAGGCCAGTATTACCTTGATCCCCAAACCGGGCAAAGACCCCATCAAAAAGGAGAATTACAGACCGATAGCCCTGATGAGCATGGATGCCAAAATTCTCAACAAGATCCTAGCTAATAGGATCCAACAGTACATTAAGAGGGGGGTAATCAGAAGGGAATGAAGCATGAGAGACTATGGACTCTGAGAAACAGACTGAGGGCTTCAGAAGGGAGGGGAGTGGGGGAATGGGATAGACTGGTGGTGGGTACTAAGGAGGGCACATATTGCATGGTGCACTGGGTGTTATATGCAACTAATGAATCATCGAACTTTACATCAGAAACCAGGGATGTACTGTACGGTGACTAACATAATATAATAAAAACATTTAAAAAAAGGATTATCCATCATGACCAAGTGGGATTCATGCCTGGGTGCAAGGGTGGTTCAACATTTGCAAATCAATCAATGTGATACATCACATCAACAAGAAAAAACTCAAGAACCATATGATCCTCTCAATAGATGCAGAAAAAGCATTTGACAAAATACAGCATCCCCTCTTGATTAAAACTCTTCAATGTGTACGGACAGAGAGAATATGCCTTGATATCATAAAAGCCATCTATGAAAAGCCCACGGCAAATGTTATTCTCAATGGGCAAAAATTGAGAGCTTTTCCCCTAAGGTCAGGAACACAACAGGGATGTCCACTCTCACCACTTTTGTTCAACATGGTACTGGAAGTCCAAGCCTCAGCAATCAGACGACAAAAAGAAAGAAAGGAAAAGCATTCAAGTTAGCAGAGAAAGAGTTAAACTGTCACTCTTCACAGATGACATGATAATTTATGTGGAAAACCCAAAAGATTCCAAATAAATAAATAAAATCTTTAAAAAGAAAAAAAAAAGATTCCACCCCAAAATTGCTAGAACTCATATAGCAATTCAGCAATGTGGCAGGATACAAAATCAATACACAGAAATCAGTTGCATCTCTATACACTAAAAATGTGACTGAAGAAAGAGAAATTAAGGAATTGATTCCATTTACAATTGCACCAAAAACCATAAGATACCTAGGAATAATCCTAACCAAAGGTAAGGGGATCTGTACTCTAAAAACTACAGAAAACTTATGAAAGGAATAGAGGAAGACACAAAAAGATGGAAAAACATTCCGTGCTCATGGATTGGAAGAATAAATATTGTTAAAATGTTTATGCTACCCAGAGTAATCTACACATTCAATGCAATCCCTATTAAAGACCATCGACATTTTTCACAGAGCTGGAATAAACAATCCTAAAATTTGTATGGAACCAGAAAAGACCCCAAATAGCCAGAGGAATGTGGACAAAGAAAACCAAAGCTGGGGGCATCACATTGCCTGACTTCAAGCTGTATTACAAAGCTGTGATCATCAAGACAGAATGGTACTGGCACAAAAACAGATGCATAGAACAATAAAACAGAATAGAGAACCCAGAAATGGATCCTCAACTCTATGGTCAATTTATCTTTGACAATGCAGGAAAGAATATCGAATGGAAAAAAGATAGACTTCTCAATAGATGGTGCTGGGAACATTGGATAGTCACATGCAAAAGAATGAAACTGGACCATTCTCTCACACCATATACAAAGATAAACTCAAAACGTATGAAAGACCTAAAAGTGAGATAGGAATCCATCAAAATCCTAGGGGAGAACAGAGGAGCAACCTCTTTGACCTTGACTGCAGCAACTTCTCACAAGACACATCTGTAAAGGCAAGGGAAACAAAAACAAAACGAACTTTTGGGACTTCATCAACATAAAAAGCTTCTGCACAACAGAGGAAACAGTCAACAAAACTAAAAGGCAACCTAAGGAATGGGAGAAGATATTTGCAAATGACATATCAGATAAGGGGCTAGTATCCAAGATCTATAAAGAATTTCCCAAACTCAACACCCAAAGAACAAATAATCCAGTCAAGAAATGGGCAGAAGACATGAACAGACATTTCTCCAAAGAAGATGTACAATGGCCAACAGACATGAAAAAATGCTCCACATCTCTTGGCATTAAGGAAATACACATCAAAACCACAATGAGATACCCCTTCACACCAGTCAGAATGGCTAAAATTAACAAGACAGTAAACAAGAAATGTTGGCAAGGATGTGGAGAAAGGAGAACCCTCTTACACTGTTGGTAGGAATGCAAGCTGGTGCAGCCACTTTGGAAAACAGTATGGAGGTTCCTCAAGAAGTTAAAAATAGAGCTACCCAGCAATTGCACTACTAGATATTTACTCCAAAGATACAAATGTAGTGATCCAGAGGAGCACCTGATCCCCAATATTCATAGCAGCAATGTCCACAATAGCCAAACTGTGGAAAGAACTGAGATGTGTATTGAGAGATGAATGGATAAAGAAGATGTGGTATCTATGTATATGGTCTATCTATCTATCTATCTACACACACACACAGTGGTCTATGACTCAGCCATCAGAAAGGATGAATACTTACCATTTACATTGACATGGGTGGAACTGGAGGGTATTATGCTGTGCAAAATAAGTCAAACAGAGAAAGACTATTATCATATGGGTTCACTCTTATGTGGAATATTAGGTACAGTGAAGAGGATCGTAGGGGAAGGGAAGGAAAACCGAATGGGAAGTCATCAGAGAGGGAGAAAAACCATGAGAGACTCTAAACTCTAGGAAACAGACTGAGGGTTCCTGGAGGGGAGGTCAGTAGGGAGATGGGGTAACTGGGTGATGGGCATTAAGTAGGGCACATGATGTGACGAGCCCTGGGTGTTATATGTAACTGATGAATCATCGAACTCTACATCTGAAGCTAATGATGTACTATATGTTGGCCAATTGAATTTAAATAAAAAAGAAAAAGAAAAAAACCTTATGAAGTACCACTTCACTCCACTAGGATGGCTACAATGAAAAAGAAAAAGAAAAAGAAGTGTTGATGAGGATGTGGAGAAAATAGAACCCTTGAACATTGCTGTTTGGAATGTAAAGTGATGTAGCCACTGTGGAAAACAGATGGTATCTCTTCTAAAATTTAAAAATATATCTTCAAAATGATCCAGCAATTCCATTTCCGGGTAGAAATCCCAAAGAATAGAAAACACATATTAAGAAAAATTATTTGGGAATGTTCACAGCAGCGCTATTCACAATAGGCAAAAGGTGAATGTCCATAAATTGATAAATAGATGAAGAACATGTGACATATTACCCAGCCATAAAATGAAATGAAATACTGGTACATGATATGTATAAACCTTGAACACATTATGCTAAGTGAAGGAAGACACAAAAGGCTACCTATTGTATCGGAAGTTTCCATTTTTATGGACTGTCCAGAATAGGCAGATCCATGAAGACAAAAAGTAGATAAATGATTGCTGGAGGCTGGTGGGAGGGAGAAATGGGGAGTGACTGCTAACAGCTTTCTTTTTGGAGTAATGAAAATGTTCTAATACTAGATAAGAGTAATGTTCACAAGACTCTGTGAATGTACTAGAAACCACTGAACTGTACACTTTAATAGGAAGAATTGTATGGTTTGTGAATACTTTTATAGAATAGCAAGTATCTTCTCCATTATAACCACAGAGCAATAATTAAAATTAGGAAGTTAACACATTAGTGTAATACTATTATATAATTCATATATCTTAATTTGAACTTGCCATTTGTCCCATTAATGCCCCTTATAGCAAAAGAAAGTCTGATCATGTGTTGCAATCAGTTGTCATGTCTCATCTCCTTTAATCTGGAACGATTTCTCAGTTTCCCCACCCCCATAATGGAATGCAAGCTGGTGCAGCCACTCTAGAAAACAGTATGAAGATTCCTCAAAAAGTTGAAAATAGAGCTACCCTACGATCCAGCAATTGCGCTGCTGGGAATTTACTCCAAAGATACAAATGTAGTGATCTGAAGGGGCACTTGCACCCCAATGTTTATAGCAGCATTGTCCACAATAGCCAAACTATGGAAAGAGCCCAGATGCCATCGACAGATGAATGGGTAAAGAAGAAGTGGTTGGTGTACACACACCCACACACACACTCACACACGCTGGAATATTGCACAGCCATCGAAAAATGAAATCTTGCATTTGCAACGATGTCGATGGAACTAGAGGGTATTATGCTAAGTGAGATAAGTCAAACAGAGAAGGACGATTATCATATGATCTCATTGATATGTGGAATTTAAGACACAAGGCAGAGGATCATAGGGGAATAGAGGAAAAAATGAAACAAGATGAAACCAGAGAGAAAGCAAACCATAAGATACTCCTAATCACAGGAAACAAACTGAGGGTTGCTGGAGGAGAGGGGAGTGGAGGAATGGCCTAACTGGGTGATGGACATTAAGGAGGGTATGTGTTGTAATGAGCCCTGGGCCTTATATAAGACTGATGAATTACAGACCTGTACCTCTGAAACAAATAATACATTATATGTTAATTAATTGAATTTAAATAAAAAAGAAACCAATTTCTTGAAAAAAGAAAAAAAGGTGGCACAAGCTTTCCAAAGTATTTCCTCATAGTTAACGAAATTTCAAAAATAAAAATAAAAACAAAACAAAACCATGTAATTCATCACTCAAAATCTGCCCCCCTGAAAGTACAATACAAAAGAATTACATCCCCTCCAAAAAAAGAGTAAATTATTTTGTGAAATGCTTCTCACTTTCCTTCTTCTATTTCCTTATGATTAGTTTCAGATTATGCGTTTTGTCGGGAATACCACAGAAGTGGCGTATCCTATCAGAAGGCAGGTGGGGTTGGTTGTCCAGTCACCGGTGATGTAAGGTGGTGTCTGCCTGGTTTCTCCACTGTCAAGGTATTATATTTCCTTGTGAAATTAATATGTATCTTATGGGGAAATGCATTGAGGCTATGTAAATATCCTCAAACGTCCACCCCTTTTAGTGGAATTGATGATTTTTGCCTGAAAAATTCAGACTCACATCAATTCTTATTTTTGTTTTGGCAGATTTTATTTTGATTCAAAAGATTCAAAGACCTTTGAGTTTTCCAAAATGTGTACAATCGCGCATCGGCCTGCCTGTTTTGAAGGGGTACATAAAAATAGCGAGATCATCCAGGTTTCATTTCCCCTATTTGCAGAGAGGACAATGATGTCTTGTACCCAGGGGCTTAAAACCAGCTAATTTTTTTGGAGTTTGCACTCTGCCTTCTTAGACTTGGAGTGGTGTATTTGGTGATTTGGTGATTATTTTAAAGAATACTAAGGTAGTTCTTTGTACTTCGCAGAGGTTGAGAGGGTCCTAGACCACTTTTATTTGTTGAGATTCTAGGAATACTAAAATATAAGTAGTAAAGTGGGTGACTCTGGTAGAAAAAAACCCAATAGTTAGTACCTGTGGGATGGGGGTGAGGGTGAGCCAGGGATGGGATGAGATTGCTTGGAAAGGGCCAGAGAAGTTAAGGTAATGAAATGTCATGCGTCTCGATGTGGAATGGTGTGCCTCAGAGTCAAGTGTGACGTTATATATGTTTTACCTAAAAATCCCCACCAATGCGTACTGAGCTCTGGGTAACGATGCATGTGCTGAGGCATTTAGGGGAAGGACACTGATGTCAGCTTAACTTAGATGCCAACTTCATTGGATGGGTGGGTAAACAGAGGGATAGATTTGTGATAAGGCAGGTCTAGCAAGATTTTCACAAGTATAGAATGTATGTGGTGGCTAAATGAGGGTTCACTTTAAATTTTTCTGTATATTTGAAAATTTTTATAATAAAATGTTGGAGGAAAATGGGTTACCAAAAAGCTATGTATATTTCAGTTTGTATTTAACAAGTAAATGCTTTTAATGCACCAAAATACAGTGCAAGGAAGTTGTGCTGTTTAATATAACTGTTCGATTTATTAAAAATATTAATTGCTAGTGTCAAAGCTTCTTATAATGGAACACAAGTTGAAGATTGTCTGAACAAATTTTTAATTTTTGAATTCTGACAATGTCAGTCAGAATTACACTCCGTTTTAAACAAACAGACTTTGCTGCAAACTTTGGTGATCCCTCTGACGTCTGAATTGTTGAGGTGACGTGGCCCTTGTTCTTCCCCTCTGCTCTCCACACCTCGTCTGATGGTGACAGTTCACCACAAACAGCCTTGCCACCACATTTTACAGAGGAAAAGCAACAACACGACCCACTTTGAACACACTGGAGCCCTGACTTGCACGCACTTCACCCCTATGCCACAGGCCCCTCTACTGTGCCTGCAGGTAACAGAGATTTAACATTTACCAAGCAGGGGGTGACAGGTCCTCCCCACTCTTTCTATTCATGGCTTCAATTAATAATTAGTCGCCGAAAAATGAGCCAATCTGTTTCATGGAGGGGAAGAGCCTTGAGCCAAGCCAATTAGCATCTTGGTTCTGGCTGCCTTGGGAATTTAAGTTAGTCACACAGCCCATTTAACGTCTCCAAATATTGTTGTCTCTTGAAGAGAGAAGTCATGATTGTCAAATGAGGGGAGGCCCTGGGGACCCATATGCTGACAATGCCCTGTGCAGCGGGTTGGCCAGGGCACAGGGCCGGTGGCTTTTGTCCGGCCCACATACCCGCTCTATTCTTCTCCTCAGGCTCAGCAGCTGGCTTCGGGCAGCGCAGAACCTCACCACCCGCTGGGGGAGTGGCGGCTATTCCCAGATACTTGCACACTTGAGCGGCTCTTTTGTCCACCGAGAAGACATTCCAACTGCCCGTTACCAGGTGGGCTTTGCACAAAGGGGGTGGCTGTGGAGCAGGGCTGCCTGTCTGCGGGGCATATTGTCGAGGGTCAGCGGATCTGCAGACACGCAGCTGTGAGTCCTCCCCTGCTCCGAGGTGTGCATGGAATGGGGGCAATGCCCAGGAAGGACTGAGGCCGGGGGAAGGCTTGAGGAGGAGGATTAAGCAGACAATTTAATCAGGGAGATGTGGGGAATCTTACAATCAAGATATTGAGGCTCCAGGGGGAATGTGAGCAATAATCTAGACCTTATTCCCTTCTTTCTCAGAAACCACAAATCCGGTGATATGGAATCTTCTTTTAAAACAAACTGAGGGCTTCAGAGGGGAGGAGGCTGGGGGCATGGGATAGGCTGGTGATGGGTAGTAAGGAGGGCATGTATTGCATGGTGCACTGGGTGTTATATGCAGCTA
>NC_048223.1:43646504-43663967 GCF_002007445.2 Ailuropoda melanoleuca
GCAGAGGGAGAGGGAGAGACTTTTAAGCAGGCTCCACACCCAGTCCTATGTTGGGTTCAGTCTCACAACTCTGAGATCATGACCTGGGCCAAAATCAAGTCGGATGCTTAATCAACTGAGCCACCCAGGTGCCTGACTGACACAACCACCATTCTGCAGCCCATGGATTAAGGAGTTATTTTGACTTTCAAGTCTTATTATTTAAGAAACACACTTTGTAAGGCTATAGCTGCTATAAAATCGTGATTCCTCTGATGGGTGTGGGCAAAGTAAATAGAAAAACTCCTGGAAAAAATTCATCACTCTAGATGCCATTAAGAACACAGTTCATGGGAAGAGGTTGAAATATCAATGCAAACTAGAATTTGGAAGTAGTTGATTCCAGCCCTCATGGACAGCTTTGAGAGGTTCAAGACTTCAGCCAAGGCAATAACTGCAGACGTGGTGGGAACAGGAAGAGAACTATAATCAGACGTGAAGCCTGAAGATGGGACTGGGTTGCTGCAATCTCATGATAAAACTTTAATGGATGAGGAGTTGTTTCTGATGGATGAGCAAAGAAAGAGGTTTCTTGAGGTGGGATCTACTCCTAGTGAAGATTGTTGAAATGACAACAGAAGATTTAGAATAGCACATAAACATAGTTGACAAAGCAGCAGTCAGGTTTGAGGGGATTGACTCCAATTGTGAAAGAAGTTCTACTGGGTGTAAAATGCTATCAAACAGCATTCCCTGCTATAGCAAAATCGTTTGTGAAAGGAAGACTCAATTGATTCAGCAAACTTCATTGTTGTCTTCTTTTAAGAAATGGCCACAGCCACCCTTGCTTTTAGCAACCACCACCCTGATCAGTCAGCAGCCACCAACACTGAGGTAAGAACCTCCACCAGCAAAAAGATCACAACTCACTGAAATCTCAGGTGACAGTTAGCAGTAAGGTATTTTTAAATGAAGATATGTATATTGTTTCTTTAGACAGTACTATTGCTCACTTAATAGGCTACATTATAGTGAAACATAACTTTTATATGCACTGGGAAATAAAAAATTCATTTGTATATTGTGAATTTTGCCTTATTGCAGTGCTCTGGAATCAAACCTGCAATATCTCTGAGATATGCCTGTAATATGATCCTAGCTGTTTTGTAAGGAGGTTATGTGCTTGAAAGATCATGCCATGCCATGTGGGAATAGAGTGTCTGGTATTTGAATATGGCGTGATGTTGGGCAAATTACGTAGTTTCTCTGAGCCTTAGATGTATATCATCCTTAAGAAGAGAATAAAATGGAGTCACATTATATGACTTTTGTTACGCAAGTTTTCAGAGCGAGAGAGAGAAGGAAAGAGGGAGGGAGACAGAAATAATCAGAAACGACAATTTAAATAGTGGTGACCATTCAATCAGTATTATACCTAATGATCGCATGCTCCAAAGAGACAGCACTTTCCCCTCGGTTATTCGCAGCTCTCATGTTACTGCTGAGTGTGAGCCTAATGTGCTTAGATACATGGAACATCCCGAGTGGAATTCCAATATTCTTAGACATATGGTCTTCTTCGTGGTTAAGTTTACTGAAAGGTGGTATATAAGTCTTCCACATAATGGCTTCCTATGAGGTATTCAAAGGTAATTCTGACCATATGAATGTCTCACTTTGCTCAAACCCTTTGGAAGTCCATCTTGTGGTGAGCCATGACTCCCAGCACTGCCTTATTAAAGGCTTGTTGGGAGGAGGAAAGGAGGCTCAGCCTGGGAACATGGCTGGATACATTAGGAGTTCAATGGATGTGTATTTTATCACATCCATTGGGGTAGTGTCCCTTAAATCCAAAGCCAAAGGATCATTTAATGGAACTATAGGACAAGCACTTTGGGCAGATATCCATGAGAGCTGACTATGTGTGTCCTCCATGACCCAGTGATTCCTTTGCTAGGGGGCTATGCAAACACTTGTATACCGATGTTCACTATGTGCTTCACAGCAGCACTATTTGTAAAGGCCCCAAACTGGAGAAAACTCAAATGCCCATCACCAGTAGAACAGTGAAATAGATTGTGAAATACACAGTGACAGCTTTAATGAGTGAACCACAACTACCCACGTGAATACGGATGAACTCACAAATGTAATGATGAGTGAAAGAAGCCAGAAAGATTGTATGATTCCAGTTATATAATGCTTAGGAACTGACAACACTAATCTGTGGTGGAAAAAGTCAGGAGAGCGGTATCCTTAGCAGGTGGCGGAGGGTGCTTCTAGGGTTCTAAAAGTTTTCTGTTTCTTGATCTGGGTGTAAACATTTCATGAAAATTCAATAAGCTGTACTTTTATGATTTGTGCATTTATGATTTTGTATGAATATTATATTTTACTTCAATAATATGATTGTGACTCTGGCTTTTTAAAAAATGCTGTTTATGTATGTTTTTTAGTTTTGATGTTCTAGCATACTGTTCTTGAGGCAGAGACCATTTTCCTTACATCATTCTGACCCACCACAGGACCAGGCTGGGACAGTGCATTCTCAAACATTTGTAGACAGATCTTGGACATCTCCGTGAAAACAGAGGCATTCTCCTCAGCAAAATCACTATGTTGGGCATTGGAGGGTGGGAAGAAATGAAACAACAAACCAGTTGCTTCTCTGCAATTCATTCCCAGAGCTTGTTAATTTTGGCCACACCCTCATCTAGTCATCTCTACTGTGGACAGACCAGGTGGCAGGAACTAGATCAGACATAAGGAATTTCTAAGCTGGGGGACAATGCATACTTGAAGTACCAAACCATGAATGCTGTGTGGTCTTCATTACTTGCAGTCACTGAGGATAAACACTCCATGTGCTCTGGAGAGGGATAGAGAGGCTGCGCCATTGCAGTGTGGACCTCAAATGACTTCAAATAGAAGGTTCGAATACCAGTGTTTTGGAAGTTCTGAAAACACATGCCCTGCTGCCAGTTTTTCCACTGAAAGGACCAGGACTCATGGACCTGCTTGATGAATCCCAGTCATCCAGCCCATCACAGCTTTGTGAGGCTCTCTCTCAATCTGGGGCACATGGGCAGCAGGAATGTATACAACAATCCAAGGGTGACTAGGGCACCTGTTCATGCCATGTCTGTGTCTTGCCACTGTCTCCCAGACCGTGCTAGGCACTGGGAACATAATGAAGAACCAAAACAGTGTGGCTTCTGCCTTGACTTGCTGCAGGTAAGTCTTCCTTGGTGGGACCCCCTGGTCCTGCCAGTCTGGTATAAATATTGTTACCCCTTCCACAATTCAAAGGGACCATAGGTCATCCCAGGGCTACTCCCCATCTGGTCTGAACAACTTGTAAAGGTGCAGACACAGCAGCTAGGACAAATGCAAACAACCTAAATCCCCTTCATTAGGCATTACAACCATGGTTTATTTGCAGTATGGAATGGCACTCAGCAGTTTAAAAAAATGAGGTAGGTTTATTATATACATAAGCATGAAATGATGTCCAAGACATCAAGATAAATGAAAAAGTAGTTCGGAGAGCAATGGTACACTGTATAGAGTTTATGGGAAAAAACCACAAAATGAAATTACCTTTCTTGTGAAATTAAATCCATTTCATACCCACACACACACGGTATGTAATACAAAGAAAATTGTAAAGGACAATTCTGGGATATCACATCATGAACTTGACATGAGGGCTCAGGATTTCCTGTTTCTGTAGACTGCCACCTCTCCGTCTGTGCTGTGGTAGCCTGTTTCCAAGATGGCTGCCAGTGATCCTTGCCTCCTGGGAGCCACGCCCTCCCACACTGAATCATGGTTGGCCTCCACTGCCCAGGCAGAAAAGGCATTGCAGCTACTATCTTGCTCTCCTGGATGGCTCACATTGAGGGAAGCCAGCCACTGTGCCCTAATGATGCTCAAGCAGCCCACTGGAGAGGCCCACGGAGGTGCTAAGGCCTCCCCCAGCCAGCACTATCTTAGCAGCCACATGAGGGGGCCTAGTGGAGACCCTCCAGACCCAGCCAAGCCTTCAGATGATGGCAATCCAGGCAGACATCTGACTGTAGCCTCATGAGATATCCAGAACCAGAACCGCCTAGTGAATTCCTGACCCATAGAAATGATGAGAGATAATAAATGATTATTGCTGTTTTATGCCATTAAGTTGTGTCACACGGCATGCTGGGGCATTCTCCAGGCTACCCTCCATTCACGGGCATCTGATGATTCAGCTGTCCTTGATCTCTCCATTATTCCAATCAGCATTCAATACCAACATCTGTGTTTGATGTTGGCTCAGTCTGCTTTGACTGCCCCGCTTTACCCACCTGCCTATGAGACTCCCACCCCTTGGCCTGCCCCCTCGGGATGAGGAAAGGTCATCAGCATGCCTGTGGTGTGCTCAAGCCTCCCCCTTGCACACTGTGGCAGCCATGACGGTTCTGTGGGCCAACACTCATGTAACTGTAGCTGGACAAGGGGTTCCAAGGAAGACACAGAGTCTTTTGTCTTCAGAGCTCAATTCTCTTTTTCTTTTCTAGGGGATGAACCAGCCTGGTGGGAAATTATTCTAGAACAGGAGGCCAGACCAGGTTTGGGGAAAGTCAGAGGCTGTCATTTGGGGTCAGGTGTTTTCTGGAATGTTGTTTGAGTGTTTTATGGGGTCAAGTCACTGAGTTCCAATGTTTGGTAAGGGAAGCCTCCACCTCTCGTGTGTTAGCACACCTGTAGAGATAAAGCCTTTTCAGGGTTGGCTTGCTGCCAACATGCCACCTGTCTCTACAATGGCAGCCCCAGGTCTGAAGAAAGGAGTGGGCTGGTGAACAGGAGTGGTCCTTCCCAGAGCACCTCCGGTCAGAGAGGTGAAATTTCCTGGGTGGCAGACTTCCTGTTGCCCACTTTGGACAGGCTGACAGACAGGTTTGAATGGATGACTTGGATTTTCAGAGCTGGAAAGGAGCCTAAAAAGATATCTAAAATTATAGTGCCTCCCTCTAATGGGAGACTCTGCTTCCTAAACAAAAAGAAACGGCATGTACTTGTGAGCAGGCATGGCACAATCCGTGGTGTTATGAGTGAAAAATGCATGGTGTAGGAGGTTTGCATGAATAAACTGACCCATGCATTTTTTAGTGAATGCATGAACTACCTCTGGAAACATGCACAAGTGGGGTTGGGGTGGGAAGGAGATTATCACAGAATATCCTTTTGAAATTTAATCTTGAACCATCTGCATTTATTCTTTTTCCAAAAATAAAGTTAAAACACAGAGTGTACAAATCTATCTAATCTACTGATCACTTTTACTGATGATCAGAATGGAGGCCAGAGAAGGGCTGGACAGTGAACCATGAGGTTGGGACTATAATCTGGATTTTCCAATTTGTATTTCTCTTTGTTATCACTTGTTTGGATTTCCCAAAGTGTCTGTCTGCTCTTTGCACCCCAGGTGATAGGATGTGGGGTGGAGAACACAGGCTGAGCTGGAAAGAGGTTTCTCCATGAAGCCTTCAAAGGCCGTCATCTATGAAACAGTCTTGATTCCACACACAAAAAACAAATTCTTCACCTGCAGAGGTTGAATCTCATTATGTCCTTAGAAAGGGTTTCAGGTATGATATAATAGACATTGTTGGAGCCCATACCATTTCCATCTGACTATCATTCCTATGCTTTTCCATTTGTTTTCCGTTCCCAGTTCAGTAACCATTGTTTGACAGATTTAGATGCTGTTGCCCTTAGTGACCTTCTCATGGTTTTGTCTTTTGGGGCAACAACCTGGCCCTCGACTATCTCTTTCCCTAGGTCCCTCCCTTCCTTGAAGCCATTATCTACATGACATGAAACACAGTAAATAATTACAGGATGATGGTTGTGGTGCTGAGGAAATAAAGTCCAGGACACAATTACCTATCTGAGCTATAAAACTTGCCAATTTATAAAACTTTTAACAGCTTTCTTCTCCTCAGTTCTGTATTTTTAGCTTTCACAAATGGGAGTCTGAGGTACCTTTAGTGATTTTTATAACATTCTGTAATGTTTACCAGTCATTTATATGGTCTGGATCTTGTGTTAAACACCCAGGCATTGTGCTAAACACACTAACAACAACCATATACAGGCATGTGTTAGAGATATTACAGATATTCGGTTCCAGACCACTGCAATAAAGAAAGTCAAATGAAGTTTTTAATTCCAAATGCATATAAAAGTTGTGTTTACATTATACTGTAGTCTGTTCAGGGAGCATTTTGTCTAAAAAATACCAATGTATGTACCTCAATTAAAAACGCTTTATTGTTAAAAAATGCTAACCACCATCTGCGCCTTCTGCAGGTATAATCACTGATCATAGATCACCATAACAGATACAGTAATAATTAAAAAGTTTGAAATGTTGTGAGAATCAACAAAATGTGACAGAGACACAAAGTGAGCAATGCTATCAGAAAAATGATGCTAACAGCCTTGCTTAATTCAGGGTTGCCACAGACCTTCAATTTGTAAAAAAATGTAATTACCTGTGAAGTGCAATAAAGTAAAGCCCAATAGAATGAGGTATTCCTGCACGTTTATTATCTCTGTTTTATAGAGAAGGAAACTGGAGCTCAGAAAGGTTGAGTGAACTGCTCCAAGTGCACACAGCTTGTACAGGGCTTTGGTGTCTATGGTGGTCATTGTCTCTATCATTACGCCAGCCTGCCCCCCACAGAGTGTTCATGCTCCCACAGCATCTGATTAGGAGAATCTCTGGTTAGAAGGGACCTCAGAGGAAAGTGCCTAGCTCAGCTGGGCTGGAGGAGGCTTTCTTAAGGAGGGGACTCTGGGCTGAGGCTAAAACCATGCAAGGGGGTTGGCCAGTGAGAAATAGGAGGGTGTCTCCAGTGGTGGAAACAGTGTGCACATGGTTCAAGGTGGGAGAGAGTGTGATTTCTCTGAGGTTTGTCAAGGGAAAGGAGTGGTAGCCAATGATCGAAGGGAGAGAGCACTTGGCTAGGGTAGCTGGCTTCCTGGGGTCAGCAGGCAGCTGTGCTAGAGATCACAGATGTCCCAGCACTCCAGACACGTGCCTCTCTCATGAACATTTCCCAGGTTCTCCACAGAGGCCTCTTGCCACTCAGGTAGTCATAGCTGCTTGGGGTTTCCTGGAACAGTCCTACTTTCAGGAAGTTTAACACTTTCAATAGGATTGGGTTCATTAATTGTATAACTAAATGTAATTTATTTGTATGTAACCCTTTGTAAGCAATGTTTTCATATGAACAGAACAGTTGAGTCAGAAACTTTCCTTTGCTAGATCATGGTTTGATCTTGACATCTGATATTTCTGAAACTTCTGGAACCTCTCAGACCTCCGGCATCAGCATCCCCAGACAAGCTCTCACTTAGTCTCTGAACCTCTAAACCATTTTGGCAGATATTTTTGGTGTCCTGCCCAGACCCCCTGGGATCTCCTTTTTCTGGTCAGAGGGCATGTCCTTCCAGCTGCTCTGGGGGCTTGGGTCTCAGTCCTGCCACCTGCCCCTGAAAACTTCTGGGGAGCTGAAGCTGCCTGGCCTGGAGCTGCTGCCTCTACCCCCTGGCACCTGGTTGCTTGTAGCCTCTGACTGCCTGGCTGGGGTGGGGGCCGCGGGGATACAAAACCCCTGCCTCTTATCTCAATAGCAAGGTCCCGGCTCCAGAGCTCTTGTGGGATCAGGGCTGGAGCCAGACTTCATCTGAGATCACATTCTTGCTTTTCTCTGTTCCTTGTCCTGCTTCTTCCCTCCTTTCCAAGTTTTACCCCTCAAGGAACCACACACATGTGGATCCTGTCTGGGCTCTGCTTCTGTGGACCCCAGCCCAGGACATCCATTCTTAGCCATTCTGGTTTCTCCAGCTCCCTGGGGGCAGGGGATGTGGACTGGCATTTTTGGCAACTCCTGAGGATTAGACACAGAGTGGGTGCTCTGGAGCTGAGATGGAGTGGGTACCAGTTAGGTAATGGTTGCACCTACCTGGAGAAAGACCACCAAATAAGGTGGTAGAAGATGTTTTCAGCCTCCCCAGTGAGCAGAGCAGTTCACTTGGTGATGAACAAGGTAAGCGGGTTGATCCAAGGTGGTTGGTTGGTGGTTGCATAGGAGATGCAAACCAGATGTGAAGCTGCAAAACAGTGGAGGAAACTTGCAGTGCTCAGTGTTGGTGAGAAAGGGAAGATGGAGATAGTGTCAGGACAAAACAGCCATAGCTAAGTGTTGCTTGCGATTCCAGGAAACCCCAGCCAGGGAGCAGAGAGATGAGGAAGGCAGTGGGTCAATGCCACCATGAATGACTAGAGCTTCTTCCAGAGGGGAACTCTGGGGACCGATGAGCAAATACCTCAGGGTCATCCCACCCAAGGGCCAGGAAGCTGGAGCAGTTGTTCATCAACTCCTGTCTCCATTGGTTGGGGGCTATTTCCGGGGCCATTAACTCTTTGACTTCCAGTAGTTGGGTAAGTGCCCAGGCCAGAGAAAATACCCCAGGCAGACCTATAGGTGTTCACAGTGTGAAAGGAAAAATGAAAAATGGAGTCACTTATATCAAGGGGTTTTAAAATGAAGCCAGGAGGCCATTAAGGAAATGGGCCTTATGTACATCCTCACTGTGTGGAGCTTTGAACTTTGAAATGGGCCAAACAGCAAATATTGCAGGGACTGTGCCAGAACACCTGCAACTTGCTACAGTGAGAGAGTTTGCTTAGTGTTAGCCTTAGCAACCAATCATATTTAGCCAAGATTAGTTTTCTATCACCATTGCCAATNCCGCCAATCAAAATCCGTTGTAAACAACACATACAAGCATTCCTTTTTGTCTTTTAAAATCCTTAACTTGGTAAAGTTTCTTGGTAAAGAAGGGGGGGTAGTCAGAAGGGGGAATGAAGCATGAGAGACTATGGACACTGGGAAACAAACTGAGGGCTTCAGAGGGGAGGGGGTGGTGGAATGGGATAGGCTGGTGTTGGGTAGTAAGGAGGGCACGTATTGCATGGTGCATTGGGTGTTATACGCAACTAATGAATCATCGAACTTTACATTGGAAACTGGGGATGTACTGTATGGTGACTAACATAATATAATAAAAAAATAATATTATAAAATAAATAAATAGATAAGAACCTTGGCTTGGGGTGCCTGGGTAGCCCAGCTGGTTAAGCATCTGCGTTTGAGTTGGGTCATGATTCTGGAGTCCTGGGATTGAGCCCCGTGTCAGGCTCCCTGCTCAGTGGGGAGACTGCTTCTCCTTCTGCTCCTCCTTCTGGCTTGTGTTCCCTTTCTCTCTCTCAAATAAGTAAATAAAAATCTAAAAAAATAAAAAATAAAATCCTTGACTTACTTTTGTTCCTTAGGGGGATGCAATTTGGGTTGCTACTCTTATCTGTGCTCCCTGAATTGCAATTCTGAGACCCCAAATAAGTGCTTTTGTTTTATTTCACCTCTGCCTCTTCTCTCTGTTGGAAGAGGACGCACCTTCAGCACGTTCAGCTATAGAGGGGGTCTGGCTGGTGAGTCTTACTGGTAGCATGCTCTACTTGCCCTGTGTTAAAAGATAAATGAGGCATATTAAAAGTTTTAAGAGTTCATTTGAGCAAAAATCCATTCGAACAGGGCAGTATCCAATCCAGCAGATAAAAAGGAGCTCAGAGGAGCTGCACAAAATGAAAGGGTTTTAGGAAGGAGGGAGGAAGAGCAAAGAAGTTATAGAAGGCAAAAAGTGGGTTGGTTATTGCAAAGTTACTTTCTTGTATGGGACGGCAGGGGTTTGTCACGCAGATACCCAGCTAGTACTGATCAGTCAATTCCTGACTGGCTGGTTTAAAATTCCATTTCTGGGAGAGCTGGAGCTGTAAAGCTAGGTCTTGGTTTGGTGATGTGGAACTGAGCATAAGTGACTCCATTTGGAGCTTGTTGTCTTATGTCTTAACACCTCATTCCTTCAATTCTTACCACCACCCATGGAATACATGAGTCTGCTCTCATTTTACAGATGAGGACACTGATGAAGGCTGTGAGGGGCCACATCAGCAGCTGGGGGTTGCACAGCCCATGTTGCAGAGTGGGGACTCAAGTCAGCCTGGCCCAGGGGTTTTGTTCTACCACCACCTGAGTCACTCTGGGTCTGAATTGGAGCTTCCCGTGTTATGGAGGCAAGGGCATGTCTCCACCCTCTATGGACCAATACATCCCATCAAGGCTGCAGTGGCCCAGCTCCTAGGGCTGCACTCTGGGGCTGAGCATCCCAGGTCTCATCTTTCAGCTGTCCTATCCAGCCTTCCCCACACCTGGTGCCAGAAGGTCTTCCTCACTCATGATAAAGGAAATTTTCAACTTTTAATGTTTGTGGGCCCTGTTTCTGGGCTCCCAGGAGAGCTATACTTTAACATTCATCACAGTCAAAATGACTTGGCAAAACCTCAAAGCATGGCCTCTATTTCTGCCCTGAGCACACATTGTATGTCTGCTTTTGAAACAAAAGAAAACAAAATAAAACAATACAAGCAAAACGGAGCATTCCAAACATAAAGATAAGAAAGACAAAAATACCTCTCTGGTTCCCGTAAGAGTAAAGTCCTACAGCCTTGCACACACTAAAAACATAAGATAAAGTCTGTAACTTTCTGGAATGCCCTTTGTCATGATGACATAACTTTTTATGTAAAAGACGTATATAACCCTGAACCAAACATTCCTTCCCCGGAGCACTCTCTTCTTTGCAAAGGTTGTGTACCCCAGGAAGCTGTCCTTATGGGGCCGGAGTAAGACTTCCTTTTTCTTTAAAATTTTTAAAAAGGTTTGTTCATTTTGCATTGACACTCATTGGACTCCTCATATGAGTTGTGAATTTCTGCTTGGGGTTGGGAGGAGAGGCAGGTGGCTGCAACTCGTCTTCATGTCCACACGGGAGCGTGATGGGAATTTCCTTCCTATGTCTGTGAACAGGAAGACCACAAAAGGGTTAAACACTTTATTTGGATGGCTTTGCTTGTTCTGGAGAATTAATGGAAGATAAGCTAAAAGTTCATTTATAAGAGTATTAAAGGATAATTATGATGGAGTAAGTGCAGAGGGTCAAAAGGCATTATGATGAACAGACTTATAACACAGAGCTGGGGAAAATAGGCTACGGTATGTTCAGTAATGCAGCATCCAACATTTCCCCCACAGATTCCACTATATGTGAAAACGTGCCTCTTTCTCCCTTCCCCCTTTCGCTTTTTACCTACTTTAACTAAAAGTATAGTAATTCAATCCCTGGTTAGGTCATCAATGAACTTATAATTATAAATTCATCCCAGGAACTTAAGAGTTTCAGACAGATCCAAATAGGTGACCTTTTAATAGCAACAAAATTAAAAAAAAGAAAAAAGTCTTCGTACAAAATCTGCTTCAATCAGATTAGATGGAAAGTGGGTAAAGCCGATTACAATCCCAGTAAAGACAGCATTTGGGCAGTATTTGTTCTTAAACAATAGTATTGGGGCGCCTGGGTGGCACAGCGGTTAAGCATCTGCCTTCGGCTCAGGGCGTGATCCCGGCATTATGGGATCGAGCCCCACGTCAGGCTCCTCTGCTATGAGCCTGCTTCTTCCTCTCCCACTCCCCCTGCTTGTGTTCCCTCTCTCGCTGACTGTCTCTATCTCTGTCGAAAAATCTTTAAAAAAAAATAAAAATAAGGGGGGGGAGGTTAAGATGGCGGAGGAGTAGGGGACACCTTTTTCAGCCGGTCCCCTGAGTTGAGCTGCTGATTCCTTGTCCCAGTGCTTGCTTGTTTTGTAAAATCCCCTCGCTGCAAAGTGTCTGGAGGCATTGTACACATTGTGTACATCTGGGTTGGTTGGATGTTCACGGCATTCATGTGCCCTGTATTGAGCCGGGCTGGAGGGCTCCAGAGTAGTAGTGTGCCCAGTGCTCCCTCGGGATGTGGTATCAGCTCTCCCGTGCTGAGCCGAGTTGTGATCCCAGAGCTGTGGAGCCCAAGTGGTTGAGAATCCACGGTACTATGATTTCTGAAGTCCCACTCCCACATGCCAAATGAGAATGTGTCCCTGAGCAGCCTGGCCATTCTCATAGTGGGTAATGGGTCCAGGAGTCTCCGTGTGCGAGTTCGAGGACTCTCAGGACCACAGAGGGGCAGAAAGGTAGGTGCAAACATGAAGGTGGAGTGTAGAGTGTTGGCGAGAGGCCCAGGGCAGGAGGAGTGGGCGGGGGGCTTTCCATGGGAAGGAGCAGAGAACAGGGCAGAGAAGGCAAGAACTAGCAGGAAGAGCTGTGGCTGAAGTGCCATCTCTGTCCTCAGTGCAGCCTCGGCTGTTGCCGTGCTTTTATAACAGCCCTGGGGCATCACAGTGCCTTCGTGATGTCACCACCATGCCCTGGCCAATCATCAGGGATGGCTCAGATTGGCCTTGTGTGGGTGGCCAATCACCAGGCAGTTCAGTTGGCCAATGACCAACGGCTATCTCAACGACCCTCATGACATCATCGCCTGGAAACCATGTTTAAAGAAAAACAGGTAAACTTTCCTTCAAGATTTAAAATTAATATTTAGGTTGTATTTGTAGTGAAGGTCATGCTGAGGCTGAAAAATTCAACCAGTACAAAGCTAAATGTGTCACACAGAGTCACCATTCCCTAAAATACAGAACCAATGTTAATGAAGACATGGGCCATTAGACCCCATGAAAGGTCACTCTTGAGGGGTAACTCAGACAACATGTCACTACAGCAAATGCTACTCTCACGTCATCCATCACATCTTAAATATAAGTATAGAAAGTTGTAGGCATTATGTTTGGTACANCGTTTGGTACATCTTCGTACACTAAACCTAAACCTCGGAAGGTTGAAGCTGTGTCAGGAGTCATAACCTGTTTCCAAAATGACATTTAGCCTCACAGAAGGGGGACAACAGAATCCATTCCGTCAGCAGGTTCTTAGTCTTCACATCCACCATCCAGTCAGCAAGTTCTAGGGGAGGAGTTAGGTTTGTCTCTTTTCTCAAATACAACTACATGCTTATCAAATCATTCTGAACAGCCAAGAAATCAATCAGAGATCTGAGAATACAAATGCTGCAAAGCTACAAGTAGGAAAGTGACCACCATTTGGAAGGTAGGAGGTNGTATCAAATCTTTCTGAACAGCCAAGAAATCAATCGGAGATCTGAGAATACAAATGCTGCAAAGCTACAAGTAGGAAAGTGACCGCCATTTGGAAGGTAGGAGGTTGGAGACCTGAATCTGGTGTGACATGGCTGGCTGAGGATGCAGTGTAGGGAGGGAGTCTGCTTGAGGAAGATGCCACAAAGTATTATAGGCAGTGGGTTGCAAAATCAAAACTTTCTTTTTAATGATTTTTTANCTGTTTCCAAAATGACATTCAGCCTCACAGAAGGGGGACAACAGAATCCATTCTGTCAGCAGGTTCTTAGTCTTCACATCCACCATCCAGTCAGCAAGTTCTAGGGGAGGAGTTAGGTTTGTCTCTTTTCTCAAATACAACTACATGCTTATCAAATCATTCTGAACAGCCAAGAAATCAATCAGAGATCTGAGAATACAAATGCTGCAAAGCTACAAGTAGGAAAGTGACCACCATTTGGAAGGTAGGAGGTTGGAGACGTGAATCTGGTGTGACATGGCTGGCTGAGGATGCAGTGTAGGGAGGGAGTCTGCTTGAGGAAGATGCCACAAAGTGTTATAGGCAATGGGTTGCAAAATCAAAACTTTTCTTTTTAATGATTTTTTTATTATATTATGTTAGTCATCATACAGGACATCCCCAGTTTCCGATGTAAAGTTCGATGATTCATTAGCTGCGTATTAACACCCAGTGCACCATGCAATACGTGCTCTCCTTACTACCCATCACCGGGCTATCCCATTCCCCCACCCCCCTCCCCTCTGAGGCCCTCAGATTGTTTCTCATAGTCCATAGACTCTCATGTTTCATTCCCTCTTCTGATTACCCCCCCTTTCTTTATCCCTTTCTTCCCCTACTGATCATCCTAGTTCTTATGTTCCATAGATGAGAGAAATCATATGATAGTTCTCTTTCTCTGCTTGACTTCTTTCACTNTCCTATCTTCCACTACCGATCATCCTAGTTCTTATTGTTCCATAGATAAGAGAAATCATATGATAATTGTCTTTCTCTGCTTGACTTATTTCACTTAGCATTATCTCCTCCAGTGCCGTCCATGTTGCAGCAAATGTTGAGAATTCGTTCTTTCTGATAGCTGAGTAATATTCCATTGTATATATGGACCACAGCTTCTTAATCCAGTCATCTGTTGAAGGGCATCTCGGCTCCTTCCATGATTTGGCTATTGTGGACAATGCAGCTATGAACATTGGGGTGCATATGGCCCTTCTCTTTACTACGTCTGTATCTTTGGGGTAAACACCCAGTAGTGCAATGGCTGGGTCATAGGGTAGTTCAATTTTTAACTTTTTAAGGGACCTCCACACTGTTTTCCAGAGTGGCTGTACCAACTTGCATTCCCACCAACAATGTAGGAGGGATCCCCTTTCTCCACATCCTCTCCAACAATTGTTGTTTTGGTATCTCAGTGGGGTTTTGATTTGAATTTCCCTNGTGGTTTTGATTTGAATTTCCCTGATGGCTAATGATTTTGAACATTTTTTCATGTGTCTGTTAGCCATTTGACTTCATTGGAAAAGTGTTCATATCTTCTGCCCATTTTTTGATTTGTTTATTTGTTTATTTGTTTCTTGTGTATTGAGTTTGAGAAGTTCTTTGTAGATCTTGGATACCAGTCTTTTACACGTAGTGTCATTTGCAAATGTATTCTCCCATTCCGTGGGCTGCCTCTTAGTTTTTTTGACTGTTTCCTTGGCTGTGCAGAAGCTCTTTATCCTGATAAAGTCCCATAAGTTCATTTTATCTTTTATTTCTCTTGCCTTTGGAGATGTGTCGTGAAAAAGGTTGCTCTGGCCGATGTCATAGAAGTTGTTGCCTATGTTGTCCTCTAGAATTTTGTTGGATTCCTGTCTCACGTTGAGGTCTTTCATCCATTTGTAGTTCATTTTTCTGTATGGTGTGAGAGAGTGGTCAAGTTTCATGCTTTTGCATGTAGCTATCCAATTTTCCAGCTCCATTTATTGAAGAGACTGTCTTTTTTCCACCGGATGTTTTTTCTTGCTTTATCAAAGATTAGTTGCTCAAAGAGCCGAGGGTCCATTTCTGGGTTCTCTATTCTGTTCCATTGGTCTATGTGTCTTTTTTTGTGCCAGTACCATGCTGTCTTTGTGATCACAGCTTTGTAGTACAGCTCGAAATCCGGCATTGTGATGCCCCCAGCTTTGTTTTTCCTTTTCAACAGTTCCTTGGAGATTCGGGGCCTTTTCTGGTTCCATACAAATTTAAGGACTATTTGTTCCAGTTCTTTGAAAAATGTCCTTGGTATTTTGATTGGGATAGCATTGAAAGTGTAGATTGCTCTGGGTAGTATGGACATTTTAACTATGTTAATTCTTCCAATCCATGAGCATGGAATATTTTTCCATCTTTTTATGTCTTCCTCAATATCTTTCAAAAGTGATCTATAGTTTCTAGGATATAGGTCCTTTNGGATTTATAGCTTCTAGAATATAGATCCTTTACATCTCTGGTTAAGTTAATTCCAAGGTAACTTATGGTTTTTGGTGCTATTGTAAATGGGATGGATTCCCTAATTTCTCTTTCTTCAGTCTCTTTATTCATATGTAGAAATGAAACTGATTTCTGAGCATTGATTTTGTATCCTGCCACATTACTGAATTGCTCTATAACTTCTAACACTTTGGGAATGGATTCTTTTGGGTTTTCCATACAGAGTATCATGTCATCTGCGAAGAGAGACGTTTTGACGTCTTCTTCTTTGCCGATTTGGGTACCTTTTATCCCTTTTTGTTGTCTGATTGCTGTTGCAGGGCTTCTAGTACTATGTTGAATAATAGTGGCGGAGAGTGGGCATCCTTGTCGTGTTCCTGATCTTAAGGGAAAGGCTTCCAGCTTTTCCCCATTGAGAATAATGCTACTGTAGGGTTTTTCATAGATGGCTATTATGAGATTGAGAAATGTACCCTCTATTCCTCCACTCTGAAGGGTTTTAATCAGGAAAGGATACTGTATTTTGTCAAATGCTTTTTCTGCATCATTTGAGAGGATCATATGGTTCCTGAGACTTTTCTTGTTGGTATGATGTATCACGCTGATCGATTTGCGAATGTTGAACCATGCTTGTTGCATCCAAGGTATGAACCCCGCTTGGTCATGATGGATAATCCTTTTAATGTACTGTTGGATCCTATTAGCCAGCATCTTGTTGAGGATTTTGGCATCCATATTCATTAGGGAAATCGGTCTGTAATTCTCCATTTTGATGGGGTCTTTGCCTGGTTTGGGGATCAAGGTAATATTAGCCTCATAGAATGAGTTTGGTAGCTTTCCTTCTGTTTCTATTTTTTGAAATAGCTTTAGGAGAATAGGTATTATTTCTTCTTTGAATGTTTGGTAGAATTCCCCAGGAAAACCGTCTGGGCCTGGAGTTTTATTATTTGGANATTTTTTGGAAGATTGTTTATCACTGACTCAATCTCTTCATAATTAATTGGCCTGTTTAAAAAATCAATTTCTTCCTGTTTCAGTCTTGGTAGTTTATAGGTTTCCAGGAAGGCCTCCATCTCTTCCAGATTGTTTAGTTTTTTGGCATATAGCTGTTGATAAAAGTTTCTAATAATCCTTCCAATTTCATTGTTGTTGGTTGTGACCTGTCTTTTTTCTTTCATAATTTTATTAATTTGGGTCCTTTGTTCTTTTGGATAAGTCTTGCCAGAGGTCTGTCAATGGTATTAATTCTCTCAAAGAACCAGCTTCTAGCTCTGTTGATCTTCTCTATTGTACTCCTGATTTCTAATTCATTGATTTCTGCTCTAATCTTGGTCAACTGCTTCCTCTTGCGTGGATTAGGCTTGTCCCTCTGTTGCTGTTCTAGCTTCTTGAGGTGAGAATATAAAAACTGCATTTTAGATTTTTCTATTCTTTTGAGTGAGGCTTGGATGGCTATGTATTTCCCCCTTAGGACTGCCTTTGCAGTATCCCATAGGTTTTGGACCGTTGTGTATTCATTCTCGTTGGTCTCCATAAATTGTTTAATTTGTTTTTTGATTTCCTGGTTTATCTAGTCATTGTTGAGCAGGATGGTTCTTAGTCTCCAAGTGTTTGAGTTTCTGCCAAATTTTTGCTTGTGGTTGAGTTCCCCTTTTAAAGCATTGTGGTCTGAGAATATGCAGGGAATAATTTCAGTCTTTTGGTGTCAGTTGAGACCTGTTTTTTGTCCCAGAACATGGTCTATTCTTGAGAATGTTCCATGGGCATTAGAATAGAATGAGTATTCTTTGGTTCTGGGGTGTAGTGTTCTATATATATCTATGAGGTCCAACTC
>NC_048223.1:43664066-43749203 GCF_002007445.2 Ailuropoda melanoleuca
GGTGTTCTGTCTAATTCTGATAGTGGGGTGTTGACGTCCCCTACTATTAATGTATTTTAACCTGTATGTCTCTTTATTCCAGTTAAGAGTTGGGTTGTGGGGGCGCCTGGGTGGCACAGCGGTTAAGCGTCTGCCTTCGGCTCAGGGCGTGATCCCGGCGTTATGGGATCGAGCCCCACATCAGGCTCCTCCGCTATGAGCCTGCTTCTTCCTCTCCCACTCCCCCTGCTTGTGTTCCCTCTCTCGCTGGCTGTCTCTATCTCTGTCGAATAAATAAATAAAATCTTNTATATGTCTCTTTATTTTGGTTAAGAGTTGGCTTGTGTATCTTGCTGCTCCCCTGTTGGGGGCATATATATTAATAATTGTCATATCCACTTGTTGAATACTTCCTTTAAGAATAATATAGTGCCCTTCTGTATCTCTCTCTATGGCCTCTAGTTTAAAATCCAGTCTATCTGATATGAGAATTGCTACTCCAGCTTTCTTTTGAGGTCCATTTGCGTGGAAGATGGTACTCCATCCCCTTACTCTAAGTCTGAACGTATCTTTGGTTTCAAAATAAGTCTCTTGTAGGCAGCAAATGGATGGGTCATTTCTTTTTATCCAATCTGCAGCCCTGTGGCGTTTTATGGGAGCATTTAAGCCANATTGACATTGAGACTGAATACTGAGAGATAGAATTTTAATGATGCCATGTTGCCAGTAAAGTCTTTGTTTGTATTGGTTGTGNCATTTCTCTTTAAAGTCTTTGTATCGGTTGTGACTTGCTGCTCTGTATCACTCTTGGGGCCTTTTTACCTTTATAGAGCCCCCCTTAATATCTCCTGTAGGGCTGGTTTCGTGGTTGTCAAATTGGTCAGTGTCTGACGATTCTGAAAGGTCCTTATCTCTCCATCAATTCTGAATGATAGCCTTGCTGGATAAATGATCCTTGGCTCTATGTTTTTCTCTGAAAGAGCTTTAAAAATGCCCCCCAACCCTTTCTCTCATTCCAGGTCGCTGTAGACAGGTCTGACGTAATCCTGATGTTTTTGTCTTGGTACGTGAGAAATTTCTTTGCCCTGGCCGCTTTCAATACTGAATCCTTGGATCTAATATTTGCGAATTGCACTATGACATGCCGTGGCGTAGGTTTGTCCTGGTTGAGCTTGGNGTGACGTGATATGGCGTAGGTTTGTCATGGTTGAATTTGGGAGGGGTCCTCTCTGCCTCTTGGACACGAATGCTTGTTTCCTTTGCTAGATTAGGGAAGTTTTCAGCTACAATTTGTTCAAATATCTCTTCTAGACCTCTGTTTTTCTCCACCCCTTCAGGGATGCCGATGATTCTGACATTGGATCGTTTCATAGAGTCAGTAATCTCCCGTAATCTACATTCGTGGGCGTGGATTTTTTTAAGACCAGCTTCTATTTTCGTTTTTTCTTCTACTAACCCATCCTCCAATTCGCTAACGCGTTCCTCTGCCTCGGTGACCCTGGCCGTCAGAGCCTCTAGTTTTGACTGNGCTAATTCGTTCTTCTGCCTCATTCACCCTGGCCGTCAGAGCATCTAGTTTAGACTGCATTTGATTCATAGCATTTTTAATTTCTGCCAGATTCGCTCTCATTTCCGCCCTTAGAGATTCTATATTCTCATTAATATTTTCATTAATATTTTTTTCAAGTCTACACATCATTTTGACCATTGTTACTCTGAATTCCATTTCTGATAATTTGGTTATATCTGTATCCATCAGTTCTGTGGCAGAGGCCACAGACTCATTATCTTTTCTTTGCTGGGGGGGATTTTTTTTTTCTTGTCATTCTGATGAGGAGAGGTTGCAGGGTTGTCCAGAGCCCAAATTATTGACCAGGACGCAGGCAGTGTGCACTTGTTTTATAGGGACCTTAGGGATGTGGGCTTCTTGATTTTTCAGCCTGCTTTCTGGGGGAGGAGCCTGCTGCGCTGTTGTTCAGGCAACGCTGTTTGGGTAGAGTCTCAAGGGGGGACGGGGATTGGCACAATGTGAGCTGTTATTTCCAAGGTTTTGTTCTCTGGCGGCTTTCCTTGGCGGTTTTCTGTGGCTCTTCTGAGAGTCAGAGCAGCAGTGGCCATATCCTAGCCTCTGTCTCAGAAGAGAGAGATCGCAGTCGGCTCTCCAATGAGCTCTCCTGGCCTCTTTACCTCTGTTTCTGTTGGTGCTCCTAAAAACCCTGCAGCGTCCCGGGTTGTGCACCCCACAGCCGGCATCCCAGCCCTCACTTCGAGGGCCTGCTCATCTCTTTCCTTTGTGCTTCTAACACTGCCAGCCGCCAGCCACCCCCGCGCGTGCTCCCGAGCTCCCTGTTTCAGTGTGGTTCAGGGGCACTCCTAAGCTCGGGTTTTCAGTCCGGTTGCACGTGCCTTCCCAAGCTCATGGTCTCAGTCTGCTCTCTTGCAGGTGCCGGTCCTTGGTCCGCCCGCTCCCCAGTGCAGGTGGCTACCACTTCCTGGTGCCCGAGCTTGGAGGCTCCCTCCCCCTTCTTTTTATCTTCCGATACCTGTGTGTGGATTCATGGCTCCCCGCTTTGTACCTCAATACTCAGCACTGGAGATGTTCATTTGTAGAGATCTAGATGTATCTGCCTGCATCTCAGGCTGATGCCGTGGGTTTTCAGGATGGTCTGGTACCTATCCAGCTCAACTCAGGGGACCAGCTGAAAAAGGGGACCCCTACTCCTCCACCATCTTAACTCCTCTCTCCGTCCTGGCACCAGACTCCGGGCTTTTTTCAACCTCGGTCTCCTCTGAAATGTGTTAGTGGCTGGGGAGCGTTGCGGAGGGACCACCACTCAGGTCTAAATCTGACTGCTGATCTTTTAAATGTCTCTGTTCACATAATTGTCCTCTTAGCCACCTTCTGGTCTGTGGTGCAGCCTCATTTACCATTTTAGGACTTCTCTTTCACTCCCTTCCACTGAAGGCCTCCTGCACTACCTCTTTTTTCTTTCCCTCTTCAACACACTATCAGTTTTGTACAATGACTAAAGTTGCATTAAATTCTGAGTGAAGGCACTAGGGAAGCAGCAGAGTGTGGGAGGAGGGGAGATTCTGGGATCTCTTTAAATATCATGTGTAGGGAGCATGTGGAGGGGCTGGAATTTCATAAAAATGAATATTGCAAGGAAGTGTGTTCTTGTGTGGGGGGGGGAGGCAGAAATCCATTTCTTTCACCAAGTAATACAATGACGAGTCCTTCAGTAAATTTCTGATTGAGATATTCCTGTGACCCACATCACATCTTGAACATCTCTTACTCTGGCTGCACCAACTGGCTTTGCAAGACTGGCCACTGCATGGAATGTCTCTTGCTTTCCACCTGGGCTTCTTGGACACTGAGGTATGGATCCTTCTGGGAGTCCACCTAGTACTTTCACCTGTGAGACTTGGAAGTGCAGAGTCACAACTCATGACCAGTGGGGGGGTTGGAATCCTTGTGAATGAATGTTCCCCTTTCCATCTCTGTGATGGGCAACCCTAACATGCATTCCACAAAGCAACTTGAAGGTCTTGGTGGGATCCCAGCCCCAGTGGCCCACAGGGGTGACCAGCTAGAGAATGAACCCTTGCTGCGGCATTCCCTCCTTCTTCCTCTATCTCCTGCTTCTCTACCACCACTCCTCTCCTTTCCCTGGATGTCCTTCCAAGCCAAGCCATGTGCTTACAAGCCCTCAAGGGTCTCAGGTGTGGTGGGATGGGGCCACATCATGACCGTGACTGAGGTGTAGTGGAATCTGAAAGACCTCTTATGATCTAAAACTCCATCTGCACACAGACTGGCTTTACTGAATTCAGTTTTGTAAACAAAGCTTGTATCCAATCAAACATTCATTTTTGTAAATCTAAATGATATCCAGTCACTGTCCCAATTTTTATGAGATTGTTTTTGGGATTGTGTATACACGGCCTGAAAATTATGATGGTCCCTTTGTTAGTTTCTCCTTGTATTTCTGTCAATTTTTACTTTAAGCTTTTGGAGTTGTATTTTTAAGTGTACACAAGTTAAGAATTCCTGGATTTTCCTGGCAACCATTTACCATATGTAATTTCCCTCTTTATCCCCCCTTTTATTTTGAATTATAGTCCATTTTGTCTGATATTTAATTCATGTTTATTTGGTAAATATTTTCCATGCTTTCAGTATCAATATTTCCATATATTTATATTTTTAGGTTTAGGTATATCACTTGAAAAAGTATCTAGTTGGGATTTTTTATCCATTCCAACAATCTTTGTCTTTAACAAGAGAATTTACGCCATGTACATAGACTATGATTATTGACCTCTTGAATTCATTTTCACTAATTTATTTTTATATGTGTTTAAAAACATTTCCCACCTTCTCTTTCTTTTGTTTCTTTTAAATTTGTTTCTCCTTTCTTTCCATATCTCAGATTGCTCACATTTTCTTATTTTATTTTCCCTACTACTGGATTAGAAGTTATGTTTCTATTTGTGGTTAATCTAGAAATTGTAACAGTCATATTTAAATTTAAAACTCTCCCAACCACTGGAAGAATTATAGGATGCTACTCCCATACACTTCTACGCTCCTGTTGTTCAGGATTTTGTTTCCATCTCTGATTAACTCCACCATGTAGACATTACTGTTAAAATTACATTGCTAATGTTTGTTTTGATTTACCTACAAGTGTAACAATTTCCTTGCTTACCCTCTTGCATTTCTGATCTTCATTTGGGGCTAATTTCTCTTCCTCCTGAAGGAATTCATTAGTGAGGGAGTAGAGTGGAGAACTTTATTAGTTTTTGTTTTGTGCTTTGCACTTGTTCTTGAAAAATTCACAGCTGACAATTATTTTCCTATAATAGTTTAAAGATATCCCACCTGTGCTAGCTGTCAATCTAATCACCATTCCTGTGTAGGTGATCCACCTTTTCTTTCTGTTTTTTTTTTTAAGATTTTATTTATTTATTTGACAGAGACAGAGATAGCCAGCGAGAGAGAGAACACAAGCAGGGGGAGTGGGAGAGGAAGAAGCAGGCTCATAGCGGAGGAGCCTGATGTGGGGCTCGATCCCATAATGCTGGGATCACGCCCTGTGCCGAAGGCAGACGCTTAACCGCTGTGCCACCCAGGCGCCCCTCTTTCTGTTTTTATGACCTGCTGCTTGTCTTGTCTTTGGTTTCTGACAGTTTTACTATGATGTGTGTAGGTGTTGATTTCATTTTATTTAACTGGCTTAGACTTTGTGCACTTTAGAAGCTGAGTATGTCTTTCATTAATTCTGGAAAATGTGCAGCTTTTAACTCACTGAATATTACCTCTTCTTGTTGTCTCCTCTGGAACTTCTGTGTGTGTGTGTGTGTGTGTGTGTGTGTGTGTGTGTGTGTGTGTTCCACACCCCATGTCTTGCATCCTCTTTTCCAAATTTTCTATCCTTTTGATTCTATGCTATGATTTCTATTTAATGGGGGAGTTTTAATTAATTATAGCTATTACTGATATGATGTTTGGACACATATCCCTTGATCTCTTTTTATATTTTCTAACTTACCATTCCTGCTTTTTCCTTTCCCATCTTACTCATTCCAGCTTTTTTTTTTTTGATTGACCAACTTTTGTTGCATTTCCTTCACCAATGGTTTATAGTTATAGTCTTTATTTCTGGTTTTCTAGAATTATTTCTGATTTCTAAAAACATACTCTATGTGTGTTTGGGCTGTAGTTTCTTCTTCAAATTCCACCATTTGCCTTCCATCTGCCAGGGGCTCCTCCTCAGGATTTTTCTTCAACCACAGTGTTATGGCCCAAATGTTTGTGTGCCTCCAAAACTTGTGTGTTGAGATCCTAAACCCCAGTGTGCTGGCATTAGGAGGTGGTGCCTTTGGGAGATGCTGAGGTCATGAGGGTGGAACCCCCATGATTGGGATTAATGTCCTCGTAAAAGAGACCCCAGAGTGCTCGCTTGTCCCTCCCACCATGTGAGGACACAGTGAAATGATGGCTATTTATGAGTCAGGAAGAGGGTTCTCCCCACCAGACACTGAATCTGCCGGCACCTTGTCTTGGACTTCCCAGCCTCCAGAACAATGAGAAATTAACTTCTATGTTGAAGTCATCCAGTTGGTCATACTTGTTATAGCAGCCCAAATGGACTATCGCATGAAACCTATCTTTTCCCATTTTACCAGATTTTAAATAAATTATTTCAGTTATTTCATATACTCGGTCCACCACCTTGATCGATCTCTCTCTCTCTCTCTCTCTCTCTCTCTCTCTCCCCCCCTGCCATGTATAACAGATGTCTCATCTCCTTAACCAGAAGGTCTGTCCCTTGAGTTCAGGACTGCCACACTGCCTTGGACACAATCAATCTTTGTTCATGAACTCACTAAAGAGACAAAGACTATTTCAAGTGGTCTCATTATTCAGGAAACGCTCTTGGACTTCCTTTGATGGTGACATGATTTCAAGGAATGTATTATGTTCTTCTGGTTGACCTGTCCTGTAGTACAAACATTAGGTTTCCCAGACAGAATAGGAAGTAACTTTAACATTAAACATAGATGTCCCACAAAAAAGAATGAAATCTTGCCATTTGCAACAACATAAATGGATCTAGAGAGTATTATGCTAAGTGAATTACGTCAACCAGAGAAAGACAAATACCATATAATTTCACTCATATGTGGACTTTTTTTTCATATGTGGAATTTAAGAAACAAAACAAATTAGAAAAGGAGAGAGAGAAAGAACAAGAAACAGACTCTTAATTATAGAGAACAAACTGATGGTTATCAGAGGGAAGTAAGGTGGGTGGGAGGAATGGGTGAAAAGGGGGATGGGGATTAAAGACTATAGATTTATGATGAAAAAAGTTAAATGTAGAATCCATCACCAGGTGGCAGTGTTGGCCAGCTTTACATTTCTCAAAACTCCGTGCTATCAGAATTTGGTGATATTAGATTTATATTTTCTATCACTGATTTTCTGATCCAATTGATTAGTACACATCCTCCTGGATTCTCTCTGGTGCTTTCAGGGTTGGGCCCTGTTTAATCTGTCTTTGGGACCAGCAGGGACTAGCTCCACAGAAAGCAGTGTCCACCCCAGGTGGCCAGCACATGTTTGCTGGCTTACCCCTTTTCCTGCCACGGTCTTTGTCTCAAAGTTGTGCCTGTATGTAAACCCTCACATTTGGGTTGATTGAGTTGAGAGCTTGGGGAGCCCACAGAAGCATTTCCGAGGCCGCAGGCAGAGATAGCAAGAGTGGTTTCAGCTGCCTTTGACTTCTTAGGGCAGGAAAAGGGGCTCAGACCTGCCCAAAGACTGCTCCCTGGTTTCTCTTCCACCCCTGTAGACTCTTGCGATGGAGGACCCAAGTGTCCAGAGTGATCACTGCCAGACAAGTATTTGAGCAAGGATACCCACTGCACTGAGACCATGAAGGGGACAGGGTGGGCTGCTGGTGGGCATTAGGACATTTGACTAGGAGTGAGTGGACTCTGCAGGACTCTGTCAGAGGATGAACCCACAGGATGAACCATGAGGACAAGTGGCTACTGGGCCTTTCTGGCACATGCGGGAAATCCACACACTATTCAGTATGACTGTCCTAGTTTGTGAGTTGGCTTCTCTGACCAGTGTTGCGCTTGGCTGTCTCAACCACTTTGGCCTCTGGAGTATAAGCCTCCTCCTCCTCCTGTTACCTCCCTACTGAGTCACCATTCGAGCTCAAAGGGAACTCCAAGAGTGAGCTGAGAGCCCTCCCTAGTTGCCACCGCCTCTATTTTTTATTTCATGGAAGTTGAAATACAAACCTTTCCAGGCAGAACTGGCTGCCATTCTCACAAGCTGCTGAACCAGAAACCCAGCAGACCATCAATCCCTGGTTGCACTTCTGTCCAGGATAAAGCCAGTTCTAGCTGGGCCGGCGTTAAAGAAAACTGCAAACAGTGCTCCTGACTGCATCAGTCAGGTGTAAGCTGGGGCAGATGGGATGTCTCCGATGGAGCCCTAGAGTAGTGTGAGAAACAGTGGCTGCCCTGACCTGGCAGGGGCAGGTGCCCATCAAGCTGGGGTGGGGCAGTCTACAGAGTTGGAAGGCAAAGAAAGATAAGAAATAGAAAGGGGATAGGGCGTGAGATCTCCAAAGCCATAGCACAACAGTCCTTAAATATATCATGGAGTCCCCCACACTGGCAAGAGCTGTGATTTTTTTCAACAGATGACTGAATTAAGAAGCTGTGGTCCATATATACAATGGAATATTACTCAGCTATCAGAAAGAACGAGTTCTCAACACTTGCTGCAACATGGACGGCACTGGAGGAGATAATGCTAAGTGAAATAAGTCAAGCAGAGAAAGACAATTATCATATGATTTCTCTCATCTATGGGACATAAGAACTAGGAAGATCGGTAGGGGAAGAAAGGGATAAAGAAAGGGGGGTAATCAGAAAGGGGAGTGAAGCATGGGAGACTGTGGACTCTGAGAAACAGACTGGGGGCTTCAGAGGGGAGGGGGCTGGGGGAATGGGATAGACTGGTGATGGGTAGTAAGGAGGGCACATGTTGCATGGTGCACTGGGTGCTATGCGCAGCTGGTGAATCATCGAACCTTGCATCAGAAGCCGGGGATGTACTGTATGGTGACTAACATAATGTAATAAAAAAAACATTAAAAAAATAAAAATAAAAAAAAAGAGCTGTGATTTTTATGGAAACAGAAAAAGAAAACCTCTGGATATTAAATCTGGCATATTCACATGGTGGTGAATATACCACTTGGAATTTTAGAGCTAAAGGATTCAGAATTTGGCTACATTTGTTCATTTTGTAGATAAGAAAGTTGAGGCCTAGGGAAAAAAAAGGAAGAAAATGGAGGCCTAGAGACATCAGGGGACTTGCCACATGGTGGGATGGGGGTAGACCAAGGATCTAGTCAAGTCTCCTGGCTCCCTGTCCAGTGTTGTCTATCTACTTGGATTCCTGAAAGGCTGATGAAGGAGGAAGCCAGGGTTTGATTCATAGGTGGTGGTGGTCATGGCTCAAAGTTCTTACAGCTTGGCCCTTGGAAGCACCCTCCTGTGTCTGTGTGATTGCCACTAATGTCAGCCTGGCCTTGGGTGAGAGCAGGTAGGTGTTGTTGCCACAGCAAGGGTGGACGTCTACTCAGGATAGGCAGCTCAGAGACCGAGGGGGGACATGGCCATGGAGGCCTTGCTCTGGCTCCCCTTGGCCCTGTGGACCCCGGCAGTTAGCGGTTTGGTTCTTTCAGCTATCAGTGACCACCCGTCACAGGAGATATCACTGTCTTCACTGGCGATGCTCTTGACCACGTGGGCTGTGTATGGGGGTGTCTAATGGAGGTGAACCCAAGGTGGAAGTCCCTTCTGTAGGCTGTGGATTTCATGCTCATGGAGGGCTAGAGGAAGTTAAGGGTTTCCAGGATGTGGTGTTGATGGAATTGAGTTGGCACATTACTAGAACTGATTGAGAAGAGAGCCCACCACGAAGTTTGGCTGCTGTACATGTGGCTTTGCCCTCAGATAGGGGTCTCCCAGCTCCAGGGGGACACATGGTTGGGGGCCAGTGCCAACTGGAGTTGGTCCTGGTTTCCACCCCCGTCTTGCTCTCTGGTAGTGAACCCCCCCACCCTGTGGTTGCTGCGCACTGTTGGGTTAACCCCGCAGGGCATGGGATTGGGCAGCTCATCCACAGGGATCTGGTGTGCATTGTTACAAGATGGGAGATACAGGTGGTGCTGCAGCTGCATGGGAATCATTGAGCCCCCACTGCTGATGTGGATGGATACAAACCTCCCCACACATCATCATTACCACTGAGGTAAGGCAACACGGGGAACTGGGAACCTGGGGGGAAGGTTTCCCTGGGAGAAGACTCCCAGCCAACCGAGTGTTCTCCTTCTGACCTGCTGCAAGGCTCCTATTACGGAATTTTTGTTTTGGTTTTGCTTTGCATTTCAGTCTTTTGAGCCGCTCTGTCTCTCTGCCTCCACCCGCATCCCCTGGCCCATGGTAACCTTGAGCTCAGGGGTTGTGTTTGGTTCATCCTTGTGAAGCTGTCAGCCCTTAGCCCTGGGCTCTGTACACAGGAGGGGCTCCACAATAACCACTGCATGTCATTGAAGAGAAGTGCGGAATGAAGAGAACAGGAAAGGAAGCAATGCAGGGTGGGTAAGCAGACAGCTTTGAAGGTTGTTTGGAGGCACCTAACTTTACAGTGAATGGATTTGGTGAGTCAGTGCTAGGTCTTGCTGACTGGGGGCAGACAGGTCTCCCAGGTCCATTATAAACAAAACTGTTTTTTATTTATTTTTTATTTTTATTTTTTTTTAAAGATTTTATTTATTTATTCGACAGAGATAGAGACAGCCAGCGAGAGAGGGAACACAAGCACGGGGAGTGGGAGAGGAAGAAGCAGGCTCACAGCGGAGGAGCCCGATGTGGGGCTCGATCCCATAACGCCGGGACCACGCCCTGAGCCGAAGGCAGACGCCCAACCACTGTGCCACCCAGGCGCCCCAACAAAACTGTTTTTTAAAACCCAAGTGATCTGAGTAATGTAGGTGGTTGGACCTAAGAAGGTAAATGGCAAAGGGAGTGTTGGTGGGCTACACCCTCCAATGTGAACATCAGACCTAAGAGGTAAAGTAAGCTCCAGCTTCCCAGGGGAAAACTCCCAGGCCCCTTACTTCTGCACCTGCCAATGTACAGCTTTCAAAGCTAAGGGCTTTGTTCAGGGGCCTGTTGGGAAGAAAATGTGACCAGCACTGCCTGGATGGTCTGCTGCTCTCTTTGCACTACTGGGCGCCATGGAAGCAGCCCTGTGGATATGGCTGGGGCAGGTGGGCAGTGGCTTCTCTTTGTTCTAGTTCGGGAGATATGCTTCCTGGAGGCAGAAAGGATGTCCTTGGCCTCAGGGACCCTGGGGCTGTAACACTCAGGAGGAAGGTTCCCAGGTCATCTCTTGGGTAATGGGCTGCAGGAAGTGCAATTCTGTACCACCTGAATTCTGAAATGTTTTATGTACACATAATCACTTCTGTTTACCCAACCTGAAGGAAACAAGAACTATGTACTTCTTTATTTTTTAAAGGTTCATTTATTTGTTTATTCAAGGGGGGAGGGGCAGAGGGAGAAGAAGAGAGAATCCTAAGCAGACTCTGCACTGAGCTTGAAGCCCAACACAGGGCTCAATCTCACGAACCTGAGAGCACTACCTGAGCTGAAACCAAGAGTCCGATGCTTAACCAACTGCGCTAGCCAGATGCCCCTGTACTTCTTTATTTTAAAGTTGAGTCAATTCTGTGTACTTTTCTCATTGTTCTCGTGAGGCCTCTTCCTCTGGAAGCCTACACCGGCTCCCTTACACACCACAGCTGAGTTCCAAGAGTGCCAGATCTGCAGCTGGGGCCTCTCAGGGCCTAGATCTGGGTCTGTCAGAGGCATGCCTCTTGCAATCCACCAGCAGGCACTCAAGAAGTGGGGGACAGGCTCCTCTCTTGGTGAAGCAGCACACTATCTCCCATACACAGGGGAGGAAGTGTTGGTGGCAGCTTTTGGGACCCCCCTGCCACTGTTAGAATATTCATTGACAATTTTATATTTTCTATTAAAAATGACGATTCAGGCCACATGGTGAAGCAGATACTAAGACGTGAGCGGGAGTGCGAGCGTCAGTGCTGCTCTCCACGCGCGCACTGTGTGTGCTTTCCAGTGAGCCTCTGTATTTCCTTGGGCTCAGTTTCCTTATCTGTTCCACCAGGGGCTGGTCATCTGTGGGAATTGATAGCTGCAGATAATTTTTAAACTAAGTAACAAATGTGCTTGGCACAGAGCAAGGCACATGTGTAATGCTGGCCATTTCATTCTTCACCAGCCTTAAAATCCTCTGTTCTCTGGCAGAAGTAAGGCAGCACACACACACAAACACACACACACACACACACACACACACACACACACACACAGAGCAGGGCCTGGAGTTGACTTCCCGTGGAAGCTGTCTGAAATTCTCCTCTGCCAGGTCTTTTCCTCTGCAGATCTTACAGCTAACAGGAAAGAATCTTTCCCACCCCAAAGAACTCAACCAACCAGTTTTCCAAATCCCCTTTCTCTGATTGCCTTCTTTATTATGCTTTTACATCTTCCGTGTTGAAATATTTAAGAATCTGGTTGAGACAAGATTCCATGAGTTTCCTTCTCTTTCTTAGCTTGAGAGCAACAACACAGCACCCACTACTGATTCCCGTGTGCCCATTCCAGCTAGACTTTCCACAGATGCTATTGCATTTAATCTTGACTTCAGCCCTGGGGAAAGAGATGTTACTCCTCTGTTTTCTAGGAAAGGAAAATGAGGCACAGAGAATTTAAGAAACTTGCCCAAGGTCACAGAGCTAGAAAAGCCAAGGTAAACCCCCATGTGTCCAAATCAGCCAACGTTAGTAGAGCATTTGCTTGGCTTATACTAACCCCCCCCCCCCGCCCCGCCCCGTGACTCCCAAGGGGCCTGAGGCTGGTGTCTGGCTGCTAAGAGCATCAGATCTTGGGCCAGCGTCTGAGCATCAGGTAAGAGACCAACATCCTGGCCCAAAGACCACTAGTCAGCCCATTTGGCCCACGGGGGGCCGCCTATGTGTGTGTTGGAGGGTGGGGGTATAGGTCGGCCTGGCGAGGTGACAGGCTCACTCTCAAGGGCACACAAAAGGATTGATACGCTGACGTCAGCCTCTGAGATGCTGAAAGGACCTAACTTTGGTGGTCCTCAGACCCTCCTGAGCTCTTCCCTCCACCAGTCGCTTACATTCTGCGCCATCTCCTTCCCATAGCAGCCGGTTCAGGGCACCAGGCGCCCGGAGCTTGCGTCCCCTGACGCACGTGTCGCTGTTTTGTTTTGTTTTTGCTTTGAGCAGCTATTGGGTCCTGAAGACCCACAAACTGAAACCGAAACAGCCCGACGCCAGCGTCAGGACCGGAACGCAAAACGGGGGGGGGGGTGGCGCCGCAGCTCCGCCGGAACCGGTACCCCCTTCGGCCCGTGTCCCCGACGCCCCCTCTTCCTCCGCGGACCTCTTCTCTAGGGCAGGAGAAGGGGTGGGGTTCGGGGCAGGCTCCGGGAGGCAGCGTCCTACAGGACAGGCGCCGGGAGGAGTGGGTGGTGGCCAAAGGGAGGAGACGGGGCGGGGCCCGCGGAGACATTAAGGGGCACCCCGAGCTCGCTGCACCTTCTTGGGGCTCAGTGCCTCCGGGCGTCTGGCGAGATGGCGGCGCGGGGCCTGGGCCGCAGCGTGGGGCGGCTCCTGGGCAGCTTGTGCGGGCGCTCGGGGCAGCCAGTGCGGCAGCTGCGGGGGGTCAGCGCCTCCGCCGCCGCCGCAGCGCAGCCGGGCTCATACCAGGCGCAGAGCGCACAGGCGGCCCGGGTGCCGGCCGCTTTCTGGGGGCCGCTGGCGCGGGACACGCTTGTGTGGGACACCCCCTACCACACCGTCTGGGACTGTGACTTCAGCAGCGGCAAGATCGGCTGGTTTCTGGGAGGCCAGTTAAACGTGTCTGGTGAGTGGGCTGTGGGGGATCCAGGGCGCCCCCAGCTCACGAGGCCCGAGGGGAGTTAACAGCCGTCCCGGCGGGTCACGGCCCCACGGGAGGCCCCTCCTGCAGTCTTCTGTTTGTCGCGCTCTCAACCGTGGCGCCTCGCCGCCCCCGCCCCCATCCCATCCGGCCCCCGGAGGCTCCAGCCCGGGCGCTGCCACCCCGGGCGCAGACGCCACCTTCCCCGCCGCGGCCTGAGCCTGCGGAGACCCAGCCTGGCGTCTGTTCGAGTCGCCCAGCTGCTGGCCTTGCCCGCGCGCAGCTGCTCTGTTGACTGTCTCGAGTTCAACTACCGGGTTCCACTGCACTGCGGAGCGCCCGCCTGCATAGCCTCGGGCTACCCCTGGGCCAGGCTGGGGTGGAGGGCGCGGGGCTAGCAGGTGTCGGCCAGGACTTCCCCCACTTCTGTCCCGGGGAGAGGCAAAAACGAAAAGCGTCTGACCTGTCACATCCAGTTGTGGTTCCCAGAGACTTGCTTGGGGAGAAACTGCCCATGTAAACAAACCTAGTGGCAGGCAGCGAGGTCTGAAAAAATCCGGCCAGCGGGAGCAATCAGTTATCTTCTTGCTCCCTTGCTTGTGGGTGGGAAGGAAGGAATGGGTGTCTCCCAATTGACAGTTTCCGCTGAGCACTGCCTCCCAAGACCCAAGGCTGGCTTTAGACCTGATGGCCATTGAGATCCCAGAAACCAGCTCCACCAGTCAGTCACTCCTCTGGTATTTGCTGAGATCGAACCCACTAGTGTTTCCTTAAGATTTGGGATGGAGGGTGTGTGTACACTGTACCTCCATGCCACAAGGGGAGAAGGTCCAGGGACTGGAGGCAGTAGTGGCCAGGCAGGATAGGCCTGGAGTTGGTCACCCAGGGCAGAATGGGACTTGCAGTAAGGTGCCTAGTCAGAGGGGCTGCCTGCTGTCCTGGACTATGGAGTTGGATGGGGTCTAGGAGGTGTTTAAGGAAAGGACCTGCAGATCTTCATGGCAGGGCATGACTGGGCCTGAACTTCTAGGTAGGATCTGTTGTCTGGCACAACTCCACCACGTACCGGCCCAGTTTTTCTACTCCTCTGAATTCCAGTCTCCCGCCATATAAACTTCAGGCAATAATGCCCACCTGCTAATGACTCCTTTAGTCTGCTTGTGGGGACACAGTGCCAGAAAGTATGGAACAGCCCAGCATTTATTGGTGATCAGTAAGTCGTAGTGAATTTAATTTATTATATTCAGAAAAAGCCATAAAATTATGGGTAGTGTGTTGCAGTTAACTTTCAAACAAAGAAACTTAAGGGAACTTCGGACCAGATATATGTTTTTTCATATTGTATATTACTTTGCTGATTTAATCAAAATGAGTCATTTACTAGATAAGTGTTTTCTCTAAAATTGAGTCAGCAGCAAGTGTCCTTGAACTAGTGGGAAGAAAACCAAACCCTTAGGTTTGCGGAGTTGATGGAATGTGCCTTCGGAGGGTGGGAGAGCAACTCACAGCAGGAAGGCTCTGAGTGCAGCTCCTTGGGGCTGCTTCTGGATGTGGGAGGCCTGAGGCCACCGTGAACATTCCTGGCCAGCTTGTGTGCACTTGCCACCTCTCACTCTTTGATAAGACAGTGGGATGGACCTCATGGGTCTCGTGAACCTCACTCAGTCAGGGTCGGGTGTGGTCAGCAAGCAATTCTTCTGCTGCTTCTTTCCTTCACTTATTTCTCCTTCATGGCTACATAGCCAGCAGTGAGCTTCAGAAAACTGTTGTGTAGCAAGACAGCTTTTCACAGCCTCCCACCTCTCATGCATATGCCCACCAACTCCTCCGTCGGGAATATCTCTGCCCTTTGCCAGTGTCTGCAAACCACAGAGGCAACAGCATGGAAAAGGGCCAGGCCAGGTCAGAGCTGCCCTGGAAACCACTTAAAAAGTTGTGGAATGTATGGGGGGTGTTCTGGCCTGATCTGTAGTCAGCACAATGACGGCTTGTTCCAAAGAAGTGTTGCTCTCAAAACTGCCATTACTCCTCCAGGAGGATCTGTACTAGCAGTTCTCAAAGTGTGGTCCCCAGACTAGCAGTGTTAGCATCATCTGGGGACTTTTTAGAAACACAAGTTTTCAGACCCCATCCTAGACTGTCAAAAACTGACCGGGGTGTGTCTAGAAACCCTGGGAGTGGGGCCCTGCCATCTCTATGGGTTTTGTTTGTTTGTTTTTTAAATATTTTATTTATTTGAGAGAGAGGCCTGAGAGGGAGAGGGACAAGCAGACTCCACAGTGAGTGGGGAGCTCGACATGGGTCTTGATCTTACGACCCTGAGATCATGACCTGAGCTGAAATCAAGAGTTGGACTCTCAACCAGCTGAGCCACCCAGGTGCCCCGCATCTGTGTTTTTAACAAGCCCTCCAGGTGCTTCTGATGCACGCTCAAGGTGGAGAACCACTGACATACAGATCCCAGACCAGCACAGATGAAAGCACTTCTAAAGTGAGTAGGATTGGGATTAGGGTCCTGGAGATGACTCCTTTAAGCAAGAAAAATGGTATATGGGTGATGTAGTACAGTTCAGTTGTCCAGGGTGTGTCTAGAATCACACCTAGGTTTGAATCCTTGCGTATCCAACCGCCCCAAGCTTAGCGGCATAGAGCAACAACCATCTTATTACTCTCCAGGATTCTGTGGGTCAGGACTTTGGACAGGGCCTGATGGGCAAGCCCTAGGGGATGGCTTGTTTCTGCTCCTGAAGGCTGTCTGGGGCTGTTGCATCTGCCCTGCTTCTCACTCCAAAGTCTGGGGCCTAGGCTGGGATGACTGTAGACTGGGCTCAGCTGGAACTGTGGGCCGAAGCACCTACACAGGGCTTGTCACAGCATGTCACTGGGCCATGGAACATGGGCGACCAGAGGTCTCAGAGACCAATACTCAGACCAATACTCAGAGCCAAGCTGCTAGGCTTCTTCCAACCAGCAGTGTATGACTTGGGGACATCTGGGGCTGTTGTTAGCGGCAAATGAGAAAATGCTTGTAAAGCATTACTTGCACCCAATCACTGGCTTTTGTTATTTATTAATGAATCATGGGAAAGGCTGTGACCTTGAACTTGGCCTTCAGCAGTGTTACTAGAATGCTGTTTCCTCTGAACACGACCACATGGGTTTGAGTATGATTAGTCTTGGATAAGCAGGAAGGAGCTGGGGAAGGCATGCAAATGGCCAAGCTGGCTCTCAAAGTCCATCCTGGGGCTCTGGGATAGCCAAGTCACCAGGTGGGGTCATGGTGTCAGAGGTCCCCTGGGCAGGGCAGGTAGAGCCTCCAGGTTCTTCTATTACATTTATGTAAAACTGCTTTGCAGAAGGTTCTTTGGAAAACCAAGATCTAAAAAGGATACCTTTTTTTTTAAATTAGGTTTTTTATTTTAATTCCCGTATGGTTAACATACAGTGTTATATTAGTTTCAGGTGTACAATATAGTGACTCAACAATTCTATACATTACTCAGTGTTCATCACGATCTTAATCCCCTTTGCCTATTCACCCATCCCTTCCACCAACCTCCCCTCTGATGTTTGCAAATGACATAGCTGATAAAGGGTTGGTATCTAAAAAGGGTTCTTACCAGTGTTTGAAATTTGCCTCTGTCTTTCCCAGGGCTCAGTGGGTAAGTTTGTGCTTTGTGGCACATAAGCTGAGGAGGTCAGGAAGTTGAGAATCGAAACTGGAGGGTAATGATGTGTTGCTTTCAAAGCACACAACTAAATTCTGTTTTCTTTTTTTTTCTTTAAAACGTTTTAGTAATTAATGTATTTGAGAGAGAGAGAGCGCGTGCTTGTGCTTGCATGAGCAGGGGAAGTGGTAATGGGAGAAGCAGATTCCCCATTGAGCAGAGAGCCTGATTCCATTGATCCCAGGACCCTGGGATCAGGAGCTGAGTCGAAGGCAAATGCTAGTTAACTAACTAAGCTACCCAGACGCCCCTAAATTCTGTTTTCTAAAGACCAAATTCTGGGGTGCCTGGGTGGCTCAGTTGTTAAGCGTCTGCCTTCAGCTCAGGGCGTGATCCCGGAGTCCTGGGATCGAGCCCCATATCGGGCTCCTCCCCTCGGAGTCTGCTTCTTCCTCTCCCACTCCCCCTGCTTGTGTTCCCTCTCTCACTGGCTGTCTCTCTGTCAAAAAAAAAAAAAAAANTAGTGGCAGGCAGCGAGGTCTGAAAAAATCCGGCCAGCGGGAGCAATCAGTTATCTTCTTGCTCCCTTGCTTGTGGGTGGGAAGGAAGGAATGGGTGTCTCCCAATTGACAGTTTCCGCTGAGCACTGCCTCCCAAGACCCAAGGCTGGCTTTAGACCTGATGGCCATTGAGATCCCAGAAACCAGCTCCACCAGTCAGTCACTCCTCTGGTATTTGCTGAGATCGAACCCACTAGTGTTTCCTTAAGATTTGGGATGGAGGGTGTGTGTACACTGTACCTCCATGCCACAAGGGGAGAAGGTCCAGGGACTGGAGGCAGTAGTGGCCAGGCAGGATAGGCCTGGAGTTGGTCACCCAGGGCAGAATGGGACTTGCAGTAAGGTGCCTAGTCAGAGGGGCTGCCTGCTGTCCTGGACTATGGAGTTGGATGGGGTCTAGGAGGTGTTTAAGGAAAGGACCTGCAGATCTTCATGGCAGGGCATGACTGGGCCTGAACTTCTAGGTAGGATCTGTTGTCTGGCACAACTCCACCACGTACCGGCCCAGTTTTTCTACTCCTCTGAATTCCAGTCTCCCGCCATATAAACTTCAGGCAATAATGCCCACCTGCTAATGACTCCTTTAGTCTGCTTGTGGGGACACAGTGCCAGAAAGTATGGAACAGCCCAGCATTTATTGGTGATCAGTAAGTCGTAGTGAATTTAATTTATTATATTCAGAAAAAGCCATAAAATTATGGGTAGTGTGTTGCAGTTAACTTTCAAACAAAGAAACTTAAGGGAACTTCGGACCAGATATATGTTTTTTCATATTGTATATTACTTTGCTGATTTAATCAAAATGAGTCATTTACTAGATAAGTGTTTTCTCTAAAATTGAGTCAGCAGCAAGTGTCCTTGAACTAGTGGGAAGAAAACCAAACCCTTAGGTTTGCGGAGTTGATGGAATGTGCCTTCGGAGGGTGGGAGAGCAACTCACAGCAGGAAGGCTCTGAGTGCAGCTCCTTGGGGCTGCTTCTGGATGTGGGAGGCCTGAGGCCACCGTGAACATTCCTGGCCAGCTTGTGTGCACTTGCCACCTCTCACTCTTTGATAAGACAGTGGGATGGACCTCATGGGTCTCGTGAACCTCACTCAGTCAGGGTCGGGTGTGGTCAGCAAGCAATTCTTCTGCTGCTTCTTTCCTTCACTTATTTCTCCTTCATGGCTACATAGCCAGCAGTGAGCTTCAGAAAACTGTTGTGTAGCAAGACAGCTTTTCACAGCCTCCCACCTCTCATGCATATGCCCACCAACTCCTCCGTCGGGAATATCTCTGCCCTTTGCCAGTGTCTGCAAACCACAGAGGCAACAGCATGGAAAAGGGCCAGGCCAGGTCAGAGCTGCCCTGGAAACCACTTAAAAAGTTGTGGAATGTATGGGGGGTGTTCTGGCCTGATCTGTAGTCAGCACAATGACGGCTTGTTCCAAAGAAGTGTTGCTCTCAAAACTGCCATTACTCCTCCAGGAGGATCTGTACTAGCAGTTCTCAAAGTGTGGTCCCCAGACTAGCAGTGTTAGCATCATCTGGGGACTTTTTAGAAACACAAGTTTTCAGACCCCATCCTAGACTGTCAAAAACTGACCGGGGTGTGTCTAGAAACCCTGGGAGTGGGGCCCTGCCATCTCTATGGGTTTTGTTTGTTTGTTTTTTAAATATTTTATTTATTTGAGAGAGAGGCCTGAGAGGGAGAGGGACAAGCAGACTCCACAGTGAGTGGGGAGCTCGACATGGGTCTTGATCTTACGACCCTGAGATCATGACCTGAGCTGAAATCAAGAGTTGGACTCTCAACCAGCTGAGCCACCCAGGTGCCCCGCATCTGTGTTTTTAACAAGCCCTCCAGGTGCTTCTGATGCACGCTCAAGGTGGAGAACCACTGACATACAGATCCCAGACCAGCACAGATGAAAGCACTTCTAAAGTGAGTAGGATTGGGATTAGGGTCCTGGAGATGACTCCTTTAAGCAAGAAAAATGGTATATGGGTGATGTAGTACAGTTCAGTTGTCCAGGGTGTGTCTAGAATCACACCTAGGTTTGAATCCTTGCGTATCCAACCGCCCCAAGCTTAGCGGCATAGAGCAACAACCATCTTATTACTCTCCAGGATTCTGTGGGTCAGGACTTTGGACAGGGCCTGATGGGCAAGCCCTAGGGGATGGCTTGTTTCTGCTCCTGAAGGCTGTCTGGGGCTGTTGCATCTGCCCTGCTTCTCACTCCAAAGTCTGGGGCCTAGGCTGGGATGACTGTAGACTGGGCTCAGCTGGAACTGTGGGCCGAAGCACCTACACAGGGCTTGTCACAGCATGTCACTGGGCCATGGAACATGGGCGACCAGAGGTCTCAGAGACCAATACTCAGACCAATACTCAGAGCCAAGCTGCTAGGCTTCTTCCAACCAGCAGTGTATGACTTGGGGACATCTGGGGCTGTTGTTAGCGGCAAATGAGAAAATGCTTGTAAAGCATTACTTGCACCCAATCACTGGCTTTTGTTATTTATTAATGAATCATGGGAAAGGCTGTGACCTTGAACTTGGCCTTCAGCAGTGTTACTAGAATGCTGTTTCCTCTGAACACGACCACATGGGTTTGAGTATGATTAGTCTTGGATAAGCAGGAAGGAGCTGGGGAAGGCATGCAAATGGCCAAGCTGGCTCTCAAAGTCCATCCTGGGGCTCTGGGATAGCCAAGTCACCAGGTGGGGTCATGGTGTCAGAGGTCCCCTGGGCAGGGCAGGTAGAGCCTCCAGGTTCTTCTATTACATTTATGTAAAACTGCTTTGCAGAAGGTTCTTTGGAAAACCAAGATCTAAAAAGGATACCTTTTTTTTTAAATTAGGTTTTTTATTTTAATTCCCGTATGGTTAACATACAGTGTTATATTAGTTTCAGGTGTACAATATAGTGACTCAACAATTCTATACATTACTCAGTGTTCATCACGATCTTAATCCCCTTTGCCTATTCACCCATCCCTTCCACCAACCTCCCCTCTGATGTTTGCAAATGACATAGCTGATAAAGGGTTGGTATCTAAAAAGGGTTCTTACCAGTGTTTGAAATTTGCCTCTGTCTTTCCCAGGGCTCAGTGGGTAAGTTTGTGCTTTGTGGCACATAAGCTGAGGAGGTCAGGAAGTTGAGAATCGAAACTGGAGGGTAATGATGTGTTGCTTTCAAAGCACACAACTAAATTCTGTTTTCTTTTTTTTTCTTTAAAACGTTTTAGTAATTAATGTATTTGAGAGAGAGAGAGCGCGTGCTTGTGCTTGCATGAGCAGGGGAAGTGGTAATGGGAGAAGCAGATTCCCCATTGAGCAGAGAGCCTGATTCCATTGATCCCAGGACCCTGGGATCAGGAGCTGAGTCGAAGGCAAATGCTAGTTAACTAACTAAGCTACCCAGACGCCCCTAAATTCTGTTTTCTAAAGACCAAATTCTGGGGTGCCTGGGTGGCTCAGTTGTTAAGCGTCTGCCTTCAGCTCAGGGCGTGATCCCGGAGTCCTGGGATCGAGCCCCATATCGGGCTCCTCCCCTCGGAGTCTGCTTCTTCCTCTCCCACTCCCCCTGCTTGTGTTCCCTCTCTCACTGGCTGTCTCTGTAAAAAAAAAAAAAAAAAAATCTTAAAAAAAAATAAAGACCAAATTCTGAGTCAGAATTTTTTTTTTTAAATATGGGTTTTCTTACTTTTAAGCAAGGGTGTAGAAAAACTATTTTTAATTGAGCATAGAGATTTCTGGATGGTTTTTGGAGCCTGAGTGGAAGCTATGGCAACCATGTTGCTGTAGTTTCCTCCTCTTTCTGATTGCACCTCCCATAATTCAGAAGGCAGATGCACAGAGAGTGGCAAGATGCTGCATTTCTGTGCTTCCTTTTTCTTTCAGTGTTTGAAGTAACTTTTCTAAAGTCTTTCAAGGAAGTCTAAGTGGAAGTGCAGCCCTCGGTCTCAGGAGAAGGGTCCTCCTGAAGAGACCGAATTCTTCCCAGTCGTCAGATGCACGACTTACTTTAAATAGCAGATGCTTCTGGAAAGTTGGCAAATACAATTTGTCACTGATGTAATTTCTTAAAATGTGCCAGGGAGATTTTCTATTTAAAGAAAGCCCATTGTGAATCCTTTTGTGAATATTAACTCCCTCATTTCTTTTTATTAAAAGTGAATTTCCCTATGTGAGTTCACTTAAAGTTGGGGAGGGGAAGAGGTGTGTTTAAACAACTGACAAGAGTTCTTGAAAATTCCTACCTAAGTGTGTGCCATTTTATAATGGAGATGAGAATCCTATTGTAATCTTTTTTTAAAAACAAAACTCAGGGGCACCTGGGTGGCTCAGTCAATTATGCATCTGACTCTTGATTTCAGCTCAGGCCCTAATCTCAGGCTCTTGGGGTCAAGGGCTGCAAGCGCGTCTGGGTCCACATTCAGAAGGGAGTCTGCTTGTCCCTCTGCCCCTCCCCCCCACTCATATTCTCCGTCTCTCTCTCTCAAATAAAATAAATAAAATCTTTTTAAAAAATCCCTCAAAACCCATGAGCCACCAGCAGGCATTTGCTTAACTGTTTGCAGATTTGTGTTAGGCCCAGGGTGCCGACCTGTTCTTAGGAACATGATGGAGCCTCATCTCACCTCATCCTCGTGACACCAAGGTGAAGTGGTCGGTGGTCCTATTGTACAGACATGGAAATGAAGGCTCCAATTCACATACAGTGATGTACAGTATGGAAAATGCCCAAAGCCACAGAGCCTGCATTCTTCCAAGGAGATGAACCACATATCAGCAAGCAAGTGACCTTACACTGGGGTCACTTGCTCAAGGTTTTTAGAGCTGCTAAAGGGAGAATTCTGATATCATCCCCTCCACCCCGACCCCATGATAAAGGAATCTTAGGGACATGGTCCCTGTCTTTAGGGACTTGTGACCCATATAGGGGAGGATTTAGCAAAGCTAGCATTGTGTCCCAGAGTGGGGACCACTGGGCAGGTAAGTAAGCATTAAATGGTGTGAGCCACCAAGTGACAGGGAGCAAGACGTCACTTGGGAAATTGGAAAAGGCTTGCAGTAGGAGGTGGGGTTTGAGCTGAGCCTTAAATTGCACTAGGTCCTTAACTGCTTGTTCTTGGAAATGGAATTTTCTTGTCCCACTGCCCAGTTCTTTGGGTGGACGCTTTGTTTCCAAATGTGGAGAAGGAAGAATTTCCTTCCTTCCACCCTCCCTCCCTTCTTCCTTTCCTCCCTACGGTTGAGGCAATAGCAGGAACCATGCCCATGTATTACAGGGCTTTGGGGCCACTGTCGCCCCAGGCCCTGCACTGTGCCTTGTGCACATGCTTGTGTCATCTGAGTGTCATCCGTGGCAGCTGCAGAGGCTGTTTCTCTTGGGAACACAGTAGCACCATCTGACCTCATGCAGGAAACCCGCGAAGCATCCAATTCCTACCATGTCTCCGAGTCAGGAGCCATCACTCCCACAACGGACGAGGAAAGTGAGATTTAAATTAGATAAGCAGTGCACCGTCTGCAGTTAGCAAGTGGTTGGACAGGGTCCAGACTCCAGCGCGTGGATTTTCCCTATGACTCCAGGCTGCCATCCAGCAAAGTTCTGGCCTCATGTCTTATAGAATGTCTTTAATTACTCCTGTCCCCAAAGGAAAAAAGAAAGTCCCCCCTGCCCTGACCCAAATCTGGACTCGAATTTGTGTAGTTGTAAGCATACGTGTCTGTCTTCTGGAGCGGGTCCTGGACTGGCAGCAGTAGCAGAACGTGGGATCTTACTAGAGGAGAAGATCTGCATGCCCCCACCCCCACCTGCTCATTCAGAGACTCGGGGTGGGGCCTCACCATCTCTGTGCTAACAAGCCCTCTGGGGATTCGGGGGGATTCAGAAGCATTAATTTAGACTAGAAAGAGACCTTGAGAGAGAAAGCCACTAAGACAAGAAGAGATCTGTTCCCTCTCCAGTCATGGAACCAACCTGGTGTCATTTAGACTCCAGTGTTGCCCTCCAGCTCCAGGACTCGAATGGTCCATCCATCATTCAGAGCTGTGGTGTTTCTCCGCTCTGTGCTCTGGGTTAGGCTGCACACATATAAATATGGACAGGACATTGGATCCCTGTCCACAGAGGGGCAGCAAGTATAACAGCTCAGGAAAAGTTAGAGGGAGGCATGAGGTCCACAGGACGTGAAGCGGTCAGTGAGAGTGGGAACGTGTAGGCCAGACCTGCAGGAGTTTGGGCATCAGGTGAAGGGCAGCAGTGTGGGCAGTAGGACAGTGTCCCCCAGGCAAGGAGAAGCAGTGCAAAGGCCCTGAGGCAGAGAGGCGCTCACTAGACTCAACATGATCGGTGGGGGGAGGTTAGATCACATGGAGCCTTAGCGGCTGCTTGTGGAGCACTTCCTATGTGCGGGGGAGGCACATAGGGAACACTGCACCTGGGGCTCAGTGCTGACCTGCCTGGATTCCTGCCATCCATCAGCCCCAGAAAGACAGAGATACACGGATGGTCTCACTGACCATCCAGCCACACTCTGGATACCCAGTGTCCATCCCATGGCAGGTGTGCCTCTGCTGCTTTCTGCAGCTCTGCCTTCCTGCTTGGTGTGAATCAGGTGTGGGATGCCCTGCTGGGGTCGGAGGCTGTGACGGTCTTGGCTCGAAGTTGGGCAGTCATTCATGGGGTGAGAAGTATGTCCTGGTGCCCTGGCTGCAGTGGGAACAGACAATGCGGGGAGATGAACCCTGGGTGAGGTGTCACGGGTGATTTGAGGCCCTTCCTGCTGCTTTCTGGCTGTGGCCTTGGGCAGGTCCCTGGACCTCCCAGAGCACCTGGAAACGGTTTCCCAGGCTACCCCTGAGCTGCCCACTTTTCAGGGTGACCCAAAGAGTCACACTCAGAGTGGGAGAAGGTATTTTAGAGCAGGCTTCTTGGATAGGAGCAGATTTAGGGTGAAGCTGAGGGTTTACTCCTGTAACCAGCTCGCCCGTGATGCCTGAAGCAGCCAGAAGCCAGCGAGCATTCACGTGCAGGTGGGAGCAGCATCCTCCTCCAGCTGGACCACCCACCCCATGCAGTGCCTGGCTGTAACTCAGTCTGTGGGTTCTCAGCTGGGCACTTCCAGGCTTGTGACCTGCCCAGGTCACCTCTTCCAAGTCCATCACTTAGGTCCTCCCAGGCCAGGCAGCAGGAGTTGGGTGTTAGGGGTGGTGGGCTGATGGTGGGAGTGGGGAAGTGGGAGATGGTCACTGTTTCAACTTCCAGGCAGGGTGTGGCCTCAACTGCTGGTTGCCCAAGAGATGCCAGAAATCTGTGGTTTTAGTGTGAAAACTCTTGATTTCTAAATTTTGGACTGATTGACACACACACACACACACACACACACACACACTCTAATATCAGGCTTCTTGTATAAATCCAGGTTTTGCCACCAACCTCCTTCTCGGTTTGACTTCTTGTATTTTCTATCTTCTATTTTTATGGTATTTCTTCTCTTCTCTTTTTCTAGTAATTCAAAGAACTTTCCGGTATCAGTAAGTAGTATTAGTATTAATAATTCTTCCTGATGACTTCTATCTTTGTTTATTAAATTTTTTGAGGTATAACTTATATACATGTTAGGAGCCAGAAAGTTCAAATAAAAATTTTTTTAAAGATTTTATTTATTTATTTATTTGAGAGAGAGCACAAGTGGGGGTAGGAGCAGAGGCAGAGGGAGAAGCAGGCTCCCCACTGAACAGGGATCCCAATGTGGGGCTGGATCCCAGGACCCTGAGATCAAGACCTAAGCTAAAAGCAGACGCTTTAACTGACTGAACCACCTAGGTGCCCCCAAATGAAATTTTTTTATTATAAGAGTAAATGATATATAAAATAACACAAGAGGGAAAAAATGTAATTCACACACAACAGCTAGGGTATATAAATATTTTCATGTGGGTTCACCCTCTCAAGAATTATGAGAATCACATGATCTTTTATGGGTATGGTCTCCCATAACTTTTGTCAGGACAGTTACTCCATCAAGAAATATTATCTAAGTCCCCGTAGCTCATTGCATGGTCTTATCAGTTGATAACAGTACCTTGCATTCATACAATAGCACTTCAACTTTGGTTTTTTATTTGATTCCTATCGTAGTCCTGTGATTAGACATGGTAGATAATGCTTCTCCCATTTGTATGGGAGGAGATTGGAGAAGATAAGTAATTGCATTCAAAGAAAAAAAAAAAAAGAAAAAACTGTATATACCTGGACAGTATGGGTGACCCTGAAGACTGGGTGGGCAGACGGCTGCTGGCTACAAAAGCTACTTGCATTTGTTGATTCCCTCCTGAAGGGGAGTGAGTATGAAACCTGGCTGTGAGGGCTGATAGGAAGGCACGCCAGCATGAACCTACCAGATCAAAGCTCACCTTGAAATCAAGAGTAATGAACAGGATGTTAGCAAATTACCCGATCCTACTAATCTTCAGGTTTACAGTAAACTATCAGAACGGACCTGTTTTTGCAGGCAGTCACGTGATCTGAGCTTGGGTAACAGAGGGGGCGGGAAGCAGAGTCTTCCGGAAAACCAGCATGGCATTTCCCCATCATTTCATCACTTGTTGGAGCATAGGCTGGTTTGTAGGGTGCTGGCTGGACATCTGAGAGGGGACATGAATCCTTGCCCTGGATTGCACCTGCAATGGACTCAAGAGACTGCCGCATGAACTGTGTACTGAATCAGGGGTGGGCTGTTTGCATTAAACTTTCTTTCCAACATCTCAGGTGACAGCATCAGCCCCAGCTGCATGTTAGAACCACCCAGGAGGGAGCCTTGAAAACCACAGGGCCAATTGGGTTGGGGTCCCTGGGGGTGTCCTGGGTGACGCCCACATGTGGCCAGGGTTGGGACCACAGATGTGAAGCACCTGCTTCAGAGTATTCTCAAGGGATCACCCTGCACCTGTGAGATGCTATTTGTGTACTGGTTGTCTTGTTTTGCCAGCTCTGACAATCACTCTCCTTGCAAGGAGGTAGAACCCTTGCCTTTGAGGAGTGTAGGGTCCATCTCAGTGGAGAGTAGCACAAGCCTTGGCAAACCAAACCCTCCCCTTATCCAACTTTAAAAGCACCAAGTGTAACATCTGTAAAACCTGTTTTTGTGCAGTCAACTGCTTGGATCAGCACGTTCAGAAGTCTCCAGAGAGCGTCGCTTTGATCTGGGAGCGGGATGAGCCCGGAACTGAAGTGAGGATCACATACAGGTACCGTGTGTCCCCTGATGACATCTCAGTACCCAGCAGGGTCTCCTGGGCCTTCACGTCTCTGTTTGTGGTGGGCACCAGCACCAAACACCTCTGCGGGGCTGTTAGCAGGAGCAAGACTGCCCACCTTGGAGGAGGGCTGCCCTTCTTGTTCATCATGGCAATACTTGCTGCCTTTTGGTTCCCAAGGAAAGTTCTGGCTCTTTGGACACAAATGTGATGAATGTTCAGGGTATGGGGAGGCTTTTGGCACAGTCCTGTGTGATTTTGTCTTGTTCTAGGTGGAGGTCATCTTTGTATCAAGGGACATGTTTCAGCTTTGGAAATGTTCTCTGGTCCCAGGAAAGTAAACATGAGTGCAAAGTGAATGAAATACATGCTAGAATAAACAAATGAGCCTACTCAGCCTCTTCTCTGCCAGTGCTCTGAGAGGGGGACTGTAAATAAGATCGTGCCATTTAAAGGGGGGTCCTCCTGACATTTGTGTTGATTCTTTAGATAAGTTCTTCACACATTCCATGTGTCAAGCACCTTTCTGGATGTTGTGTGCGTGTCGGGGGTTTGAGGGAGCCCAGCACCCAGGAACAGTAACCCAGCTTCCTAAGGCACTGCCTCTTGCTTGACTGCCTTGCTCAGGGATCTCTGTGGTTTGTCCCTGCAGACCAGTGCTTTCCCATTTCCCCCTGGGGATAAAACCCCCTTTGGTTAAGCCTAAACTTGCCTTTACAATGCTATCTCAGACCCACTGTGAACCTGAGTTGTATGTCCTTTATCACCAGCACCACCCCTCCCCTGCAATCAAGTAATGCTCATTCTCCTGGTGGGCAACTTGTGACTTTTCTGGTCCAATCATTCAACAAGTTTCACTGAGTGCCACTATCAGTCAGGACAGGCTGGGGTATGCGGTGCTAACAAACAGTCCCCAAATGCATGGTAGGGTGTGGTTGGGTGGTCGCTTTAGACTGAACAGTCAGGGAAGTCCTCTCTGAGGAGGTAACATCAGAGCTGAGGTCGTGTTGCCAAGAAGGAGCAGCCAAGATTGGAGGAAGAATTCCCAGGCCCATCCAGGACCGTGAATGAGTGCAGGTGTCCTGGGAGCAGAGAGAAGGTGCGTGTGACTGGGGCAGTGGGAATGGGGAGGGGTGGAGGGTGGTAGGAAGACTGTTTAGGGAAGCAGGGGGCCTGAGAGCAACAGTGACTCCCCTGCCAGTTGGGTGACTTGGGGGCCATTGGGCACCCCTAGGTTTGTTTGTTTCTCAGACTCACGTTTTATCACAGACCAAATTCACCAAACCTGGTATAATTGTACTCAAGTTGACTTTTGGATGCAGCAAAATGATGTTTGTTGATCTGCTGCAGCTCCTTGTGGGCACCACCATACCCATCCCCCCATCCACAACCCTCGGATGTCACACCCTTCACCACTGTCTGCATTGTTTGCTCACCTGTCTCCGCAGCCGGCCTCCGTGTAGCCCACTGACCAGCAGCACTGGCCCTGGGAGACTTGGGCCCCACCCCAACAGCTGAGCCAGACCCCCAGGCCCCTGTGCGCACTTGAGTTTGGGGAGCACCACTCTAACAAACAAACTGGCTTCACCGTTCATTACTATTACCAGCCCAACTTGATTTATGTTTAATTCTTTAGTAAAACATTAAGACTCTGGGTGGGGGTAGACGGGCTTACCGCCCGGATGCTGGAGATAAGCTGGTCCGGTGATGAACCATTTTCCTTCTGTCACTGCCTCAGATGTGCCTGGGCCCCAGGGACAGCCCCTTGGCTGGCCATCCCTCCTGTGCACACTAGTCAGGGGTCAGTAGCCTTGGGCGGTCTGAGGGCTGGGCTTGAAGTGGCCTGCGGAGATGTGTGGTTTCATCTGAGCCACGGGATATGGTCAGGAATGCAGCAGTGTGTCGAATCTCAGAGCAGCTTTAGTTCCATTGTACCAAAGCAGCCCCGGGGCAAGAGACATGCTTGTGAGTGCAGGCAGAGTCATCATCATTCTCTCTTTAAACAGAAGCAGACTTAGCCTGGAATGGTTTTACAAACCTTAGCTGGGCCGAGGGCCAGATGGCTGCCTCTAGTTGCTGCTCGAGGAAGAAGAGAAGCGTGTGTACGGGTTGTTTGTAATGGCACCTAGTTTTTGACAGACCTGGGTTAATTATTCTCCTGGTCATTTTAGGTTTTGACATGAGATTTCTCCCTGCTGAGAGGAGAGCCACCTAGACATTGGTGCTGGGTGTCCTGCCAGCATATAAACTGCCACTAAAATAAAGTGCTTTCCTGCCCAGTGTCTCATGTGGTGGCAGCCAAGGTGCCTTTGTCAGCCTGAAGACCAGGTTTCAGACTTGGAGCCTGAGCCCTTTCAAGAAACTCTATGGGGCTGTGGTTTTCAGAGACTGGCATGCTGGGAACCACACCCATGGTGTCCGTTTGGATGTTGGGGGTGGCCACTCCGCCCTCTTCCCCCACTGTGACCTCAGGCACAGAAGGGGGCAAGTTCAGGGCACCTGGGCGCTCAATGGGTTAGGCATCTGCCTTTGGCTCAGGTCATGACCCAGGGTCCTGGGATTGAGCCCCATGTCGGGCTCCCTGCTCATCAGAGAGTCTGCTTCTCCCTCTCCCTCTGGCGCACCCCCTGCTTGTGTGCTCTTTCTCCCTCCCTCCCTCTCTGTCTCAGATAAATAAATTAAAAAAAAATAGAAGGTGATAGATCAGCAAGTGCAGGACGCACCCCTGGGACAAGTACTATGGCCTTTGCTCTAGACACGGGGGACCTTCAGTCTGCCGTGGTGAGGCTGGCACGGTCATCTTGTGAAGCCCTGTAGTCTCCCGTCTGTAGAATGGGTGATGGTCATGACCGAAGTGATCCTACCTGTAGGCACGGGACGTGATGAAATGTGTTGGAGGCAAAATTAGCACTACTAAATAAAAGTAGCGATGATCACAGCGGTAGCTACTGTTATCCAGTACTTTCTGGGTTCCAGGACTGTTTTAAGTATCATACCTGAGTTATTTTATTTAAATACCACAACCTGTTTAGATAGGAATTATTATTGTTCTTGTTATTTCCAACACTTTATTATAAAACATTTCATAATTTCAAAAATTTCAAGCAGTTCACCTACTGTGTACTTAGCACCCAGATTCTACCCTTAATGTTTTATAATGTGATTTGTGTGATTTCCCATGTGATTTATGTATCCATCTCTCCGTGAGTCAGTCCATCTTGTTTTGGATGCATTTCGGCAGCACAGTATTAACTAGAGTTCATTGTGTGTTTATTTTCTCTCTTTTGATGTGAAATGTATATGCAATGAAATGCACAAGTTTACATTTGCTGAGTTTTGATCAGTGTGTACACCTGTGTAACTCATATCCTTATCGAGATATGGAATAACGACCCCTGTCCGGAGGGTCCTCGTGCCCCTTCTCAGTCACTATCCCTACCCTCCCCAAACACAAACAACCACTGTTCTGATTTTTTCCCAAATAAGTTGTCAAGGAGGTTGATAAGGAGGGGACTCCAAGACAGGAGTAGATTGCCTCTCCCTCCTGGGGCTGCTGAAATTTTTTGAGGAGTCACATTCCTGGAGAATCATGGTAGAGCTTGTGATGGGGACCAACAACTCCTGCCTAGCGACCCTGGTGACACCTCCATACTGCTCACCAGAATCTCCACTCATCACCTCAAGTCTGGGCAGACACATGTGCACACATGTGCACACACACGGGTGCACATGTGATTGTGCACTCACACACATACATTTTAAGTGAGCTCAATTTCAAGGCACGTTTCTCCAACTTGTTCTTTGTGTTTGGGATCCGTCCTCGAAACGTTCTCTCAGGGGGCAGTGAGGGCCCTGCCACCTGTTCTGGGAGATGTGCCCTGTGGTTGCCTGTGGGTGGACTCCACGATTTTGAATACTGACACGTATTTGTAACCTTACCTCCCTTGGGCGGGGGAGGCCTGGCAGGATTGGCTTTGGGAACCCTGGGGAAGCCCCATGTCCTTGCCTGTCTCCCCCGCTCCCCCCGGGGTTCCTTCCCTCTGTGACAGCAGTGGGCACCGGTTCCAAGGAGCTCCCTGCTGGACAGGCCAGGCAGTGCAGGTGGGAGGAGGAGAGATCATCTGCTGTTACATTTTCTTTCTGGCAGGGGGTGTGCACAGTGAGGAACTCCTGTCCAGAGGAGCAGAGGGGATGTCAGGCCTCCTTTTACCCTGCCTGCCTCAGAAGCCCTGGGTGGGCATAGAGGGGCCGGCTTTCTTTCTGGGCATGCTGGGGCCAGCCACTGGGTGTTACTGAGACTGCACGGCTGGACCTGATGGAGAGGGTCCACAGAGAATACAAAATGTGGTCTTGCCCTTTGGGGTACCCCTTTCTCTGGGGCAGTTTGACCAACACACATGGAGCTGGGGCAGATCTACAGCCTAGGGGCACTTCCCGCAGAGGTTCTTTGTTTCCTTGGCCTTGGGTGTCACAGAAAGGAACGTCCAGGGTGCCAGCAGTAGGAAGTGGGAAATCTCAACATGGACACCCGGTTGGAGAAGGCTCTGGGGAAGTTCTGAGCAGGATTGGATTTTGAGAGGCACAGGAAGGGGGGTGTGTGATGATGAAGACAGAGAAGCAATGGTAGGTGAGTGCGCTGTAGGGGGAGAGGACCGGGGAGGGTCGAGGTGGAGGCCTGTGCTCCATGCTTGCTCTGTCCTCTGGCTGTGTGTGACCTTGAGCAAGTCATTCCACCTTTCTGACCCTCTGTTTCCTCATCTGCAACATGGACACATGCTTCTTCTCTGCCGGATGGCCAAGTGTGGAGCAGCACCTGGGGGATGAAAGCCCACAACAGGGTCTGGGAAGACAAGGATTTTGGATTTGATGAGGGAAGGGCATGGGGTGGCTCAGCGGCTGCTGGGGCTGGGAGGAGGTGGGGTGGTGTTTTCAGGGCAGGGACTTCCCCTCTGGAGAACAATCTCTAGTCAGCTAAAATGCAGCCCCTCCCCCTTCTCGTGGGCCTGACCCTTGTTCCTTGCTCTTCTTCTCAGCCCCAAATCAATTACTTTAATGAGCAAGCTCCTTTATTAAAATAAACAGGGCAATTGAAGGGAAGACTCCTTAACGGGCATAATGAGGTTGATGGGCAGGGCGCTCTGGAGTAAAACAGCCCCTTGATCCGTGAGGTTTTCCATGGCAAGAGTCACGCAGGGCAAAGTCGGTTTGCTCCGTGGGTTCCCCTGGGTGGGGGGAGGAGAAGCCAGAGGCCCTGGGCACATGTGCAGTGTCCTGGCTTCCCTGACTAAGAGGAGGGAACTGCCTTGGGTACGCTTTTTCCCCTGCTGACCTCTGAGTAACTGTGATTGCAAAACTTGGTCGGGAATCTGCGTGCTGACTGCCAGGAACTGGTGGAAACCCTAGGTCACTTGGATTGGGCACTTACCTTTGCTAAAGACTTTGGCTCTAGATGTTGAAACTGGGAAGTGTTTTGAATCTTTCTATACATGATCACTTATTGTTCTTGTCCTTCTTTTGGATCAGCTAAGTCTCTTGGAATTTTATATTTTAGAATGGCCAAATCTTGGGACTGCAGCAGGAATGATCCACTCAGAGTGTCTATGGCCAGGGAAACCTCCTTGATGGGAACCCTTCTGAGAATTTTCTGGGGGCAAACAGTGGCAGGGCACATGTAAGCAAACACCTCCCTTGGAGCTGGATCCCAGTTTTTGTGAGCCCTCTTCTGTATGCAGGGGCTATTGGAGGATGGCTGGGTTGTGGAAGGTGGAGGCAGGCGCACAGCCTGGTGAGGGCACAGTGCAGGCCCTGGGGTGGGAGTGGGGGAGGGGAGCAGGTGCCTAAAGGGTGGGGCCAGGGAGGGGCTCAACACATGCTTCTGAATGGAGACAAGCTTTCCTGCCACAGCTTGGAGAGGAGTCTTCTAGGACTAGGTGGTGGTGTTCCTGTTTTTTTTCCTTTCTGCTTCTGGAGTCTCAAGACAGTGGGGTAAGCCTGACTCATAGCTTCACTGTGGGTGGCGCTGTGGTATCCTGAGGCCCAACACCATGTTGGTTCCCATCAGGGCAGCAATGTGGCCGCAGAGGGCAGTTTGGAACCTCCTCACCTGTCCAGAAGTGCACATCAGTCCCGGACTGAGGTGGGGGACTGCATCTTCATTCCTGCCCCCTTTCCCTGCAGGTGCCCATTTCCTCCTCCCATGCTAGGTGGACACAGAAGGGAAGTGTCACTATGAGGTTAGACATGCTGTCTGATGCAGAGTTGAAAATCTATGCACAGCTAGGAGGGAGTGGGCCCCCGGCAGGCCGGGTCCCTGGGGAGGGTGAGGATGCACAGCCCTCCTGGCTGGCAGGCCTGTGTGCCACAGAGCATGGCAGTCCCCAGCACGGCGACCCGTGCAGTGCTGGCATCTGGGCACCCAGTCTGCGGCAGGGCTGAGAAGAGGGCCAAATGGGTGAGTGGCATGTGGATGTGCCCTGGGCGGCCCCTTCCTGTGTTCAGCCTGCATCCAGTCTCCAATGCCGGCCAGGCTGGACCCCTCTGTCCACTGCCTTCCTGGAACAAAGGGCACCAGCAACAACTCCTGGGAAGGTTCCTGGTGACCATCCTGCATTACCAGGCTGGGAATGGGGTGTCCCAGCTCTCTGTCCTCCAGAAATCATACCTGACCCTGCTGTCTGGGGGCAGCCCCTGGCTGGCGGGGCAGGAGCTGACACTGATGCTCAGAGCTCACATTCATGGTCATTCTTGGTTTTAAAGCCCAGGACCTGATGCCCAGCGAGCTTCTGGGGTCCTCAAGCTTACCCAGCTGGAAAAGTCAGAAATGGGCTTTTAGTTCAGCTTTGTGTGGCTCTAGCCAGTGTACTGAGGAACCTGAGTCTTCCTTCCCCATCCCAAGAGGGAGGAGGTGACAGTGTAAACAGGACCACTGCTGCTCGGCAGCACTAACTTGGTGACAGGCCAGACGCCTGGCTCCTGGTGTGTGCAGAGGGTAAAGTCTGCTGTGTGCAGACAATAGCCCTTTACTGACCAGGACCCTGTGTTCCTGTTGTCTGCCCCCACTTCCTGCTTAAGCAGACACACATTAAGTGCTAACATCAGCTGGGGAGGAGGAGGCTTGTCAGTGCCAGCAGGCTCTAGATGGCCTTGAAGAGGGACAAGGGTCAGCTGCAGAAGAAGGCGGGGCCAAGGGCTGTGGAGTCCTGCTGTGACCATGGGACAGCGAGGAGCAGGAAGCAGAGTGCTCAACGGGCTCTCTGGGCCTTGGAGCACCATCGAGGCCAGGGTCGGGGACGCTGTGGGTGCCAGAGGAAGGGCTGACAGAAGGGTGACGGCAACTTCTCAGAAAGGGGCTGCCTGGCCTGGCACTCCCTCATCCTTCATTCTTTGTGCTGGCCCTCCCCACTTGGCAATTTCCTATCCCAGATCCAGATAAACTTCCTCTGAAAGCCTGGCATGAGGTTTTTGAGCCATTGATAGGTAAGGTGACTCATTTGGACCAACACATCCCCATTCTCCCTGCTGGTTCTGCTTGACTGAGTTAATGAAGCAGCAAGGGCATGGAATTTGAATTCCGTGTGGTCTCCACACATCAGTGAGGTGTCACTCTGGTAGCATCTAAAGCAGTGATTGCCAGCTCAGGGTGTGACCGAGTCCCCTGGGGAGGCTTCTGACAGTAACTGAGCTATGCTGAGTCAGGATTTCCTCAGGGGGTCTGGGAGCTTTACTTGAAAACACATCTCTCATAATACAGCTGCCTGCCCCGTCAGAGGGAACGTGTGTGTCAGGACTCAGCTGTAGAAAACGGAAGTCATTGCCACTCTTTGAAGCAGAAAGGGACCTTACACAGAGTGCTTACAGAGCCTTTGGCGGGCTCCCAGCACCCACTCTGGCACAATCAGAATAGAGACCCCACAGGCACTCCTGAGTTCTCACAACATGCCCCTGAGCCTCTGGTCCTGGGCCAGGAAACCAGCCTTCTGCTGGCTCAGCTGCTCAGCTTTCTCCCGACATCTTTGCAGCAGGTGGAGCCTTTCCAGGAGAGCTAAGTTCCTCCAGAGCTGCCGCAAAGCACTGCCCACCTTGCAGCTGCTGCCCACGTGCAGCGGAGTCACGCACACGAGCCCAGGTGCGAGGTGTCTAAGGCGGCCCGTGCTGCTGAGGACGCTGGAACAGATGCTGACCAGTCTGTCCAGGATGGGTTTGTGGACCCAGATTCTGCTCGATTCTTGAGTGGTTGACTGTCCCGGTATGAGGACCAGGCCTGTAACTGCCCAGACCCCAGGCCACTCAGGTGGGGCCTGGTGGTCCTTCCTTCTGGTGACCAAACCCTTGGGGTCACTCCTGTGTGCACCACAGCTGTTCAAGGTCTGCTCTAACAGGCTCTGATCTTTCCCCCGTTGCTCGCTTAGTCCTTCCACCAAGGTAGGCCTATCTAGACGTGGATTCATTGCAGGCCAGGCCATTTTCCAAAAGGGTCGTCTCCTATCCTCACACAATAAACCCGATAGTTTTCTGGACCTTATGACTAAATTGTGGGACAGTTTTCCAGTCTAAGGTTCTACATGAGGAGGCCTTTGGCATGTTATCAGCTGGTGCAAATGGGGGAACTTTTGTGGAACTGCAAAAGGGCGCCCTTTAGAAGGGGTGTGAGGCCTCATATGTACTGCAGTGTCCGGGGCAGGTGCTTTCAAGCAGGGCTAAGCTGCACAGCTACCTGTGGCAGCGCCAGGGATAGGGCTGCCATGGAGTGTATGTGCACGGCAGGGGTGGGGGGTGGAGTGGGGACAGGAATCCCAATTTCTTGAACTCACACAGAATGCAGTGCCCTAAACCCAGGGTTGGGGTCCTATGGCCTGGAAAAGGAAGGAGAGCTTGAGTGAAATGAAAGGGTGTGCCTTTTGCTCTTCCCTTCCTTCCAAATGAACAATTTAAATTTCTATTAGCAAGTATTTATTAAATGCATGATTATTAAGCAAAATGAGTTAAATAAATAAATGACAATTATTGTTTTTAGGAAGGAAACAACTAAAGTAAGTAACCTTTAAGGACAGCCTCAGTGGGGGTCACAGGCAGTGGGGGTGCTGAGGGCTCCTGACATTGGTTCTGCTGTCACAGGGGCTCCTCCTCTCAGTCTTTTGCTCAGTTGGGCAGTGAGTCATGTTGGTAGCTGGAAGTCCTCCACAGGGGCAATAGTCATACCACAGTAACTGGCAAATGCTATAAATCAGGGCTTTTATCCCCCTGGAAAAAATTGGTTGTGAAACGTTTGGCAGCACAATAGTGAATTTCATGGGCCCCCTGTTCTTTTTAGCAGTTTCTCCAAGCTGCTACCAGAGGCCAGGAAATCAATTTGGACCCGAGGCAGTTGTGCCAAATTCTTGTAGCCTCCAGATTCCCACTGGTGTGACTATGTCTCCTTGCTTCCTTTCCTCTGCGTGCTAATTTGGAATGTTCTGTGGATTCACAGTGAAGCCTGGAAATAGAGCAACCCCCAACTCATGTCTGGTCTGAAGCTGGCCGCCCTGTGTCCTGTTGTTGCCCCTGCTGCCCGGTGGACTTGTGTGGAGCACTGTGGGAAGACCCACCAGGCCACACGTGGATAAGTCAACATGGAATGGGACCTGAAAAACTTCTAGTGGCTTTTTTTTTTTTTAAACGGTAAGGGGAATGTTTTTAGAAAGTTAAAATCTACATCCTGTTCCAGATTCCACCAAGGAGGGGACATCACTTCTGTGGTTTTCCCTGGGAAGTAAACAAGCCTGGCCGGCCAGTGGGTGAGTGTCCTGCCAGGGCACCATCTGTTTTCAGGGCTGGAGTCCAGGACTGGAGTCCACCAGCACACTCTTGTCCAGGCTGCCAGCCTGGCATCTGGCTCCCTCAGTGTTGGGCGCTGGGCTCTGGGTCTGGAAAGGAAGGACTTCTTTTCTGGAGAAAAGACAGGCTGGAGGCCAAGTGCTGAAGTCTGAGGGGGAAATCAGGCATTAATTAGGACAGAACTTTTTTCAAGTCTGACCGTTACTTCCATTCCACAGGCATTTGTCTAGAGGCCGACTGCATGTAGGGTTTTGTCAGAGCAGGAGAGAAAGACCTTGGGTGAGTGCTTCGACCTGGATATGACTATTGAGGCATATCCTTGGACAGGTGGTCCTGAATGAGTAGCCAGACATGGACTCATGAAGGAAAAGGCCACCCCATCCCTCCTCTCTCCTGTTCTCCTCCATCCTGATTACAAGAAAGGCTCCATGTAACTACAGTGAGCCAGCTTTGAATGCTTCTCTTGCTAATTTTCCTTTTGAACAGATCAGCCTCAAGTTTGGAGCTTTTAGTTATTCTTAAAAATGAATGTACATTAAAAAAGAAACTACCCTGCCCCAAATGTTACATAAATAACAACAGAGTTGGTGGATGGCAGAAATCATGAAATTTGGGAAGCTTTGCCATGGAAAACCAGCTGTCCTGATGTTGAGGGGTTTGGGGGAACTGCTTAAGAGCAGGACCTCAGAGCCAGGCCTGGGTTTGAATCCCACCCCGACCCTTTCAGGAAGTCAGTTAAGTTCTGTTTGCCTTAGCTTTCTTATCTGAGAAATGGAGGTAGGGTAGTGGCAGCTCACACCACGAGCTGTTGTGAGGGGTAAATGTGTGTGTGCAGTCAGAGCAGTCCTGGGCACAGGACATTTGCTGAATAGCTGTTACTGCTGTTCCACGGGAAGGAGATGTGAATGGGGGATGGGTAGACAGGAGGGGAGCATTCTGGATGCCAGCATGTGGGGATTGGGGAAGGAACCAAAAGGTGGTCATGGCTGGCCATGGAGAGGAGGTTCCCTGTACTCACAGTGGGTGGCAAGTGTGGCTGGAGAAGGTGGGGTGGCTGGTGGATGTGGTGGAGACACAGTGGGTGACAGACAGGTGGGGTGCTCAGAGCGTGGCACCCCCAGCCTCTCGGAACCAATGGCCAGGGGCTGAGTGCCTGCAACCTGCAGGCCAGTGGCAACTGCTGCTGTGCACAACACATCCTTCTCAGATCTGCTGACCCCTCAAGGTGAGGACTTCCCGTCAGCACCTGCTATGGGAGCATGCAGCAGGTGGGCTATGCAGGTGAGGGCTTCATACAAGGCATTTGAATACACTTGAGTCTCATTCACCCTGAGCCAGTGGCACAGCGACTTACACCAAAGCAAACTGGCATTTCCCTTCTTCCTCCTGTGAAGAGACACTTGAGGAACCACTGATTGATGGTGATTTCCTTTTTCCACCATAATTGTAGCTACTGTTTAGAGGATGCCTTCACGTGTGTGGGGGACTTCATATTTGGTCCTTGTCTTCATCTGTTGGGGCTGTTGTAACAAAACACCATATCTTGGGTGTCTTATAAACAACAGAAACTTGATTTTCACAGTCCAAGAAGTCCAAGATCAAGGCAGCAGCATGGTCACATTCTGCTGAGGACCCTCTTCCTGGGGTATAACCACTGCCCTCTTGCTCTGTCCTCACACGGTGGGAAGGGCGAGGGAGCTCTGTGAGATCTCTTCTATAACAGCACTGACCCCACCCTGAGGGTCCCACTCTCATGACCTAATCACCTCCCAAATGCCCCAGCCCCTAAACCATCATCTTTGGGGTTAAGATTTCTACATAGGAACTTGAGAACACACTTCAGACCACAGCAGTCTCACAAACACCTTGGTAATGGGCCCTGTTATTGGGATGCTGTAGACAGGACCATCAAGGCCCCAGGTATGCAGAGAACTGGGGTGGGAACCCATCTCTGATCAGATGTAGTTTGGCTTCCAATGAGACATTCTCCTGAGATAAACTTTCCAGGTCCAATACTTTCCATAAACTATAGCATAGACTCAAGGAAAATACACTTATCTTCATTTCATTTTATTTATTTATTTTGGATAGATAGATACATAGATGGGGGTGGGGAGAGAGCCAGAGAGAGAGAGAGAGAATCCTCAAGCAGATTCCCCGTTGAGCACAGACCCTGATATAGGGCTCGATCTCACAACTCTGAGGTCACGACCTGAGCCAAAATCAAGAGTCAGATACTTAACAAACTGAGCCACCCAGGCACCTGAAAATACACTTATCTTCTGTGAAAAAGGTGGAAAACATGCAGCTGTAGTGACCACATTTTCTCTGGTTGACTTAGTGTCACCAGTGGCAGTTCAGCTATTGTTTCTTGAAAACCGTGTGTCTGGGGCCTTCCTTGGGAAATAGCAGCTTCGGGAATTTTTCATCTCTATGTGTGGCTACTGCTTTATATTCCTTTGCAGCTTCTCTTTGCTAAAGGTCATGGTCATGAAATCAAATAACGACGTATAAGGAATTTCACGCTTGATTTATGAACCCATTCGGCTGGATTTCCTGGACCTCTATTCCCAGTGGTCATGGGTAGAAGGGTGAGCAAATTTTATCGCCATTAAATCAGATTTGGTGGTGAGAGTAATGTCAGGGTCAGAGGAGTCTGGAGGGAAGGAGTTTGTCCCTAGGCCTGGTTCTGAGACACAATTCATGAGGCATCGACATACCCCGCCTGGCCTGCCATGCAAGCCCCATGTGAGCAAGGGGCCCTCCTGCTTTGTTCTATTTCCTTTTCTTCTCTCACCACCCCACTTCCAGAAGTGGCTTGCTGAAGAAAATACGGAACTGCAGAGGAGCAAGCTGAGTGCCCTTTCAAGTTCTACATCTAGCTCCTGGAGTCAACCCGTCTTCTCTGTCCTCACCCAGGCTTGGAGGAGAGCAGGGACTCTGAAATGCTTTGCATCGGCCCAGGCCTTATGTTCACAATATCAACATGATCACCTGGGCTTATTTCCTTTACGGGCAGAAGAAAGCCATATTGCATGGTGCACTGGGTGTTATACGCAAGTAATGAATCATGGAACTTTACATAGAAAACTAGGGATGTACTGTATGGTGACTAACATAATATGAAAAAAAAAAAAAAAGAAAAAGAAACCCAAGAGAAAAGTAACTGTGGGCACTTTATCAGAGGGAGCGGTCCCTCTCATTTGCTGCCAAAGGGGTAGGACAGTTTCCTGCCCGTGTGATGCTGATGTGCTGGCCAGCCTCATGCTCTCCTGGTGCAGGGAGACGGAAGGTGTCTGCAGAGTAGACAGGCGCTCATGTTGAGAGCACAGGCCCGAGGAGACCTGTGCCTGCCAGAGTTCTTATCATTGCTCACTTATCTGCTGTTCCCGTTCATTCAACAAATATTTACCAAGCCTACTATGAACTAGGCTCAGCTGTAGGCCCTAGGAAGAAGGCAATAACCCCAAGTCCCTGCCTAAGTAGAGCATGTACTTAGTGGGCTAGATGGACAACGAAGGTGGTAAGTATTTATTTAATGAACACCAAGAGGCAGAGTAATTGTAGAAGGGAGGAATCATGCATTCCCAATTTGTTTACTTCTTAAATACCACACACGCACGCACGTGCGTGCGCACATGACTTATCTTACTTCACTGGGCTGTCATTGGGAAATGGCTAGGAGGTAAAGATACTTTCAAACAATAACCATGAAGAAAACAGCTTTAATTAGAATATAGATAAATAAATACCAGGGTATTTATTCCTCTCTTTCTTTTGAACTCTGTTTCCAGCTGTGTCCTGTTTTGGACTGAGCTGGGCCAGGGGCCTTTATACCGGCTGAGACTTTGGCAAATGTCATGTTGGTTACAAATACTTGAGGTCAGATTGTGTCTTTAGCATTGCGTAAACGTTATTTCCCGCTGATGCTTAATAGTTGGCTATAGAAATTCTTCTTCCTTCCCCAAGGCCAGTCAGCATTTTACTGGTGTTAAGCACCATTAACACCATGACAGATTTATCTACTTGTGCACAGTATTTGCATATGTTCATATTGAAGGTTTGTCCCTGAGGAGTCTACATTGCAGACGAACTTAGATATCTTCTTCATGACTGGAGTAACAAATGTTACTTTTCTCTTTGCACTTGAAAACATAACTCTAACTCACTTCAGTGAGATCATTTTTCAGAAAGCTGCAAGCTGCCGTCCCTTGGGAAGACCCTGTTGGCAGAAGGAAGCCAGTATTTCCTGCAGTGACAGCCCAAAGCACCAAAGCTCCTTTAAGTGGCTGCATTATCTTTTTGATACAGAAATAGCAGCATTTCAGTTTGTGAGAGTCTTTGAGAAGTCACAAATATCTAAGAACATGCTTTTGAACAGGTTTTGAATATATGGAATGATAGGCTCACTCAAATAACGTTTATTTTTCAATGATTTGAAGGCCTAGGTTCGCTAACCATATTTTCCAATGGCAAAAGTGTGGAGGAAATCAACGTGTTCTTAATTTACATGATTAAATGTAGAGTTGAGATCAAGGGTCTGGGTACCCATATTCTGCTCCAGACAGACACCATGAGAATGTGGGTGTCCATTTGGTAACCTGGAGGTGTATCTATAGAGAGTAAGTGGGGTCATGGATGGCTGGACTACAGAACTGGGAGAAGAAAGGCTTCCTGGGGTATGGGGCTATTGAGAAATTTGAAGGGCTGTCATTGAATGACAAATTAGTTTATTCAGCTTTAAAGAGCTGAGTTGGGACCAATGTGTGGAATTTATACAGCTACAGAACTTGGTCCAATATAAGACCTTCTCTGCTAAAATGACAAAGCAAGACACAGCCCTGTGAAGCGGTAACTTCCAGCAGTATGATGCTTAAGCAGAGCCTGGACCACTGTGGACAAGAGTGTGGCAACAAGATTTCTGGACCCCAAGGGAGACTGCACCATCTGACCTTCAAGAAGCCCTTTGATTTTGAGGTTTATGGCTTTGGCAGAGTGGATAGGAAGGGGAGTGTGCTTAGAGATTTACACAGAACAAATGCTTTATCAGAAACTGCTCCTCTGGATGTAGCACCAGGAGTCCAGGACCCACTGGACGCACCTCCAGGTGTAGCATGTGTTCATGCCTCTCAATCCTCCAGGGAACCCATGGGCTGCCTCAGATTGGTTTCCAGACCCTCCTCCAGGGCCATAGCTCCACTGTTCTAAAATAGGGGGGCGACTCCTACCACTGCTCCCTTGCTTTTCCTCACCATAGTCAACCTGTCCAGAAAGTTCTCCCTGCTGCCCTCAGAGACTGTAGCACCAAGCTGAGATGATAAATACCCTCCACACTTTCATGCATGTGCCTTCATCTCTCTAGTCAGAGCTGTGATCCTGCAGGATACTTTCCCTCTCATCCCCACAGTGTCTGGATGGAATTTTTAACATCTTAGGAATTCACCAGTCAGTTATGTGATTTTAGGAATGATTTCTAGAATTTAGATTTTTAGAATTTTAGAAAATGATGACAAAAAGATCTGATGAGAAAGATAGTACCTACCGAATGTTTGGCAGGGTCCTGGGTAGGTGACGCTTCTCTGTAACATTTGTGACAGGTACACAAAGTGCATGGCACCTGCTCTTTCTCAGATGTTTGCATGGCAGTTGAGGAAGGTAAGCAGCCATGTTTAATGCAGCTACTATAGAAAATTAACGCAGGCTGCTCTGTCTAGACAATTCACATTTGTTCCTCGACTTCTGACTGCTGCCTTTGGTCTACAGAATAAGGACTGAATTTCATCACCACTGATGTGTAACACACATTCAAGCTTCCATCTCGCGGAGCACTGCTCAGAGGCTTAAAACCTTAGCTATAAAAATGGTGCTTCCACTGGACTTGAGTTACTTTCCTGCTTCATTGACTATAGCTGCCTCTTCAATACTATCACAGGCTGTCCCAGCCTCCTTCCCTGGATTAGTATGAATGTTTCCAGGCTCTGGATTCTGGGGAGTTTAGTGTTGGGGACTATCGGGAAGTGCTCTTTCTTTCATCATAAACTTAGGCAAGGGGTAGGTGGGGCACCACTGAATGGTGTCTTTGTCCTCCTGAAAGCTTTAAGGAGGCGATGAAATCCTGAAGAGGCATGCTGGAGCCAGCCTGGGCAGGAATCCCTGGTCGCGAGGAAGCGCAGGCTGGAATTAGGATCTAGTTCTCATCAGGTCTCCTTGCAGGATGGCTTTGGGAGAAACAAAAGCCCCCTTGAATTCTCTGCCTGAAACGGGGAGTGTTCATTTTCACTACACCGGTGTTCCTAGGGGGCTCCTGAGCTTGGCCTTTCCTTGAGGACCTTTAGAAGACAGGGGAAGCAGGCACACGCTTCTAAGGGGCCTCGCAGAGCTCAGAGGTCCGGTCTCTTTGGCTGCCAGGGCCTGCAGAAGTCGGCGCTGCCCCACTCAGACCTCTCGGAGAGATGCAGAGCTCAGGTGTGGTTTGGTTGGTTGGCTGTCCCTTATTCTGTCTTTCCGTGTTAGTTCTGTGATTAAATAACAAATTAAAATCACTGCAAAAATGGTAAAATGATTGCCTATTTGCATAGTCCACGGTCAGCGGGACCAGGTGCTGGAATAACATGGAACTGAGCGTCGAGTTCCCCAGGTTGCTTTTCACCACTTCCCACTCCACTCCAGACAAGTGGGCGCCTACCAGGCGTACTCCGCGTTTCCGGAGTTGACTGTCTTTGACTCTGATTGGGCTGGGTTAAGTCACCTGCCAATCCTTAAGCCAGTACGCTTCTCCAGGGAGATGCTGCATTTTGATTGGCAGGCGGAACCTCGTGATTAGTCCAGGAGCGGAGGGAGGATCACGTGGAGGGGGTGGGTATCTGGCTGCCCTTAACATCTTCTATGCGCCACGCCCATTCAGTGCCTTGCACGCAGAAAAAGGGGGCGCTCTCATTATGCGCCTTCCCTGCCTCTGCAGGGTGGGTAGTTGTCACGGGGCCAGCCTTCCCTCCGACTCGCTGTGGCTACGCAGTTGGGAATCTTGCGTGAGCAGGGGCCTCCTGGCTGAAGCCTTGCTTGGGGCGGCTGAGCTGGGTTGATTCAGAAAACTGGGGCCTTACTTTCCCCAGTAAAGGTCTTAGGAGATCACTGTGAGGCCGGACATTTCCAGAAGTCTCAGGGATATGACGATTTAGGCTTTGGACGCCTGTGCTGTCTGAGAAGCCCTGCTGTAAATGGACACAAGGACAGCCGTTTTACCACAGTAACGTGGCCATGAATCTATGTCAGTACCAGCCTACCAAGTTGAAAACATTATTTTCTGGAAAAGAACTTGCCGTGCAACAAGCACTTGAGTACCTGCTATCTTCTGGGCCTTGGCGGGGGGTACAGTACTTGCTGTTTGCAGAATTATGCCACCCCAAATTACTCTGTGTTTTGGCCCTCCCCCTTCTCTGATGGCCTTCTCTTCCTTGTACTTAAGGGAACTGCTGGAGACCACCTGCCGCCTGGCCAACACGCTGAAGAGACATGGCATCCGTCGAGGGGACCGTGTGGCCATCTACATGCCTGTTTCCCCACTGGCTGTGGCCGCAATGCTGGCCTGTGCCAGGATTGGAGCCGTCCACACTGTTGTCTTTGCTGGCTTCAGTGCGGAGTCTTTGGCTGGGAGGATCAATGATGGTGAGCATATGGACGGAGGGAGAAACCTGGAGGCCTCTGGCCTTTGTTTCTTGGGGCCTGGCCATCACGGACTTAAGAGTGGAGACAGACATTAATAAAAATCCCACAGAGAAATGGCAGATACCACCAGGGACAGGAACATGGCTGAATGAGCATTTGTTCTGTGAGCTGAGATCTGATGGCATTGGATTAACCAGGTGAAGAAGTAAAGGAAGATTCCAGGTGGAGGGAACAGCGTAGGTCCCAGCTGCTTGGTGGGAGGAGCACAGCGCACGTGAGGACTTTGGGGGCGCTGGCATGGCTGTGGTGAAGGTAAGAAATGTGTAGGGTGAGATGATGCTGGGGTTGTATGGGGAATGTCTCACAGGTCAACAGCTAGAAGCCTTCCATCATGAGGAAGGATGGAGCAGACAATTTCTGGAGGCCTGGAGTCAGTTGTGGAGGCTTGTGGTGCATGTTTAAGGATTTCTGTCTGAAGGCAGGTCAGAGTCTCCTGAACAGTGTCCAGAACAATACTGTCTCCCTCCTTTTTGTGGCAGGGCTGAGTGCCTGAATAATGACCCCATGTCTGCGCGGTCTGACCCCTGCTCAGTGAGATCCTAGAGAGTCTGCTGAGCTGGCTCACCAAGAAGGATGCTTATGGGGGCCCCTGGGAGTTCTTTGTGTCTCACTGAAGACTTGCCTTTGGGTAGTGGACAGAGCTAAAGGGCAGAGTTCTCAGGCCCTGGCTGACCCCCTTTTTAGGATGGGCTGAGAAGCCTTTCCACTCCCTCTGTGTTACTCTTTCCACTTTAAAGGGTTGGTGCTGTCACTCATTTCTCCTTCTCTATCTAAACTCTGTAGCACCTATGTGCCAGGCACTGTTCTAAGCACTTTGCAAAAGTCATCTCCTTTAATTAAGATAGTCTTCATAAATATGATAGGCAATAATGCTCTCACTATTTCTCCCTTCCCTCATTTTTTATTACTATTTACAACCATCTTAGAGTGTACAGTTCAGTGGCATTAAGCACATTCACAATGTTGTGCAACTGTCATCACTGTCTATTCCAGACCTTTTTCATCACCCCAAATGGACATCTCATACCCATTAAGCAGGTGCTCCCCGTTTCCCCCTCCACCCAGCTTCTGGCAACCACTAATAGGCTTTCTGTGCCAATGATTTGCCTATTCTGGATATTTCATAAAAATGAATTCATACGATATGTGTGGCCTTTTGCATATGACTTCTTTGACCACTCACAGTGTTTTCAAGGTTCATCCATGTTGTAGCATGTATCATTGCTTCATTTCATTCTTTTTTTTTTTTTTAAAGATTTTATTTATTTATTCGACAGAGATAGAGACAGCCAGCGAGAGAGGGAACACAAAGCAGGGGAGCGGGAGAGGAAGAAGCAGGCTCCTAGCGTAGGAGCCTGACGTGGGGCTCGATCCCATAACGCCGGGATCACGCCCTGAGCCGAAGGCAGACGCTTAACCGCGGTGCCACCCAGGCGCCCCAATTTCATTCTTTATAAATAAAATTTTACTGTGTGGGTATACCATGTTTTGTTTATCCATTCATCTGTTGGTGGACATTTGACTTGTTAACACTTCTTGGCTATTTTGAGTAGTGTTGCTGTGAACGTTCACGAGAACACCTGCTTCCAATTTTTCATGCATATACCTAGGCATGGAATTGCTGGCTTGCATGGTAAATCCATATTTACCTTAGTGGAGGAACTGCAAACTGTTTTCAAAGTTGCCACTCTATTTTACATTCCCACCAGCAACGGATGAGGGTTCTAGTTTCTTTGAATCCTCACCAACGTTTGTTATTCCCCCCCCCCTTTTTTAATTATAGACATCCTGGTGGGTATGAAGTAATATTTCATTGTGGGTTTGATTTACCTATCTAATGACTAACATCATTGAGCATCTTTTCATGTGCTTCTCCATTTGTATGTCTTCTCTGGAGAAATGTCTACATAAGCCCTTTGTCCATTTCTTAACTGGTTGTTGGTCTTTTTGTTGGTTAAGATGTAAGAGTTATCGCTATGTTCTGGATGCTATACCTTTACCAGATTTATCATTTGCATTATTTTCTCCCATTCTGTGGGGTGGCTTTTCACTCTCTCAGTTGTATCCTTTGATGCACAAAAGTTTTTAATTGTGATGAAGTCAGGGTCATCCATTTTTTTCTTCTGTTGCTTGTGGTTTTGGTGCATTATTTAAGAATCCAGTGTCATGAGGGAGCGCCTGGGTGGCGCAGTCGTTGGGCGTCTGCCTTCGGCTCGGGGCGTGATCCCGGCGTTCCGGGATCAGGTCCCACATTGGGCTCCTCGACTGGGAGCCTGCTTCTTCCTCTCCCTCTCCCCTGCTGTGTTCCCTCTCTCGCTGTCTCTCTGTCACATGAATAAAAATAAAATCTTAAAAAAAAAAAAAAAGAATCCAGTGTCATGAAGATTTGCCTTTATTTTCTTCTAAGAGTTTTATAGTCTTACCTTTTACATTTAGGTCTTTGATCCATTTTGAGTTAATTTTTGTATATGGTGTGAGGTTCAACTTCATTCTTTTGCCAGTGGTTATCCAGTGGTACCAGCACCATTTGTTGAAGAGACTTTCCCCCCTCATTGAATGGCCTTGGCACTTTGTGAAAACTAATTTGCCACACATGGGAGGGCTTATTTCTGAGTTCTGTATTCTGTTCCAATGATCTGTACATCTGTCCTTGATTTTCATGTGTCAATCTACTCTTGCATTCCAGGATTAAATCCCACTTGATCATGGTGTGTAATCCTGTTAATGTGCTGCTGGATATAGTTTGTTAGCAATTTGTTGAAGATTTTTGCATCAGTATTCATAAAGGGCATTGGTCTGTAGTTTTGTTATTTTTCCTGCAATGTATTTGTCTGGCTTTGGTGTCAGGGTAGTGCTGGCCACGTAGAATTAGTTAGAAAATGTTTCCTCTATAGTGTTTGGGCAGAGTTTGAGGAAGATTGATGTTAACTTGTCTTTAAATGTTTGGTAGAATTCACCAGTGATACCATCTTGTCCTGGGCTTTTCTTTGTTGGGAGGCTACTGTTTTTGAAGATGAGGAGACTGAGGTACAGAGAGGTTAAATGGCTTGCCCAGGGTCACATTGCTGGTTAGTGACAGAGCGAGGGTCTGAACCCAGACATTCTGCCACCAGAGTTCATGCTTTTAGCATTATACTAGGCTGGGGCACCTTGGGGGCTTAGTCAGCTAAATGTCAGCCTTCGGCTCAGGTCATGATCTCAAGGTCCTGGGATCAAGCCCTGTGTCAGTCTCCCTGCTCAGCGGGGAGCCTGCTTCTCCCTCTCCTCCCCGCTCCTGCTCTCTCTTGCTAGCTCTGTCGTTATCTCTGTCTGTCTCTTTCAAATAAATAAATAAAATCTTAAAAAAAAAAACCCAAAACCATTACATTAGGCTGCTCCTTTCCTCTCTTGATGATGTGGTCATGGTTGCCAAGTGTTTCTGTTAAGATTCTTTAAAACAAGCAAAAGCAGTGGGCCCTGGAGATTTAGTAGCTGGGTGCTGGAGCAGGTCCCAGAACTTCAGGAATCCTAAACAACAAGGCCACGGAAGGGCAGGGTCCAGGTCAGCTCTGAGGCCCTCAGCAGAGGAAATTGCTAAAATTTTCTCTAGAACTTTGCCATCAAGAGGTTCTTACCCAACACCTATGGCCTCTATGTCCAGCTCCCCTGGCGTCAGTTTCCATGGGCAGGACTCTGTTGGGACAGGTGTTTGCATCCTCTTGGGTCAATGAGGGGGATGTTTTGGTTATTTATTGCTGTATAACAAACTACTCTGAAACTTAGTGCTTAAAACAAATTTTATTATTATATTTCACGATTCTGTGGGGACAGGTATCAGATGGGCTTAGTGGGAATGTCTTTTCTCTGCTCCATGATATCTGGGATACAGGCTGGGTTGGCTTACACAGTTGGGGGCTGTGAAGCATCTCTTTCATGTGGCCTCTTTGCATGACCAGCTCAGGCAACCTCAGGCATCAGACTTGTTACATGGTGGCTCATGGTTCCAAGAGGATGGAAGTAGAAAGTGCCAGTTGCCCTAAAGGCCAGGTCCAGAATACACAGGGCATCATTTTTACCGTATTCCATTGGTCCAACCAGTTTGGCCATTCCAAATTTAAGGTGGGGGGGACCCTATTTCTCCTTGAGAAGTAATATGAGACCAGGTGAAAGAATTTGCAACTCTCTTTAATCCATCACTGGGAGGGGGAGGATGGGAATGTGAACATGGCCACCAGGGTCTCATCATAAGCTAGGTGGCCACCTCAGTCAATATGTTCTATTCTAGAGCTTCTGTTTTAAGATTTATTTATTTATTTATTTGACACAGAGAGAGGGAACACAAGCAGAGGGAGTGGGAGAGGGAGAAGCAGGCTTCCTATTGAGCAGGGAGCCCAATGCGGGGCCGATCCCAGAATGCTGGGATCATGACGTGAGCCGAAGGCAGACGCTTAACAACTGAGCCACCCCAGTGTTCCTGTTCTAGTCTCTGTCCCCTGGCCTAGCCTCCAGGCTCTGACCACTCCTCTTCCCTTTATCTTCCCTCTTGCTTTAGGCTGTGTGAGGAGTAGAGAGAATGGGTAGTATGGTGGGGAGGGTGGAGGGCAGGAGAATGATTCTGAGAGGCTATAGGGGGAGCAAATAATGGCCCCCACAGATGTCCATATCCTAATCCCTGAAAACCTGGGAATATGTTACCTTACACATCAAAAGTGCTGGGCAAATGGGATGAGCACTAAAATGAGGAGATTATCTAGGTGGGCCCAATCTAATCACGTAAGCCCTGGAAAGCAGAGAACTTTATCTGGCTGGAGGCAGAAGACTCGTGGCAGAATAATAGCTCAGAGCATGAGAAGGACTTGATCTGCCTTTGCTGGCTTTAATGATAAAGGAGGTCACAAGCCAGGGGACATAGGTGGCTCTAAAGGCTGAGAAGAACAACGCTTGGCTGACAGCAAGGAAAATGGGGATATGGGGATCTCAGTCCTGAAGTTATATGGAACTGAGTTCTGCCAACACCTGAATAGCCCAGAAGCAGATTCTTCTCCAGAGCATCCAGATAAGAGCTCTGCTCCCTCACACCTTGATTTGGGGCATGAGACTTCAGGACTCACCTGGACTAGAGAACTGTGAACTAAAATATGGGTTTTCTGAACCACTAAATTTGTGGTAATTGGCTATGGGAGCAATACAAAATGAAGACAGATGCTAACACCTGCTCAAAAACCAGGTAGGTAAAAATGACAGCTTCCCAGATAAAGTGTCATGCTGATCTGGCCTGTGCCCCGATGCTGTGCACACACCCTGTACCCGTCACCCAGCTTCAGGGGGAACCACAGAGTGAGACCTGCTTCCCAAGCACCTCCTAGGGACTGCACATGTGCATGCAGGTTCCTGCCCTAGAGGACTGCTTGGGTGGGAGACCTCTCCTGCCCAAATGAGAGCCAGGATCAAGTCATGTGCCATGGGAGGCTGTGGAGGGGCTATAATCCACATGATGCAATTCTAACACCCAGGATGGACTGCGGCCACTGCTTTCTCCTGAGGGTCCTGAGCTTTCTTTGTCTCTCATCCCCTTAAGGCAGAGCTCTTTCTACCTACTGGATCATCTCCCTTCCTGCCCCACGGGGAGTTTACCTGGACCAATCCCAGCACCTGGGAGGTAGGCCAGAGTGGTCTCTGACCGACTTCACCCAGCTGATTTTGTTTCCCCAGGGTGACTGATGGCCAAGGCTGAGGAACAAAGAGTATGCAGCTGGGGTCCCCTGGCGTGCAGAGCTGGATGACACTCCACTGGGTGCCTCAGGCCCTCTAGAGTACCTCTCTGACCCTTGGGTGACCCAGCCAAGGGCTGAAAGAATTCTTAGGTGGCTCTCAAGGTCATGTCATCTATAGGGCTCTTAGGGTGAAGAAAGAATGAGTGTGTTGCTAGAAGGCACTTTTCAGACTGAAAAGCTGAAGGAGATGGGTGCCCCTGTCAGGGCTCCCACAGAAGTAGACCCTGAGATGAGAGTTCAGGGGTAGCCAGTTCATTTGGGAGGTGGTCCTGGGAAGTGCTGTAGGGTGGTGAGGAGTAGGCCTGGGAAGAGGAATCCACTAGACCAGCTTCCACAGCGGGTGCCTGGAGCTCAGTCCCCCAGGGAGCCCTGGGAGGTGATAGAACCACATGGGGATAGGCCTATGGGGGATGAGGGAGTTGGGGTATTTATACTCCAACCCTTGAGTCATTGTTGGAGGGCTGCTGGGGTTGGGGCAATCCCTTAGCACTTCTGCCTATGGCAACCCCTTAGCACTTCTGCCTATGGCTTTGGTAGAAGTCCTTGGTGTAGCGTGATAAAGGTCTGAGGATGTGTGGGACCCTGCTGGTCAGTACTGCAACTGGGTATTTGTTCTGGGCTCTTCCTAGGGGCCAGTTATAGAATAGCCCACTGCAGCCTTGATTCCTCTGGGTCATCCCAGGTTGGGGCACAATGTGGGGGCTCATTCCTTTGCCTATGGTTCTGAGGCTCAGTTTATGCTGGTATTCAGTTCCTTGCTCAGGGCCTCACCCTTGGTTAACTGTGGAAGCTTGGGTCTTCCCAGAATTGCCCTGGGCCTGGATGAGGCTAGCCAGGTCATTGAAGAGCAGGTGTGGAGCCTGGAGGGTTTTCTGCTAAAGGCAAGGATGGGAGCCTGTAGCTCCTGGCACCCATTGGGAGTTGTGGCCTCTGTTTTCTGGGAAGTGAAGGTTCTTGACCCTGGACAGGACAGGGGCCACACAGGACACATTGGGGCTTGGTCTCTGGCTGCCAAGCTTTCTTGGTCTCTGCATTTTGGTGTTGCTTTGCCACCATGGTGGCTGTGGGTGAGGACAGTGTGATGGTCTCTCACCTGGGAAAGCCCCAGGGCAGGTGGCAGGGAATGGTGGAAGTCTTCCCTTAGAGCTGGGAAAAGGGCTGGTGCTTCTGCACTGAGCACAAAGATTGCAAAGCAGGCAGAGCCCCCATGTTTTGTTGACTCTTACCCAAAAATGGACTTTGTCTATCACACTTTCAGGCTTGGACTGTGTGGCTGTCAGTCTGGTCTGTGAGGGTCAGAGTGGGAAGGAAACTGACCAGAAATCTCTGTCTCCATTAGCCAAGTGCAAGGTGGTCATCACCTTCAACCAAGGACTCCGGGGAGGGCGCGTGGTGGAGCTGAAGAAGATTGTGGATGAAGCTGTGAAGCAGTGCCCGACCGTCCAGCACGTCCTGGTGGCTCACAGGACGGACAACAAGGTCCACATGGGACATCGGGACATCCCCCTTGAGCAGGTGTGGTTGCCTCGCTTTGGAGTTGCCTACGGTTGGAGGAGGAGGGGTAATTATTGGGTTAACTGGGTCTGAGTCTTGTTAGACTGTGGTTCTCAACCTGGGTCCCCTAGAGGTGTTCAGGGTTCCCCAGTGATATCTGATGGACTTATATCGTAGTTGGGAAGATGGAATTCAAATACCACAAACATCCTGAAACATTTAATGTAACAGAAATGATTGGATCCTTCCTTTTGTGTTCTCTCTGCATCTGGAGTTGAAGTAGGGTAGAGAAGGCGAACTGAACCCAATCTTCCAAGTCCTGTAGCAGCCAGGTGAGAGGTGTTCTCATGAAGGGTGAATGGGGGCAGAGGGTAACTGCCCTGGATGGGGCTGTTTATGTCTTCCCCCTTACAGGAAATGGCCAAGGAGGACCCTGTGTGCGCTCCGGAGAGCATGGGCAGTGAGGACATGCTCTTCTTGCTGTACACTTCAGGGAGCACTGGGACCCCCAAGGGACTCGTCCACACCCAGGCGGGCTACCTGCTATATGCCGCCCTGACACACAGGGTATGTGCCTTGGTGGGGGAGGCCGAGGGTGCGAGGTGCCATGCCTCTGTGGCAGGGCTCTGGGCAGGGGGCCTGCAGAGGCTGGATTAGGGCTAGAACTCCTGCTGTAATTTAGTGCCCATATGTGTGAGGGTCTAATGTTTCTCCTGGTGTGTTCAGGAGTGGTGTGCTGTGAGTTGTGGCACTGGTACCGTGAGTGGGTGGGTGTGGGGGCCGAGTTTCTGTGCTCGTTGGGAGAGTCCGGGTCTGTAATCTGAGGCTTGCTGCTGGCCTTTAGCCCCTTTGTACCTGCATCCATGCCATCTGTTTGCTCTGGAGGAGTCGGGCTCTCGCCAGGTCTGACGTGCTCCCTGGCATGGCTGCATCCTGATGCTCAGGGGCCCAGGTGCTTAGGCCTTCCTGGGCCCCTTCCTCCATAAAAAACATCAAAAATTATATTTTACAACGGAGTTGGTATAGAGATGGATATGTTACATTTCCGTGTTAAAATGTCTACTTCTATTTGATATATATATTTTTTTCTGGTGTTAAAAAGTAAAACATTTTCATATGCCCCTAAAGGTATTATGGGCTGGGCTCTGCACACTGGGGCCACATTTTAAAAGTAAAATTAGAAAAAGATTTACTTTTCTAAGGAAATCTAAGTTCAGTATATGGAAATTGTATTACAGTGGACCACCCTTTAGGGCCTATAAAGAAGATGGTATGGCATGTCTTTATTTAAATGCACTTAAAAATCAGGACTGATTTGAATGTGGGTGGGTTGGGGGGGTTGTGGTTTAATTGGCATCCCTGGTCACTTGAGGAATAGTTGACACTTCCCAGGTAGGATTTGGTTTCAAGATAGTGTTTATGGACCTGACTGTTGCAACAAGTGAAACTCTGCTCTAGCTGGTACCAGCAGCAAAGGGAAGTGATAGGCCAGGTGACCAGCAAGCCCGGGCTCATCCAACAAGGGCTTGGACATTGGTCCTGGGTGGTGGTGTCTTTCCTGCCTTGGCTCCCTTCCTCTGTGCTGACCACATTCCTCCCCAGGGGCTGGAGAGAGCCTCCCAGTCCCAGCAAAGTCACTGGCCAGGTTGCAGTCCAGGGCCCCATTCTGACCCAGTCGCTGTGGCCGGGGGTGGGGGAGGAATGTGCTGATTGGCCAGGCTTGGTCACACAGGAGGAGAAGCTCATGAGATGAGTGTGGTGAGCAGCAGATGCGGGAAGGCAGGTAGCAGGCATACACACTGCACATGATGTGGTCTCTGAGTGGCAATGTGCTGGTCCCACTGGCAGCCACTCACATCCAGGACTAACAATGTTGAAAGTGAGCCAGAAAGACGGATGTGGTACAGAACCAGGCTGAGCTGACAAGGTGTTACTTGAACCCACATCCATATTAAAACAGTTCTTTTCTGCTTGCTGGGTGACCTTGAGCATGCTGCAGAACCTTTCTTGACCTCAGGGTTCTCCTCTGGAAAACCCCACCCTTCCTCAGCTCTCGGTGGGGGTGATGCAAAGATTGACACATCGTGTAAGTAAATATACTTTGGGAAATATAACTACTAAGACCAAATACCAGGAACTTCACAGAGTAGATCAAATTGTTTCCACTAGTTTACAATAAACTTTAGGGAAGCTGTAAATGTGGTGAGAGATTCTTTTTTGTGTTTTCAAAGTGTTACCAGGACTCAGTCTACGTGAACAAAGGAAGTCAGGATATAGGTATCTTTTGAATTTCTCTTCAATAAGAGATTTGTTTTTTGAAGCATTAGGAATAGAAAGTTTTAGCCTTCTGTAGGTGAAAGCATGCACACATGGAGAGGGCATTAGACTGTTGGTTCTTTAGGGAAAAGGACAGTTGGCTCTGAAGGGATGACTTAGGTGTGAACAGATTTTGGAGGTTAAGCGGTGGGTTCAGGGTTCTGGCTGACTCCTGGGCCCTTTGGAGCATGGCTGGCCCCAGACACATGCTCCCATTCCAAGAACTGCAGGGAGAGAAATCTCTCCCCATGGAAGAGTTGGCAGTTTGGGTCCAAGTTGTACTAAAAATCCTTTCAGTCCCAGAATGCTGTGGGGCCTTGGGTGTCAGCGTCCTGATTCTCAGGGCAGTGAAGCGCAGTCCTCCTTAAAAGACTCCCTCCCCCTCCTTGGGTCACAGCTGCATAGGGCCCTGGCTGTCTCAAGACCACTGTGCTCTATGGGGACGCCTGGAGAGTCTCAGCGTTCATCTGGGGCAGCAAGAAACTGGGCCACTCACTCAAAGATTCAAAAGAAAGTCTTTTTGTTGAAAAATAGAATACAGAGTAGAATCCAGAAACCACCCAAATCAAATGTGTGGCTTAATGAATTGTTAAAAGGCAAACCCCACTTCGGTCACAGAAGCCCTTCCTGCCTGTTGGACCGCAGCCCCTCCCCATACCCTGAGTTTGATAGCGTCGCGGTCCCGTGTTTCCCCTCTTCTAGCTTTGTCACCCAGCATGCATCCCCTGACCCTGTAGCTTATTCTTGCCCGCTGACGTTTCTTTGAGATGTCTTTTAAGCCTTTTTTAACCTGTTGGTTCTCCTCTGTCCCTTCCATTTCCTTACACTTTGTTGTGGCACCCAGCAGTTTGTCCCTTCGTCCTCTGTGTTTCCTGCAAAGGGGCATTTGGATCCAGAGGCGGGTCAGGCTCAGGTTGGACCCTGTGGCAAGAATGCAGGAGACACATAGGTCTCTGCTCAGGCTCTCGGAAGCTGACGATGCTTGAAGGGTTTCTTGGTCTTTTTGACTTTTGATTTTTTTTTTTTTTTGCAATTTTTAAGGGATCTGAAAAGATTGTGGTATAACTTAATGCAGAAGGGTGCCCTTATTTTAGACGTACAACTAGTTGAGCTTTTACCTGTGGGTACACACATGGCTAGCACCTGCATCGGGACGTGGGGTGGTCTCCAGTTCCTGAGGCACTGACATTCCCCCAGCAGAAAGCCCCCCAGCAGGGCTGGCACTTGTACAACCTCCAGCATACAGATCAGCTTTGGTTGGTTGGGGCTCATGCCGAATGTGCCTGAGGTCTGGCTTCTTTCACTGTGGCCTGTGAGAGTCGGCGTGGTGTGTGCGGCCATAGCTCTGTCTTGTCACTGCCGTAGCTGCATGCAACCCCAGCAGTGCACTTACCCTGCCTGCTCTTGGTGGCCCTAGGAGCAGCTGTGATTTGCGTTTACAGAACACTGTTAGTGACGTGGGAATGTGGGGTGACAGGCTCCTGATGGGCTCTCCTGTTTCTGCAGCTTGTGTTTGACTACCGGCCAGGTGACGTCTTTGGCTGTGTGGCCGACATTGGCTGGATCACAGGACACAGCTATGTGGTGTACGGACCCCTGTGCAATGGAGCAACCAGCGTCCTTTTTGAGAGCACCCCGGTTTACCCTGATGCTGGTGAGGACTGGGGATGCGTACAGGGTCCCCAGGAGGGAGCTTGAGGAAGGAGAAGTTCACAGGAGGGTGGAGTAGAGGCCCTTGCTCTGGCCTGGCTGTGGTTCTTGTGTTCCTGTGGCATAGCTGGGGAGCCTTCGCCCTGCCAGGTGGGCTGGGGCCAGGGGCGGTGTCTGCAGTAGATCAGATAAGCAATAGATTTGTCACTGGAAGCCACCTCAGGACAACCCACTCCGGTGTTCCTGTCCCCCTAGCAAACTGGGTGCCTTGGGCCATCCCCTTAGCACTGTCCCTCTCTTCTCTCTGGCCACCTGACCAGATCCAGCCCTTCTTCAACACCCAGGCCAGCTGCCAACCTCCTGTTACCCCAGACAGAGGGGACTTTCTCCAGCTCTGGGCTTGTGCCTTCAGGGCTCTCTGTCAGAGAGCGGTGCCTGTGGCCTGGAGCCACCTCCATGAATGGAGATCCCTTTGAGGACCCACATCCTGCTCACCTTGGCATCTTCCTCAAGGCAGCACGAAACCCCAAGTCTTTGTTGCAGTGCCGTCGACTGGTGGTGGCTTTGCCAGGAGACTCTTGCCAAGCACTGCACGGCACTAACAGCGATGCGTGTGGTCCTCCTCTGTCACCTCCCCGGCTCCTCTCCAGCCTCCCTGATGGGCTACATGCACCCTAGGAAGAATGCGTAGGGCATCTTAGGTGTGATCTCAGGCACGTCACTTCAGCCCCTCGAAGCTCTGCCCTCTCCGTGTGTAGTGCCAAGGTGGCAAGTTGTGGGGGTATGTGGGGAGCCAGGTGTGTGAATGCTGGAAAATTGCCCTGCTCCCCAGGGCTCATTCAGTGGCGGCTGCTGCTGTTCAGGGGAAGCACCAGTCACCCCCTTAGAGATCATTTAAGTGTGACTGAGCACAAGTTCTGTGTTAGTGTGACACGGGCTATTTTTAAAATTCACAGTGATATCCCTTTGAACCGATCCTTGCTGTATCTTCTGGAATACACCATGTGAATGCAGCCATCCAGAGCCAGGCAAAGGCTGTTGCCAAATGCACCAGCCATGGATTTGGGGTGTGCTGGGAGATGATTGCCACAGGGAGCCCTTCTCAGAGGGCTCCCTTCCCATCCCGTTGATGGGTGTTGGGATTCCATTTCTGTGAACACAGGTGTTTGCATGTCTCCAGTGCAAAGTAACTGTTGACTGATTTCTGAATAAGTTAGATAATGTCTGGTGGGCTCAGACTGACAGTGAACTTGGGCCCTTCTGTAGGTCGATACTGGGAGACAGTGCAGAGGTTAAAGATCAATCAGTTCTATGGGGCCCCGACGGCTGTCCGGCTGTTGTTGAAATACGGCGACTCCTGGGTGAAGAAGTATGACCGCTCTTCCCTGAGGACCCTGGGATCAGGTGAGTGGCATGCTGTGCAACAGGAAGGGTGTGTGTGCCATGGGGAAGAGCCAGTGCAGGCTTCAGGATGGGTTTAATCATGAAAGCTGTGTGGCTGTGTGTATGGTGAGTTCAAACAGTGCCAGGCTGAATAGGAAGCAGATGTCCCTGCCTGGAAGCAGCTTCCTGGAGGCCCCGGCTGATCATGGTCCGGGGCACAACATTCCAGACATTTCTGTGCCTGAGTTCTGCACTTCATCCTTATTATGAAAACCTGGTAAAGTGGCTCAAGCCCTTCTTTTGTGGCTGTGTGGGATTGCGGTGCGGGGGGAGTTGACTGGTTCACGAAGGTGCTCCGCTGTGCTGGGTGCTGATGAGTCCCAAGGATGGTAATAAATGCACCGTGCTTGTGTGCTGTTCTTGCCGTAGGTATTTCCAAGGCAGGGGGTTGGGAGATCCAAGATTATCTCCACTTATGATTTTGATAGATGTTGCCAAGTCACATGAGAGCACTCTGGAAAGGTGATGTGGGGTTAGTTCAGGTGATACGGGTGGGGTGGAAGGTACCCATGCCCTTTCTGTCTCCTTTTTCTGATTCATTTCCTTTCTGCCCCTACACATTTTGTCAGTAGGGAAAACAAGGGCAGGAAAGCCCTCTGTGTTCCTTGGGTGAATACTTGGATCTGCTTGGTGGTTTCTCATGGTAGAAGCATGTGGGGCATGTTCCACCAGGGAAATGGCTTGCTGCCAAATGCATCCATGGGGGAGGGAGCTCAGGACAGCATGTGCGTGTCACTCATCAGGGACGTACGTGTGCAGCACTGTTACGGATCCTAGGCCCTGGTTCACTCTGTTCCCCTTGCCTGCAATGCCCTCCTGCCCCTCCCCACCTCTGAGGATTCCATCCTTCTTTCAAGGCCCTTCTCTGTATACCTTCTCCCGCTGAGTTCCCTGGCTGCTCTGGCTCTCAGGCTCTCTGCTCTCAGACAGATCTATATTCGGTTCTTGGGTATCTGTTCTCATGCTGACTGTCTGGGTGGTGAGCTCCCCACAGTCACAGCCATCTGTGTCCTCAGCACCCTGGTGTGGGTCAGTGAGGGTGGGTGAGGGTTGACTGCTCACTGCAAAGCTCAGTGGCAGGTCCAGGAGCAGAAGGCCCAGATGGTGGGCTGACAGCTCAGTACCCAGATGCTGGCATCTCCAGGGCAGATACTACCTAGCAGTGCTGCTTCCTGCCCAGAACGACCTCTGTCCTTGCCTGGGAGACGTGTTTTCATGTGTCCAGCTCCCCCCACTTAGGGACTGCCTTGTGGTTGGGGTCAATTGGTGTCTGGATGACCAAGTACTTGGAATTTTCCAGGTGGGGTCAGCAGAAAGAGTCTTGGGCTCCTTTCTAGATGGTGGTGAGTCTGAGATGCCTCTCTTGGCATGTTTCAGCTGTAGAGGGTGAAGCCGGTGTGTCCTGAAGGGAGCCACGTGGTTGGAGAAGACCTGCCCTCCAGCCCAGGGGCCGTGAGGCACTCCTGAGCTCTGGGCCAGGCAGTGCCTGGGGACCAAGGGCAAGTGGAGGGCCACAGAAACAGATCCTCCAGGTGCCATCTGCAGACCACCTAAGTGGGACCATGAGTTAGGTCGGGTTAGTGGTGAGGGGAGGTTTGATTTTCCCGATGCCCTCCTGGGATTCAGCTGCTCAGAAAGACTCGTGAGGACCCCGGAGACAAGGTGTGTGCTCCGAGTGCTCTAGAAGGGGGTGCCCAGTAGCTGCATCAGTGTGGGGGAGCACGTCCTAGCTGAAAGCTGCGTCAGCCAGGCATCCCCTCGGCCAGACAGGCTTCTGGGTCCTCACCCCATAAGTGACCAGACCCACTTCCTCTCCTGGACCAGGCATGGAACAGCTCTGCACCAGGGAGCACCCGCGGAGCCTTCTGCGGACTCTGTGTATTCTGCTGGTCTTGTGGGCACATTCTTTTCACGTAACCAGTGCCGACAGCAGAGTCCTACAGGGGTTTCCGTGGGACTTTGTCAACAAGCAGTGCTGGCAGGCAGGTAAACAGCACCGGGCAGCTCCTCACACGGGGGAAACATGGGCCAGTAAGCCACGTGCTCGGCCAGGGCCCGGGTGGTGCTGTCCCCCACTGCCGTTCTGCAGCTCGGGCTGCTTCCAGACGGCTGGATTAGCCCTCACAGCACACCAGGCTGAAGGTGTGCCAACTTCATTTAATCCTACCAGTCAGCAGAATCCAGCTTCCTCAAGACTTTAACCCCAAGATTTGCATTACGATTTTTTTTTAACTTTTAATTTCGCAAGTGACACACAGCTCTCCTCTCGTTGGGGAAAAAAAAAAAAGCAGTTGGAACATGGTCATGCGAGCTCATGTCCTCCGTGAGTGCTGTTCCAGGTGACCCTGCTGCTTGTGCCCCTTCTGAGGCCTTCTGCACAGCTGAGTTCCTGTGAGAGACACAGTGCAGTTCCAAGACGTCTGCTTTCATGTGAACATGATCACACTGTGCTATCATCCTACTGTGTGTTTTAACTCAGCAGCATGCAGTTGTCCATACGGCTCTGCTCTGTGTTTGAGAACTTGATTCTACCCTCGCATGGGGGTTGCTGTGGCTGTGGTCCAGTAGTCTTGCCCCTGTGGTTGGAGATCCTGGCTGTCGGCAGTTTCTCAGTGTATCTCATGGTATCTTCTTACCTCTTCGTGGGTGTGGGTGAGCGCAGGGGCAGTGCACGCAACACCCAGCACCCATGTGACCAGCATGGGAGCCCCTGGCCTGGTCCAGCCTTGGTTAGTTGCGGCATCATGGGTGGTCCTGAGCAAGAGGCAACCAGCATGAGAGTATTTCACGGTTTTAGCTGCAGTATGTCTAAGCCGGAGAATTCTGGCTGAGTGCCAGTCTTGTATGGCTGTTTCATTAGGGTAGTAGCTCAGCCATTGGGGCTGCACCACTGACTGGGTGGCTTATAAACAACACAGATTTATTCTCATGGTTGTGGGGGCTGGGAAGTCCCAAGATCAAGGTGCCTGCATGTCGTCTTCTGGTGAGGGCCCTCTTCTGGGGTTCATAGATGGTGCCTTCTCCCTGTGTCCTCACACGTTGAAGGGGGAAGGGAGCTCTGTGTGGTCTGTGTTATAAGAGCACTAATCCCATTCCTGAGGGTTTCATGACCTCCCAAAGGCCTTACCTCCCAATACTATCATCTTTGGGGGTTAAGATTTCAACATACGAAATCTTGGGGGGACACAAACATTGAGGTCATGGTAGGTAGACACTGTGAAGTTGGGCTGTAAAGTCATAGGGTGCAAGTGCATTTGTGTGTGTGTGTGTGTGTATGTATATACGTATATACGTAGCAGTTGTTAGATATACATACAGTTGGCCTTTGAACAACACAGGTTTGAACTATGTGGGCCCTACTTACACATGGATTTTTTTCGACAAATGCAGTACAGGACTGTAAATTTACTTTCCTTATGATTTTCTTAATATTTTTCTATCTTTAGCTTACTTTATTGTAAGAATACAGTATGCTAATACATACAACGTAGAAAATGTGGGGTAATTGTTTATGTTACCGGTGAGGCTTTTGGTCAACAGCAGGCTATTAGTAGTCAAGTTTTAGGAAGTCAAAGTTATATTCAGATTTCTGACTGCAGGGGACACTGGCACCCTAACCCTTGTGTTGCTCAACCACCAGCTGTGTAGGCATGCCTGAAACCCCCAGCTGTGTACGTGTGCCTGAAACCACCAGCTGTGTACGTGTGCCTGAAACCACCAGCTGTGTAGGCGTGCCTGAAACCACCAGTTGTGTACGTGTGCCTGAAACCCCCAGCTGTGTACGTGTGCCTGAAACCACCAGCTGTGTACGTGCCTGAAACCACCAGCTGTGTACGTGTGCCTGAAACCACCAGCTGTGTACGTGTGCCTGAAACCACCAGCTGTGTAGGCGTACCTGAAACCACCAGCCATGTACATGTACCTAAAAATACCGTCCAGATCAAGCCTGAGAAATTCCCAGACCCCAGGAGTTTCCCTTACAGCCCCTCCCAGTCAGTCACGCCCAGCCACACCCACTGTTTGACTGCTCTCAGCATGAATTGATGCACTTTTTGAACTTCACACACGTGTGGTCACACGGCGTGTGCCGCTCCTGCACCTGCAGGGCCGTGACTGTCTGGCCAGCCCTGCCGAGTGCGGTGGCAATTCGCTTGTTCCTGTGCTGTCTATGACATGGAGGTACCACAGTGTATTTCTCCATTCCACGTTTGATGGCAGTTTTGGTTTTTAACTGCTGTGATCATCCTCGTGTGTGAGCACACACGCATTCTTTTCTGTAGGTTATACTCCAGGAGTGACGAGCTTTAGTAGATTCCACCACAGTTTCCTAAGTAGTCGTATCAGGTGTGTGCACTACTAAATATTAAGAGACATATCCAGTTGCTTCCCAGTTGTATATCAGATTACTCTCCTGTAGTGTATTGTTTCTCCCACATTCTTTTTTTTTTTTTGAGGTGAAGTGGAAGTTTATTAAGTGAAGGTGAGAACGGGAAGGAAAGAAAAAAGCTCTCTAGAGGGAGAGGGGTCCTGAATGGGTTGCCACTGGGTCTTTTATGATCGGTCTTTTATAGAAGACTGACCAGGGAACTGAAATCTTTACGTCATCGCTGATAGCACCGTGATTTCTTCTCCTTTGAATATCTCATCTCTGATGTTTAAGACAAATGAGGTGGTCTGGTTCTGTTCCCTTATCTCTGGCTTCCTTACGCCTCAGCATTTCTGGTATTTTTGGTGAGACTGATCCCGTAGCCCCCTCCTCCTCTCTCCCTACCTGACCCTGCCTGTCCCTTACTCATTTTTAGTGTTTATAGCACTCCTAAAAGAAACCCCGAACCCATTAGCAGTCACTCCCCATCTCCTCCAACTTCCCTCTACCCCTACCCCAGCTCTAAGGCAGCCACGAATCTACTTTTTGTCTGTCTAGATTGGCTTATTCTGGGCAGTTGATATACATGGAATTACACAAATGGGTGTCATTAATGAATCGTTGAACACTGCATCAAAAACTAATGATGTATTATATGTTGGCTAATTGAACATAATAAAAAAAATAGAAAGCTACTAAACAAAATTGGAAAATAATAAAATAAAATAATTTTTTTAAAAGAAATGAGGAGTGCCTGGGAGACTTAGTTGGTTTATCCTATTTAAGGTTTTCTCTCCCATATTCTTGACAACTTTTTCATTTTTGTTTGTTTTTTTTCAGTCTATTTTAGTTATTTATTTTTATTTATTATTTATTTATTTAAGAGTTAAAACTTTTTATTTATTTATTATTATTTTTTTAATAATTTTTTATTATGTTATGTTAGTCACCGGACAGTACATCATTAGTTTTTGATGTAATGTTCCATGATTCATTATTTGCATATAACACCCAGTGCTCCATGCAATACGTGCCCTCCTTACTACCCATCATCAGCCTATTCCATTCCCCCACCCTCCTCCCCTCTGAAGCCCTCAGTTTGTTTCCCAGAGTCCATAGTCTCTCATGGTTCATTCCCACTTCTGTTTACCCCCCCTTCAGTCTTCCCTTCCTTCTCCTACCCATCTCCCTGCTATTCCTTATGTTCCACAAATGAGTGAAACCATATGATAATTGTCTTTCTCTGCTTGACTTATTTCACTTAGCATTATATCCTCCAGTCCCGTCCACGTTGCTGCAAATATTGGGTAATCGTTCTTTCTGATGGCTGAGTAATAGTCCATTGTATATATGGACCACATCTTCTTTATCCATTCGTCTGTTGAAGGGAATCTCAGCTCCTTCCACAGTTTGGCTATTGTGGACAATGCTGCTATGAACATTGGGGTGCATATGACAACTTTTTCATTTTTGACCTGATGGTGAAAATATCTTGTAATTTGTATTCTTTGGCAGCCATAAATGTGATGAATCTGTTTTTTCAAGTTTCTCCTTATGTCCTTTAGGAAAATTAGAGCTGTTTTCCCTGTAGAAACCTATCCCAAAATGGTTTCGGGTTAATGAGGTCTTTTATATTGTTTTTCCTTTCGCGTGTTTCAGTGGGAGAACCGATCAACTTGGAGGCTTGGGAGTGGCTCCACAAGGTGGTGGGGGACAGCAGATGCACGCTGGTGGACACATGGTGGCAGACAGGTGAGAATCCCTGAGGAGAAGGGGTCTGGGCACGCCTTTGGAACCTGGCAGAAGGGTGGCTCATGGTGTATGAGAACATATGGCTGACACTGAGTCTTGGAGGGTCAAGTGTGAGTGAGGCTCTGTGATTGCCATCCAACACCACTAATGGCTCAGTCCCTTGGCACACATGGTAGTTGAAAAACCAGGTGTCTGGAGTGAGAGGCAGAGCCTGGCTGCCGGCTTGCAGCTGGAAGACTCAGGATGCATCATGACTTCTCTTATTTGTGAAGTGGGGGTGCTCCCCTACAGGCCCCAGTGAGGAGGGAGAGAGGTGATATAACTGCTGTATATTGTCCAAGGCCTGACAAGTGGAAGGTGCTCAGCTAAATGTTCATTTTCCCTGCTGCATACTCAACACAAGTATAACTGGTGCAGATGGGCCCGAGTGCAAGGGATCAGAGTCTAAATTTAGATTTTAGTGGGAAAGGCATTTTTTTTTCTGTGCTATTTTGTTTTGCTTTGCCCTATCTCCTCTGGGATATCTGACTTATTAGGATGTTTGGGGCAAGAGACCACCACTGATGTAATGAATGTAGCCAACTAGGATCTCATTCTTCAAGAAGCCAGAAAGTGAGGCATTGCAAATAGCTCTGTCCTGCATTTGGGAAGTTCTCAGGATGGAGACTCCCCACAGCTGAGTCTCCTGTGGCATTTCCATGCAGGCTGAGAGAGGAGAGTGCCAAAGAAAGATTTGAGAACAGAGTTGTGAGCACTGCTTTTCATTGTTTGGTGTGGGGGAGTGGGTAGAGGGGGTCCTGGCCCAGAAGCAATTCATTTCCTCTGTTTTCTTGTGCTCTGTCCTCTCCTGCAGAGCCAAGGATGAGGGGAGGCAGCACCTGTCCCTGTGGAGTGCCCAGCTCCTGGGACTGACCCCTCCGTCTTGGGCCTGTGTCTTGTGTCTACAGATGAGAGGACCAGAACCCAAGTCTGGTCTTGCCTTAGAAAGATCTCTTTGTGTCACTGGGGGCCAAACAGGGACACACCCATCTCCCACCCTGGGAGAACACTTGTGTGTCTATCACGGACCCTTTGATGGCATGTCTAGATAAACATCTCAGTAGCCCCTGGGCCCAGCCTGCATTTCTTCCCTATTCTCCCTGCAGAAACGGGGGGCATCTGCATCGCGCCACGGCCCTCAGAGGAAGGGGCAGAGATCCTCCCTGCCATGGCAATGAGGCCCTTTTTTGGCATTGTCCCGGTGCTCATGGATGAGAAGGTAAGGGCCTTGCAGAGGCATCCCCTTCCTGCACGCATGCCCTGCTGTCTGCCTTCCTGGCCTCCTCTGCCCAGTGTTTCTTGTCACACGGGCCCAGCTCTGGTAGGTGGCAGAAGGGTGAGCATTCACCGCAGCGTCTCCTCAAGGACTCACAGTTGAAATCCCTGCATGGAGTGAGCCCAGGGTCCTCCTGGAAACCCTTTCAGGCTGGTTCCTTGCAGAGGAGAAGGGGAATTCCTTTTGGGGCATGCTTGTCATTTTTCACATTTCTGTTTTCACGTATTTCTCTGGCACTTCCCTCTGTCATTTCTCAGAAGAACATTAGTTCTTTGCTTCTCTAGCAGAATCTGTGCGTTCTCTCATACGTGTGTCTCTGGGTCCATAGGGAAAGGTCGTGGAGGGCGGTAACGTCTCTGGGGCTCTGTGCCTGTCCCAGGCCTGGCCGGGCATGGCCAGGACCATCTACGGAGACCACCAGAGATTCGTGGAGGCCTACTTCAAGCCTTACCCAGGTGAGCTGGCTAAAGTGGATTGTGTCACATGTTTTTGCACACACTGGGAATCATAGGCTCAGAAAATGTTTTTAAGGTAATGATAACTGACTGTAGTGTGGTGACACTTGGGAGTCCTGCCGCCTCCCCCTCACCTCCCTGACCATCCTGGTCTCTGGAATGGGAAGAGTCCCTGGGGCTTAAGTGGGGCTGTATGCAGAGCCAGAAGTACCCGGCCCTTGGTGTGCATGTCTTAAGCTACTAGGAAGGAAGAGCGAAGAAGCCACTCTGGAAACTGGCATGAGGGCTGGCTGCGAGTTTTCTTCTGGCTTATTTTTTATTTTTTTCCTGGTTCGCTTTATGTCATTGGGTTGGAAGATTATATACACAGTGTGCGTATGGGAAACTGTCCTCTTCATTCTCAAGCTTGTGAATGAGCCTCACTTTTGGGGATGCTTGGGTGCATTCTTTGCAGTTGTGACGTGGTCAGAATTCTGCTAATTTGGAGCCACTGCCCTTTCTCTAGCACACAGCCAGATGGCACCATCTAGAGAAGTGTCTCGGCGAGGGGTTGGCAGGAGGGCGGGTAGGCAGGAAGTCAGCAGAGCTGGGGCTTTGGAGAGTTCTTTTGTAGAGTGAGGTCAGGGTGCGTGTCTTGCTGTGTCCCTCCTGGAAGGAAGGGAGCCCCACTGGGTCCTGGTTCAGAGGTATTGGTGCTGAACTCCCCCGCTGTGGTGCAGGCCACTACTTTACTGGCGATGGGGCATACCGGACAGAGGGTGGCTACTACCAGATCACAGGCCGGATGGACGACGTCATCAACATCAGCGGCCACAGGCTGGGGACGGCAGAGATCGAGGATGCGATGGTGAGCACAGTTGGGTACCTCTGCGAGGCCTCAGATTTACTTGTGCTGCTGACTCAGGGGGTTCATTTGCATGTTTTGTCTTGTGTTCTGCGCAGGCTAACCACCCGGCAGTGCCAGAGACTGCGGTCATTGGCTATCCCCATGACATCAAAGGAGAAGGTGGGTGCGCACAAAAGGGGCTCCTCACGCCTGGTCTCACGCACATTGTGGCACTTCGTAAAAGGAACGGACTCCAGGAGCGGGGGTGGGGGTTTTGTATGGGTCAAGCCGTTGCTGTCTTCTGTCCCACGTGGAGATTTTGGGTGAGGAGACTTGATAGCATGTATGTTAGACAAGGGTCAGATTTCTGAAATGGACTAGCTCTGCCATCCTTTAAGGACACACATCCACAAGCTGCCAGGACCTGTTTGGCCCCTGCTGAGCTTGGGAGTTTCCTCCTCTGTCCACATGCGCATGGCAGCTCAGTTATGGAGGGTGCCCACGAAGTGCTGTCTTCTGCTCACAGCGTCTCCTTGCATGTGCTTGGTCACAGAGCCCCGTGCAGCTGCCACAGGGCCTGACAGGCCCTGGAGCAGGTTGCAGCTCTGGGATTCTTTTTGGAGGAATTTGACCTGTGGTTCCCACTGCAAATGCTGAATGATAATCAGAATAGTCTTTATTTGAAGATGCACATTGTTCCAAAGTCCACCAGTTTCTAAGTGGGGGGGTCTGGACAGGGGCAGGGTCACCTGAGTATTGTAGTGCCCAGTGCACAGTGGCCACACTCACGTGGCCTGGTATGACCTGGACACTTGCTGACTCTATGCTGCACTGCTGGGCAGACCATCCTCACTGCCTGGGAAGGGCACTTGCCCTCTTGCTGTCGGGATCCTCCGTCTCAGTGTGCCCCAGTGTCATCTGCCTTCCTGCCACATTTGTGTGCCACTGTTCCATTATTTACTCAAACACCTTATCTAAATCGACCCATTGTAAAATTTAACAATTATTTAAACACTTTTTAAAAAGATTTTATTTATTTATTTGTCAGAGAGACAGAGAGAGAGAGAAAGAGCGAGTGCACAAGCAGGGGGAGCAGCAGGCAGAAGGAGAAGCATGCTCCCCACTGAGCAAGGAGCCCGATGTGGGACTCAATCCTAGGACCCTGGGATCATGACCTGGGCAGAAGGCAGAAGCTTAACCGACTGAGCCACCCAGGTGTCCTATTTAAACACTTTTGAAAAAGCATTTTCAGTTGCCGTGAGAAGCATGTGTCCATGGGGCTGCTGCCCCTTCCTTAGCAGGAGACTGGAAAATGCATGCGAGCAGTCAGGGATAGGAAGGGCACGGAGATGGGAACAGGTCCTCTCATGTGAGACTCAGAGGCCTTGGGTCAGCTTGCATCCCCGTTAGTAGAAGCTGCTGGGATCAGCAGTTATTTCAGTGCCTGTCAGGCAGCTGGGGAGAATGCGTGTATCGTGGGTACGGTGGTATACGTTTTTCTGATTTCTAATAAATTCGAGCATCTATGCATTGGGAATACATGGCAACAGCAAAAGCTGTTGGGTACTTGTTTATTCCCACTCCCTGTGTTTGCTCGTGGTCTGACTGAGGGGAGCCCCTGGTCTGGTCATGTCTGATTAGGACCCAGACTTGGCAAGGAACAAAACCCCTTGCTTTATACAGCTTACATGCTTAGAGGGTCAGGGAGTCAAGGGGAGAGACAGACAATAAGCAATAAACACAGACAATGAGGAAACTACATAGGTTAGGCGACATGTGCCATGGGGAGAATTAATTAAGATAGGGTGGGATTGGTGCAGGTATACACACATAGAACATATATAGGAACTTCGTGTATGCGAGGGGGCACTGCAAATCCGTGAGGGAAGACAGACTGTCCACTGGGATGGATAGACAGTGCTGGTGGGATGGCTCATGTGGAGAAGCAATAGAATTGGATCTCTGTGTCCCACATATGCAAGATTATCCCAGGTGGATTGAAAAGGAATGTGGAGACCTATGGGAACCACTGTTAATCCTTTCTGGAACATGGTAGGATATTGACAAACAAAACTTAGCGTTTATGCTAGAATATGGGTTGGCCAGCACTGCCCGCCAGAGCTTTCAGCCAAGATGGCGCTTGTTCTTCATCTGTGCTCTCCCGGACAGTAGCCACAAGCTACAGGTGGCTCACGACACCCAGGAACTACATGTTAACCTTAATTTCGTTTACATTTAAATAGCTACTGTTGCTAGTGCCCACCGTGTTGGACACATACCCACAAAATTAGTGCCACATGCTATGTTCCCATGCACCACATCACAGAAGTGGATAGTACGTCGCCTGTGAGCCTACATTATGGGCTACTTCTTAGGTACAGGGATAGCAGGAGAAGTTAAGTCATGCCTCCAAGGTGACATCCCCATCCAGTCAACACCACAGCCGAAGGGAGCTCTCATCTACATGTCGGCTTCACTGGGATATTTATAGGAGCTGTTAGAATCGCTTCCACTTTGAGAAAAAAAGAATCACTTTCCACTTTGGATGAAATGGAAATGCATCTTTAGGGCCGCAGCAAAAGGAAGCAGCTGCCACAGGTCACCAATGTATGATTTAAAGATCCTTAAGATATATGATGACTGTGTACAATGCTCTGCCTTGGGATATGGTTCATGGCTGAGCACACCCCAAACCTTTGATTCCTTCCAGCTGCATTTGCCTTCATTGTGTTGAAGGACAACACAGGTGACACAGATGTGGTGGTGAAGGAGCTCAGATCAGCAGTGGCCACCAAGATTGCCAAGTACGCTGTGCCTGACGAGATACTGGTGAGTGGCACCTGCCCCTCAGGTGTGTGGCGCTGCTTGTTGTAAGCCACCTCCGCTACTTCTCCCAGTTAACAAGCAACAGTGATCCCGTCCACAGCAGCAAAATGGGTATTAGCTGTTTGGTTTCCTGGGATGTAGGGGGGAAGGTGAGTTGCTGCATCCTCAGAGAGAGGGGGAGGCCAGAAGACCCCACAGCAGATGTTTACACAGCTCACCTGTTCAGAGGATCATGCTGGGTAGGATTAGGTCCTCTTTGACTTTGGCATGTGGAGGCCAGTTATGGGAGCAGGGCTGAGTGGTGAAGAAAGTTAGAGATTTTGCTTATTTATTTTTTAAAAATTTTTATTTAAATTCCAGTTAGTTTTTTTGACTGTTTCCTTGGCTGTGAAGAAGCTTTTTATCCTGATAAAGTCCCACAAGTTCATTTTTTCTTTTGTTTCTCTTGCCTTTGGAAATGTGTCATGAAAAAGGTTGCTGTGGCCGATGTTGTAGAGGTTGCTGCCTACGTTCTCCTCTAGAATTTTGATGGATTCCTGTCTCACATTGAGGTCTTTCATCCATTTGGAGTTTATTTTTGTGTATGATGTGAGAGAGTGGTCAAGTTTCATTCTTCTGCATGTAGCTGTCCAATTTTCCCAGCACCATTTATTGAAGAGACTGTCTTTTTTCCACTGGATGTTTTTTCCTGCTTTGTCAAAGATTCGTTGCCCAAAGAGCCAAGGGTCCATTTCTGGCTTCTCTATTCTGTTCCATTGGTCCATGTGTCTGTTTTTGTGCCAGTACCATGCTGTCTTTGTGATCACAGCTTTGTAGTATAACTTGAAATCTGGCAACATGATGCCCCCAGCTTTGTTTTTCCTTTTCAACAATTCTTTGGTGATTCGAGGCCTTTTCTGGTTTCACACAAATTTAAGGGCTGTTTGTTCCAGCTCTTTGAAAAATGACATTGGTATTTTGATCGGGATAGCATTGAAAGTGTAGATTGCTCTGGGTAGCATGGACATGTTAACTATGTTGACAAGGCAAGAAACAACAAATGTTGGAGAGGTGTGGAGAAAGGGGATCCCTCTTACACTGTTGGTGGGAATGCAAATTGGTACAGCCACTTTGGAAATCAGTGTGGAGTTCCCTTAAAAAGTTAAAAATTGAGCTACCCTACGATCCAGCCATTGCACTAGTGGGTATTTACCCCAAAGATACAGACGTAGTGAAGAGAAGGGCCATATGCACCCCAATGTTCATAGCAGCATTGAGGGAAATAAGTCAAGCAGAGAAAGACAATTATCATATGGTTTCACTCATTTCTGGAACATAAGAGTGGTCCATATATACAATGGAATATTACTCAGCCATCAGAAAGAACAATTACCCAACATTTGCAGCAACATGGACAGGATTGGAGGAGATTATGCTAAGGGAAATAAGTCAAGCAGAGAAAGACAATTATCATATGGTTTCACTCATTTCTGGAACATAAGAAGTAGGAAGATCAGTAGGAGAAGGAAGGGAAGACTGAAGGGGGGTAAACAGAAGGGGGTGAGAGACTATGGACTCTGGGAAACAAACTGAGGGCATCAGAGGGGAGGGGAGTGAGGGATTGGGATAGGCTGGTGATGGGTATTAAGGAGGGCACATATTGCATGGTGCACTGGGTGTTATATGCAAATAATGAATCTTTGAACATTACATCAAAAACTAGGGATGTACTGTATGGTGACTAAGATAATAAAAAATTATTTAAAAAAACCCAAAAAAGAAAAAACGAAAAAAAAGTCCAGTTAGTTAACATACAGTGTAATATTAGTTTCAGATGTACAATGTAGTGATTCAGCACTTCCATACATCACCTGATCATACTCATCATAACCAGTGCACTCCTTAATCTCCATCACCTACTTAACCCATCCCTTGCCTACCTCCCCTCTTGTAACCATTAGTGTGTTCTCTATAATTAAGAGTCTGTTTCTTGGTTTGCATCTCTCTCTTTTTCCCCTTTTGCTCATATATTTTTTTCTGAAATTTGACGTATGAGTGAAATCATATGGTGTTTGTCTTTATGGCTGGGTATATATTATACACATACACACACCACATCTTCTTTTTCCATTCTTCAGTCAATGGACACTTGGGCTTCTTCCATAATTTAGCTATTGTAGATAATGCTGCTATAAACATTAGGGTACATGTACCCCTTTGAATTAGTGTTTTTGGATTCTTTGGGTAATTACCTAGTAGTGTGACTGCTGGATTGTAGGGTAGTTCTATTTTTATCTTTTGAGGAACCTTCACACAGTTTTCCAGAGTGCATTCCCACCAGCAGTGTAAGAGGGTTCCCCTTTCTCCACATCCTTGCCAACATCTCTTGTTTTCTGTGTTGTTGAGTTTAGCCATTCTGACAGGTGTGAGGTGATACCTCATTGGAGTGTTGATCTGTATTTCCCTGATGATGTGTGATGTTGAGCATCTTTTCATGTATCTGTTGGCCATCTGTATGTCTTCTTTGGAAAAATGTCTATTCATGTCTTCTGCCTATTTTTTAATTGGATTTTTTGGGGGTGTTGAGTTTGATAAGCTCTTTATAGATTTTGGATACTAACCCTTTATCAGATATGTCATTTGCAAAACATCTCCCATTCGGTAGGTTGCCTTTTACTTTTGTTGATTGTTTCCTCCACTGTGCAGAAGCTTTTTTTTTTTTTAAAGATTTTATTTATTTATTCGACAGAGACAGAGACAGCCAGCGAGAGAGGGAACACAAGCAGTGGGGAGTGGGAGAGGAAGAAGCAGGCTCATAGCAGAGGAGCCTGATGTGGGGCTCGATCCCACAATGCTGGGACCACGCCCTGAGCCGAAGGCAGACGCTTTAACCGCTGTGCCACCCAGGCGCCCCTGTGCAGAAGCTTTTTATTTTGATGAAGTCCTAATAGTTTGTTTTTGCTTTTGTTTCCCTTGCCTCTGGAGACCTACCTAGAAGGAAGTTCTATGGCTGATATCAAAGAGGCTACTCTCTGTGTTCTCCTCTTGGATTTTTATGGTTTCAGGTCTCACATTTAGGTCTTTAATCCATTTTAAATAAATTTTTGTGTCTAGTGTAAGAAAGTGATTCAGTTTCATTCTTTTGCATGTTGCTGTCCAGTTTTCCCAATACCATTTGTTGCAGAGATGGTCTTTTTTCCATTGGATATTCTTTCCTGCTTTGTCGAAGATTAATTGACCATATAATTGTGGGTCATTTTTGGTTTTTCAGTTCTGTTCCATTCATCTATGTGTTTATTTTTTGCTAGTACCATACTGTTTTGATCACTACAGCTTTGTAATGTAACTTGAAGCCCGGAATTGTGATGCTCCAGCTTTGCTTTTCTTCTTCAAGGTTTCTTTGGATATTTGGGGGTCTTTTGTGGTTCCATACAAATTTTAGAATTGTTTGTTCTAGTTCTTGTGAAAAATGCTGTTTGTATTTTGATAGGAAATGCATTAAATGTGTTGTTGTTTGGGTAGTATAGACATTTTAACAATATTTGTTCTTCCAATCCATGAGCATGAATGTCTTTCTATTTCTTTGTGTCATCTTCAGTTTCTTTCATCAGTGTTTTATAGTTTCACAGTACAGAACTTTTACATCTTTGGTTAGGTTAATTCCTAGGTATCTTACTATTTTTGGTGCAATTGTAAATGGGATTGATTCCTTAATTTGTCTTTCTGCTGCTTCATTATTGGTGTATAGAAATGCAACAGATTTCTGTATATTGATTTTATAATCCTGTGACTTTAAGACAATAAATCCCAAAATTGCAAAGAAAGCAAAACTTATATATATATCCTGTGACTTTACTGAATTTGTATATCAGTTCTAGCAGTTCTTTGTTGGAGCCTTATGAGTTTTCTACATAGAGTATCATGTCATTTGCAAATAGTGAAAATTTTACTTCTTCCTTGCTGATCCAGATGCCTGTTTCTTTTTGTTTGATTGCTATGGCTAGGACTTCTGGTACTGTGTTAAATAACACTGGTGAGAATGGACATCCCTGTCTTGTTCTTGGCTGTAGAGGAAAAGCTCTCAGTTTTTCCCCATTGAGGATATTAACTGTGAGTTTTTTGTATATGGCCTTTATAATGTTGAGGAATGTTCCCTCTAGACCTACTTTGTTGAGCGTTTTTATCATGAATGTACTGTACTTTGTAAGATGCTTTCTCTGCACCTATTGAAATCATATGGTTTTTATCCTTTCTTTTATTAATATGGTGTATCACATTGATTTGCAAATATTCTATCACCCTTGCAACCCAGGAATAAATCCCACTTGATCGTGGTGAATGATTTTTTAAATGTATTGTTTGCTAGTATTTTATTGAGAATTTTTGCATCTATGTTCATCAGGCATATTGGCCTTTAGTTCTCTTTTTTAGTGGAGTCTTTCTTTCTTTTTGGATTTAATGAAGTTTTATTTTAAAAAATGTACAGTCGGTGGGATCTGTTCATGCATCTTTACCAGTAGCAGGGGCATCTCCACCCTTGGTGTTTTTGGTATAAATTACCTGAGCTCTGTGCTTTGAACCCAGTTTTTAATGAGTCCTTTACTAAGGAGCTCCTCAAGGACTGCCCTGGCCAGGGAACCTCGAATCTTCAGTCTCCCAGAGACAACAGCTGGAGTCATAAGCTTATAGTTTAGAACTTCCTTACAGAGTTTGTCACTTTTTCAAACAAGACCAGGTTATTGAGCTTGTCCCAAACTTTGCCTTTGGACCACTTCTTTCTGGCCTTACTCCTGGATTTGTTCAGTGGGTCTTTATCTTTTTTTGGCTGACTTTTCAGCATCTTTCTTCTTCTTGTCCTTAGGCGGCATGGTGAAGCTCAGAGAACAGTGGCCACCCCTGCAGCCTGGCTAAGATGTCAGACAATAAGTTTAGTGGTGTCTATATCTGGCTTTGGTATCAGGGTAATGCTGGCCTCATAGAATTCATTTGGAAATTTTCTTTCCCTTTCTATTTTATGGAATGATTTGAGAAGAATAGGTATGAACTCTTCTTTAAATGTTTGGTAGAATTTGCCTGTGAAGCCATTTGGGCCTGAACTTTTGTTTGCTGAGAAATTTTTGCTTATGGACTCAATTCTTTGCTGGTTATCAGTCTAAGTTTTCTATTTTTTCCTGTTTCAATTTTGGTAATTTATATGTTTCTAGGAATTTGTCCATTTCTTCTAGGTTGTCCAATTCTTTGGCATATAGTTTTTCATGGTATTATCTTATAATATTGTTTGTCTTTCTGTGGTGTTGGTTATTTCTCCTCTCTCATTTGTGATTTTATTTATTTGGGTCCTTTCTCTCTCTGTCTCTCTCTCTTTTGGTTGGCTTGTGGTTTATCAATTTTATTTTTTCAAAGAGCCAGCTCCTGGTTTCATTGACCTGTCCTAGCATTTTTTTTATTATGATGTTCAGTTAGCCAGCATATAGTACATCATTAGTTTTTGATGTAGTGTTCACTGATCCATTAGTTGGATCTAACACCCAGTGTTCATCAGAACATGTGCCCTCCTTAATATCCATCACCCTGTTATCCCATCCCCCTACAACTCCCCTTCTGTAACCCTCAGTTGGTGTCCCAGTATTTTTTTACTTTCTAGATCATTTATTTCTGCTCTGATCTTTATTATTTCCTTCCTTTTTCTGGATTTAGGCTTCATTTGTTGTTCTTTTTCTAGCTTCTTTGGGTTTAAGTTTAGATTGATTGAGATTTTTTTTTTAAGGTAAGCCTGTATTGCTAGATACTTCCCTCTTAGGACCACCTTTGCTGTATCCCAAAGGTTTTGTACTGTTGTGTTTTCATTTTCATTTGTTTCCATGTTTTTTAAAAATTTTTTTCTTTGATTTCCTGGTTGACCCGTTGTTTTGTAGCATGCTGTTTCATCTCCATGTATTAGTGATCTTTCCACAGTTTTTCTTGTGGTTGATCTCTGGTTTTCATAGTGTTATGGTCAAAAAATGTGCGTGGTATGATTTCAGTCTTTTGTACTTGTTGAGGCCTGTTTTGTGACCTAATATATGATCTATTCTGGAGAATGTTTCATGTGCATTTGAAAAGAATGTGTATTCTGCTGTTTTAGGATGGAATGTTCTGAATATATCTGTTAAGTCCCTCTGGTCCAGTGTGTCATTCAAAGCCATTGTTTGCTTATTGATTTTCTGTTTAGATGATCTATTAGTGTAAGTGGGATGTTAAAGTCACCTACTGTTATTGTATTATTAATTAGGCCCTTTATGTTTGTTATTTTTTTAATGTATAGTTGGATGCTCCCATGTTGTGGGCATAAATACTTACAATTTTTATATCTTCCTGTTGGATTATCCCCTTTATGATTATACAGTATCCTTCTTTGTCTCTTATTACAGTCTTTGTTTTAAAATCGATTTTGTCCAAAATAAGTATTGCTACTCCATCTTTCTTTTGACATCCATTTGCATGATAGATGTTTCTCCACCCCCTCACTTTCAATCTGCAGGTGTCTTTAGGTCTAAAATGAATCTCTTGTTGGCAGCATATAGATGGGTTTGTTTTTTTATCCATTGTGACACTATATGCCTTTTGATTAGAGTGTTTAGTATGTTTAAATTCAGAGTAATTATATTTGGTTTTTAAAATATTTTATTTATTTATTTGAGAGAGAGAGAGAAAGAGAATGCACGAGTGGGGAGAGGGGCAGAGGCAGAGGGAGAGGGAGAAGCAGACTCCCCACTGAGCAGGGAACCCAAAGCAGGGCTTGATCCCAGGACCCTGAGTTCATTACCTGAGCCCAAGGCAGACACTTAGCTGACTGAGCCACCCAGGTGCCCCAATTATTGGGGGTAATTATTGATAGATATGTATTTATTGCCATTTTATTACTTGTTTTGTCATTGTGTCTGGAGATTTTCTCTGATTCTTTTTTGTCTTTGTCATGTTTGGTTTCTCCTTTGCACTCAAAGAGTCCCTTTTATTTTATTTTTTATTTTTAAAAAAAAAATTTTAAAGATTTTATTTATTTATCTGACAGAAAGAGACAGCCAGTGAGAGAGGGAACACAAGCAGGGGGAGTGGGAGAGGAAGAAGCAGGCTCCCAGCAGAGTAGGGAGCCCAATTCAAGGCTCAATCCCAGGACCCTGGGATCATGACCTGAGCTGAAGGCAGACGCTTAACGACTGAGCCACCCGGTGCCCCAGAGTCCCTTTTAAAGTTCAAAATAGAACTATCCTAGGACCCAGCAATTGCACTACTACATATTTATCCAAAAGATACAAACATAGTGATTTGAAGGGGCACGTGCACCCCAATGTTTATAGCGGCAGTGTCCACAATAGCCAAATTATGGTTAGAACCCATCAATAGATGAATGGATAAAGAAGAAGTGGTATAGCTACACAATGGAATATTACTCAGCCATCAAAAAGAATGAAATCTTGCCATTTGTAATGATGTAGATGGATCTAGAAGGTATTATGCTAAGCAAAATAAGCCATACCATATGATTTCACTCCTATGTACCATTTAAGAAACAAAACAGATGAACTTAGGGGAAGGGAAGGAAAACATATAAGGTGAAGATAGAGAGGGAGGCAAACTGTAAGAGACACAACTCTAGGAAACAAACTGAGGATTGCTGGAAAGGTGATAGGCATATAGGAGGGCATGTGATGTAATGAGCACTGAGAGTTACATGCAACTGATAAATCACTAGATTCTACCCTGGTGTAACTAATAATATTAACTAAATTGAATTTAAATAAAGAATTAAAAAGAGAGTCCCATTTAATATTTCTTGCAGGGCTGGTTTAGTGGTCACAAATTCCTTTAGTTTTGTTTGTCTGGGAAACTATCTCTTATTCTGTTCTGAATGATAGCATTGCTGGAGAGACTATTCTTGGCTGCAGATAGTTCCCATTCAGCAGTTTGAAAAAAATATATATGTGTGTGTCTGTCATCTATCTATCTATCATCTATCTATCTATCTATCAATCAATCATCTATCTATCATCTGTCTATCTCATGCTGCTCCCTTTTGGCTTGCCAAGTTTTTGTGGAGAAATTTCCAGCTAGCCTTATGGGTCTTCCCTTGTAAGTTAAGGACTTTTTTCTTAATGCTTTTAACATTTTTCCTCTATCACTGTATTTCGCAAGTTTATAACATGTTAGTGTTGGCCTGCTTTTGTTGATTTTGTTGGGAGTTCTCTGTGCCTCCTGGATCCGGATGTCTGTTTCCTTTCCCCAGATTAGGAAAGTTTTCAGCTATTATTTCTTCAAACAAATTTTCTGCCCCCTTTCGTGTCTCTTCTTCATCTGGGACTCCTGTAATACAAATGTTTTTACATTTGTTGGAGTCACTGAGTTCCCAAAGTCTATTCTCATGTTTCCTAATTGTTTCTCTTTTGTTCAGTTTCATTATTTTCCATTATTTTGTCTTCTAGGTCACTAATTTGTTCCTTTGCTTCTTCCTTTGCTGTTAATTATATCAGGCCTGTTTCCAATTTCATCTATTGTATTCTTCATCTCTGATTGATTCTTTTTTAACCCTTTTATCTCTGTAGTAAGGTTCTTGTTGAAGTCGTCTTCTTTCAAGTCCAGGGAGTATCCTTATGATTTCATGTCACTTTAAATTCTCCATCATGCACTTATATCTGTTTCACTTGGATCTCTGGCTGTGGCTTTATCTTGTTCTTTCATTTGGGATAAATTCCTCCATCCTCTCATTTTGTCTAAGTCTCTACCTTCTTCTAAAACTTAGAGAGTTTAAATAGAGAAACATGTGGAAAGTACCAGCTTTCCGCAGCCCCTATGTGGTTTCTGAACACATCTCCTGGTGTCAGTGTGGAAGACACTGCCAGACCCCTATCCAAGGGAGACTGTGTTGGAGTCAGGTCTGGGGAAAAATGCGGCCACCTTTCCAGCCCCATTAGGTTTCCACTCCTTTCTTGGTTAACATTTACCCCACAGCCTTCCTTGGTTCAGAGGAAGTCCTCTGAGGTAGGAGCGTCCCCAGGCTCACCTGGTGTTATACAAAGTCAAGCTGTTGGCCTGGACTAGAGTTTCAGGGAGACCTGAACTCCCCTAGGTGAACTCAACCCTTTCAAAAGATGGGTAACTGTTAAATAAACCCCAAACACAGCTCTTAGCATATTGCTGTTGACATTAAGGGGACCGTGGTTGTTTGAAAATGTTAAATGCTAAATTTTCAAACACTAAACAAGACAATGTTTTTCTCTAAAGTAGCTCTTACCTCTTATGTCAGCAAAAAGCAACCTTGGGCCAGGTCAGTGGGTGGAGACGAGTTGCCATAGCATATGCTTTGTTCTGTTGCTACCAGGGAACCCTCAGTAATGTAGCAAATGGGAGACAGATGTATCAGCAGTGAGGCAGACCAGGGTACGAATAGACCCTGCTCGAAGAAGGGCTTCAGCAAAACCCTTGACATGTGGTTGATCCTGACCATTGGGTTGATTTCAGTTTAAGTCCAGATTGTGGGTAGATAAAACTAGAGACCACAGGCCCCCATGTTCTCTAGGATAGGCCTGACACCCCAGTCATTCATTCCTGAGTCCCCAGTGAGGGTGTCATCCCCTGGGAAGAGCTCTTCTTATCCCAACACAATTGGATGCTGCTGGGAATCTGGACACCACCCATACTTGAATGCTGCACCCCTTCCTTGACAGGTAGTGAAGCGTCTTCCAAAAACTCGGTCTGGAAAAGTCATGCGGAGGCTCCTGAGGAAGATAATCACAGGCAGAACTCAGGATCTGGGGGACACCACCACCCTGGAGGACCCCAATGTCATCACAGAAATCCTGAGTGCCTACCAGAAGCACAAAGACAAGCAAGCTGCCTCTCAGTGATGCGCTCTGGTCAAGACCCAGTGCCTACATCCCTAACCGTCCTTCCAGAATGTAGCTCTCAGATTTGCTCATTTCCTGCTCTCTCAGAAGCCGTCCTCTTCCATAGTATAACCCATACTGCCCCAGCGTGAAGTCTGTGCTAAGCCCTGCCTTCTTCCTGCTGAGAACCCATGAAGAGGTACTGTCAGACATGCTAGCAGTTGTTTCCCCTTGTCCTGAATTTGGTTTCCTGGAAAGAAAAGTCATTGTCATCTCCATTCTGTGTCACCTCCTGACAGCACAGGAGAGCGAAAAGCCTAGTAACGTATGCCTGCTCAGGTGACTGAGAATTAGAAGCAATCATGTTTTTTCCCCAGATGTTTCTAGATACAAAAGGCAGAAATTTTATTTTTATACTTTTATATTTTGGAATAATGTGCAAATACACACAGGTAGTATGTGGGTTTACATGTACACACTCTTTGAAACATTTAGAGTTATGAAAATCTTTTGTGCCTCTGCTCATGGGGAAATGTGGGGAGGGTCAGAGGGTGCATTTTTAATGTTTGGCATATTGCGGAATCTGTATTGAAAATGTTTGTACCTCTGTCTAAATATAGCTATCTTGAGAACTTTCAAGCTTGTAGCATCCTTTTTTGGTATATATTTCTATTTCCCTTGGTTTATGTATAATGAACCTAACTCTTAGAAGTGATTGTATGAATGTGCTCTGATTTTAGTTCTAGAACCACTCATGTATTCTGTTTCTCCAAGCTGTGATGTGGAAGGATTTCCTTCTCCACCTTGGATGCCTCTTGGTTGGAGGTCAACATGCTCCAAATATGTGGGGATGTTCAGGGAGGGAAGCCCATGAAAACTCAGGTGACTCCTCATTAGGGCACTAATTTGGCTAGACATGGGTCCTTGAAAACTGCCTGTCCTTCATTCTGTGGTTGGTGTGGGAAGAACCACAGAGGTACAAGGATGAAACTTGGAACTCTGAATCAAATCCCTCTCTCTCTTTTTAGGTTTGCCTTAAGTCATCTGAACATTAGCAAGATGACACAAATCATTAGGTTTCAGAGTGTTTATTTATTAGCTAAGCATACAGGGGCTGATGGCATGGAGTACAGGTGAAGGCAGCCTGCTCAGCTGGGTCCTTGGGAAAGGTTTTCCTTATCTATACCCCATGTAATATGGTGCCTTGCAGCTGTCTAGGTGTTCAAGGGGTATCTGGGGTACTGAACACCTACTGTGGGTCATAACTGTGCTTGCTTCTCTTTGATTAGGTGAGTATGCCTGTGACACCAACGGGGTGGCCACTAGCTGTAGCCCTCAGATACACTGAGTGATGGTCTGTTCTCTGTCACTAAGCAATAAGCAGCACTTAGCAACAGAGACCTGCGGCATGTGTGGTGGACCTGGTGGTCTGTGGCTTTGGCACTGTTTATGAAATGGCTTGGATATAAACTTGGACAGTGGCCAGGGCAGTTCAAATAAAGCTTTATTTTGTTCATTCTCTTCTCTCTATGGTGATGTTTTTGATCAAATAATGCTATTGCTGTTGCTGAATATAGTCCTAAGGACAAAACTGGAAGGGGCCTATCCATTCAAAAGAGAACACTTAAAATCCAACGGGGAGGAAATCCATTACAGGGAGGAAATATAGAGTAAGAGCTCACCTATTTCAGACTGTTATTTGGTAAGCCTACCTGTGTCTAGATTGCTGTGCTATCCAAGACACTAGTTCTACGTAGCTCTTTAGGTGTAAGTGAAAGATACATACATATAGAGAGAGAGTAGAATGGAGTGAAATATTCTGTTCCAGTGGCTGTAGCCACAGTTCACATGCTCCGTAGTCACGTGGCCAGTAGCTACCAGATTGGACAGCACGGACAACAACGTTCCCACTATCACACAGCGTTCTGGTGGTGGGCGCTGGTCTGAACACCGACGACAACGAGGAAGCCGAAACGGTCTCAGGGTCACAGACGGCATCCGTGAGCAGCACAGGCTTGCCTGAGAGAGACATTCCCTGGCCCAGAGTTACCTTTTCCCTGGATGTGGGTAGATGAGGTTTCTGTGTCCTTCGCTGAAAGGAGAAGCTGCTTTTAGAGAATACGCTGAATGGGTGCCAGGGGGTGTGGGATGTGAGAGGCCCCGGGCTGGTCGGCTCCTGCAAAGGCTGGACCGACTGCTGCCGCCAAAGCAGGATGTGGGAATGGCTGTTCCCAGGGATGGCGGCGTGTGCTTGTGCTCTGGGGGGAGGGGGCAGGGAGGCTGGGGGATTTGCAGGGGCCTGAGCCAGGCGCTGAACGCATGGAAAGACAACTCACTGTGGAGAGACACATTTTTGCACCTCAGGATGCGGTGGGAAGTCACAGTAGGGTTACTCTTTTAGGGGAATAGCCTGTGGCCACAAGACAGGATGCAGACAGGAGCTACAGTAGGCTTTTGGCTGCCCTGGGGCAGGGCCTGTCTGAGAACAGAACAGCACAGAGAAAATGGAACCTGGAGGGAGGGGTGCAGAGGCTAGTCAAACTGTATCAGGCCTGCCCTGACCCCAGACGTTACTTTTTGCTTTGGATTTTCTGTCATAAATGAGATGTCCTGACAAAGACTGAGTCAGGGCCACAGAGAAACAGAAGAGCAGGCAGCTACAGTGAAAGAGGAGATGTCTGATGGTGTGGAAACAGACAGGGTCAGACTGGGATCCCGAGACAGCTAATCTCGGTGCTAAGGGTGTCTCCAGGCCAGCATGAAATTGGTAATGACCATAAATCCCAGAGGCAAATTCTACTCAGATTCAGAAAGGAAGCAGTATCGGGAGGGGGGGGCGCGCCTGGGTGGCTCAGTCGTTAAGCGTCTGCCTTCGGCTCAGGGCGTGATCCCAGATCCCTGGGATCGAGCCCCACATCAGGCTCCTCCGCTATGAGCCTGCTTCTTCTTCTCCCACTCCCCCTGCTTGTGTTCCCTCTCTCGCTGGCTGTCTCTCTCTCTGTCAAATAAATAAATAAAATCTTTTACAAAAAAAAGCAGTATGCAATATCTTTGAAGAATAATTCTCATTTAGAGGAGCTAAAACGAAAGTTGTGCTCAAAGGGAAGATTCAGCTTTTCAACATAACTAATTCCCAAAGGGAAAATGTCCCTATTAAATCTAAAAATAGAGAAAAAGAAATCATGGCTAACATTCATGACACGAGTGCACAGCGTTTATCTAAAGAGAAGTCATGAGCTGATTCAGGCGAATGCTCATCCCTGGTTTACCCACCGCAGTGAGTTCATGGTGAGGAAAAGGGACTGTGAATTCTCAGTTTCCCCAGCCTGACTGGAGAGAGGGGATTTGGCTGTGGAATTAACATGAGCTCTTGGCTGTTGCAGGGCTGACTTGCACCCACTGCACCAACCACCCTCGGGATACCCAACATCGGGAACAGCAGCAGCAGTGGTTGCACTGCTGGGCACTGTGTGCAGGGAGGCCCTGAGAAGGTTCTGGATTCCATCCCCCAATCTCCTCCTTCTGTGGCCCTCTGAGGCAGACACCCTTATCCCAGCTTCACAGGAGAGGTGGGGAGAGACAGAGCCAGGGTGTGGATGGAGCCTGTCTGGCTCCACCCTTGATCGCCAAGCTCAAACCAAAGGTGTGGCCCCTTCCTTCGAGAGCTTTGAAGAATATCAATGGCATTTTATTTTTATTATTTTATTATTATTTTTTAAGGTGCTTTACTATTGACCTCTGGGGTCAATGAACTATTATCTCAGATAGGGGTAAGAAGCCGAAATCCAGGCCAAGAGGAAGCTTTCCTGGAGACAGTGCTTTTGGAGGGGGTGGTGATGCCAACTTGAGTTTCAGTGACCTCTTATTGGAGTTATGTAAGTTTTCCCTTCATCAGTTTGGGAATTTTGCTGCATAACAGGATTAAACCAAATAAATACATAATTTCTGGGCCTGTGAATACCAACTGTCTTTGTTTCTTGCAGTATTATTTTTTGTTGACTTGTTTTTATTCATCCTGCATGGGCTCTGCAGGGCTTCTTGGATTTGTAGCTTGATATCCACCTTAATCAGTTTTGGAAATACCTAAATCATTATCTCCTCAAATATAGTTTTTGTGTATTTGGTCGCCTTTTTTGAGGAACCCGACCTTCCCATATGTTGGAACTTCTCACCTTCTATTTTCTAGATCTCTTATTGCTTTCATCTCCAGTGTCCTGAAAGCAGAGCCTGAGATGAGGGCCTGCATGCAGGTGATTTGCTTAGGAATGGGACTATAGGGACAGGTGTGAGGAATGGGAGTGTGAAACAGGGAAGGAGGGAAACCAACGCAAGCAGGTGCGGCGTTCTGTCAGCCAGCACTGTGAACCCCTGCTCAGTCTCCCATGACTCAGTAGGGATCTTAACCAGTGTGTCTCTGACCCAACTCAGAACTAGCTTTCTGAAATGTTGCATGGCCTCTCAACTTTGTCTTCTGGAATCTGCAGACGCACTCAGGAAAAAGTGGCTCCCTGCACTGGGCTCACCTCCCTGAGCCTCTGTCTCCAAAAAAGCCCTCCTGCTTCTGCCCTGGTTTATAAGTATTGGAGTATCATTTTTGTTCTCACTTACCTTGCTCTTTGGAGGGAAAAGAGGGGTAAGAAATAAAGACGCCTCTGTTTCTACACTCTTCTGCTCAGTTGCCCAGATTTCTCTTCTCCCTATCTTGAGGATATGGGGAGACAGGGGGATGCCCCCAAATTTGTTCCCAGTCAGCCATGCCAGAGGCAAGCTTTGACCCTCCAAGCACACCCCCAGGGAGTTCCATCAGTGGCCTTCGCTAAATGTGAAGCTGACGTTCCTGCCTGCACCAGTCTTTATTCCAAATAACAGAGAAGCAGCTGGTTAGTCCCCTTGGCGCCTGCACCAAAAGGTAGCAACTATGGCCAAGAAGGCCACAAACCAGAGGGCAACAATTGGAGTCTAAATAAACCTAGAAAGAGCAAAGGGGAAGAGAGCTGGGGCTGGCTGGCCTAGGACATCATCAACAAACTGGTAAGTACCAAGGAGTTTAGAAAGCCCATTGGAATAGATGGCCTGCCAACTTCTTTTGCAGACAGGATGGGATTTTCTTTGTAAGAGCCACCAACTGGGTAACTGTGTCTAGTGTCCTTGCTCCTGGAGACCAAACTTCTGCTGAGCAGCCTTCTGGATGCACAGCCTCATTTGGGGCTGATTCTTTCCCAAAGAAGGATGTCACCTCAGCCAACCACACATCTCTTTATTCCTGAATCAGGGAAACACTTAAGTCTTACAGGTATGCATATGTTTGCTTAAAAAGGCAGAGCAGAAATCATCCAAAGGGAAATAACGTTGCTTTCAAAAAAATGGCTTCGGGGTGTAATGAAATGTGATTAACAAGTGATGTGTGCCAACCAGGAAATGTCAGTGCTAAGATTCCCAAGGAAACAACGGAGCAGATGAGCTCACTTCTCAACAGAGGTAATGATAATGAATGTCCAGGTCTAAGCAGATGCTGACTGGTGAATGTCTTTCCCACTGGGCACCTTTTCCTACCAAGTCAGGGTTGACCTTAAAAATCCTCCTTATTAGGGTAATTAAGGCAGTTTTCTCCAGTCAGCTTATTTATAATCCTTACCTCTCCCCTTGCCTGCCTCTCATTGGGGCAGACATCATTCAGTGTGCCAGCCCTGCCCTCATGACTATGCCACCTAGTCTCCTCTCTCATTCCCCCTCCCGCCTCGCCCTGAATGCTCAGTGGAACATGGGACCCTGTCCTCTAACACAGCAATCAGACTTGGGCACTTCACCAAAGTTGGGAACATCAGAGTCTCAGTCCAGGAATCTAGACTGAGGACAAAGAGACTGTAGTTAGCTGGGGGATACCTGAAATGGGAGGTCATAGAGAGCTGGGCTTGAGGCAATAATTTCCTGCCACAGGCATGTCCAAGCAGAGAATGCTGGCAAATCAGGACGCATTTATTTATTTTTTTAAAAAGATTTTATTTATTTATTTGACAGAGATAGACAGCCAGCGAGAGAGGGAACACAAGCAGGGGGAGTGGGAGAGGGAAGAAGCAGGCTCATAGCGGAGGAGCCTGATGTCGGGCTCGATCCCATAATGCCAGGATCACGCCCTGAGCCAAAGGCAGATGCTTAACGACTGTGCTATCCAGGCACCCCCAGGATGCATTTAGATGCAAGCACAAACTGCTCTGCTGACCAGGCCTTGGATGCACAAGGGGTGGTTTTCCTCATGTAACCCAGAAGCCCAGGGGTATGTGCTTGCTGGCAGGAGTCAGCAGCCTAGGTTTTCTGTTCTTGGCGTGTTGTTTTTATTTTATTTTTATTTATTTTTTTGTTTTGTTTTCATTTTTAAAAATTTTTTTATTATATTATGCTAGTCACCATACAGTACATCCCCAGTTTCCGACGTAAAGTTCGATGATTCATTAGTTGCGTATGACACCCAGTGCACCATGCAATACGTGCCCTCCTTACTACCCATCACC